>NC_073400.1:19738846-20093111 GCF_028641065.1 Leucoraja erinaceus | reverse complement strand
GGGGATGTGCAAGAGAGGATGGGGTAGAGATGAGGAGGGAGAGTCTGGGAGGGAGAATTGGGAGAGGAGAGTGGAGCGGTGAGAGTTGGGAGAGAATCTTGGGGGAGAAGTGGGGTGTGGTAGGTGGATGGCTGCAAGGGTGGAGAGGTGTGAGAGTCGAGAGGTGCAAATGTAGGAGTGACGGGAGAGAAGTGGGAGAGAGTAGGGGAAGCATTATGTAAGAGTTAAAGTGCGGGGAGAGTGGGGCCATGTGAGGAGAGAGCGGGATGCGGGAAAACACCAGGAGATCACAGAGAGAGGGACGGGAGGGGAGAAAAGTGGTGGTGGGAGAGAGGGGGAATGGAGAAAGGGGGTAGTTGGGGCAGAGGACTGTGGTGGGAGGGGGTATGTGGGGGAGGATTGAAAATGGGATGGTGCTGGGGAGAGCATGTGGGAGTAAAAGGGATGGGGGTGTGGGTGAGAAGGGCGCGGGAGGAGAGGGGGTTGTGAGGGAGGGGTAGGGTTCAGAGGGAGGCGGAGTTGGGACAGAGAGGGAGTGGTTGAGAGATGGGATTTTGGGAGTGAGGGAGTTGGGAGTGAGTGGGTTGGGAGAGAACTGTTTGAGAGGAAAGGGTGTTTTGTGATGAGAAGGGATTTGGAAGGGAGAGGTTCTGGGAGAAAAGGGGATGTGGGAGAGAGGTGGTGGGTGGGAGGGGTTGTTGAGAGAAGGCTGGATGGGAAGTAGTTGGGAAAAAGTGGACTATTGGGAGAATGGGATGTGGTGCAGGTGGAATCAGTGTAAAGGGACTGCATGTAAGAGAATGAAAGGGGTAGGAGAGAGGGGATAGCAAGGACGTGGGAAAGATAGTCTTGAAGTGTGGGCAAATGGAGAGAGGGGCGCGGGAGAGCAGGGAGAACAACGTGAGATAGAAGAGTGTGGGGATTTGGTGTGGCAGAGAAGGGTTGTGGTTGAGTGGGGTTGAGAAGAGGTGGGGAGAGGGAAAGAGAAACTGGGTTGAGAGGGAGTCAGCGGTGAGACAGGACAGTGCAAGAGACACGGGCATGAGAAAGGGAGAGACAGCATGGAAGTGATAAAATGGGATGAGACGGAAGGGTGCATGGGAAGGTAGTGAGTGAGGGAGATGGGACAGTATAGATAAGGGCATCGGGAGAGGGGAAAGGGAGAGAGGAGTGTTGGAAAAGGGGAGAGATGGTGTGGTGGGTTAGGGTTAGGGGGACGTGAGCAAAGGGTTGAGGGCATTGAATGTGGAAGGGAGCTGTGGAGAAAGTGTAGGAGAGGGAAAGGCTGAAGGGTGAGGGTGTGAGGGGTTGGGGGATGGAAGACAATGGGAGAAAGGGGCTAGGGAGTGGTTGAGGAGAGTGAGAAGGAGATGTGAGAGTGAGAGAGGCCTGGATTGTGTGGAAGAGAATAAGTGTGGAAGATAAGGGAGTGTGGGAGGCAAAGGGGCCTCGGTGAAGAGCGGGTGTGGTATGAGCAGGTTTGGGTGAGAAGGGGTTGGAGAGGGGCTTTGAGGGAGCGGGGGCTTTTGAGAGAGCGTTTTGGGAGGTGGGGTAAGAGAGAGAGGGGGTGGGAGAGGTGGGGCTGGAGATAGGGCGTGGGAAAGAGGGGAGAGAGATAGGGATGGGAAACTGATAAGAGTGGGTGGAAGAGAAGGGTGTACAGGATAGACAGTGTGTGGGAGAGGGAATGTGTGGGAGAGAGGTAGTTTGGAAGAGTTGTTGCAGAGAAAGGGTGTGGGGGAGACGGATTGTGAGGGAGTGAAAGGAACATGGGATTAAAGACACAGCGAGAGAATGGGCAGGAAGAGAATGTAGAGTTGGGAGAGAGTCGGTAGGGGTAGAGAATGATAAACAGGGGAATGGGAAATATGTTAAAAGCATTGAAAGTGGGAGGTGCTTGAGAGTATAAGAAATTGGATTGTGTGGACAATAAGGAGCGGGGAGAACTGGAAGTCTGGGAGAACTAGGAGATAAGATGGCAGGAGAGAGTGTGGTTGTAGAATGGGTGTACGTGAGGTGGGACAGGGGGGTGCTGAGAGAGGGGGTTTGGATGGGGAAAACGGTTTGGGTGGGAAGGGGGCTTGGGAGTGAGATGGGAGACAGGGGAGTTGAAGAGACGGTGGGGAAAGGTAGACAGGAGAGGGGGGGGAGGAGAGGAGGTAGAGAGGGGGGGGAGGAAGAGAGGGGGGGGGTATATTGATGGGGGGCAGTGGGGGTGGAAGGGAAGGAGAGGTTAGGGAAGGAGAGGGGGTAGTGAGGGAGAGGGGAGATGCAATGGGAGAATGGGATGGGTGTAGAAGGGGGGAGGCATGAGATGGGAATAGGAGAATAGTAAGGAGAGACAGGGAGGAAGAAAGGGGATGGTGAAGGAGGACAGAGTGGGAATATGGAAGGGAGGATGGGAGAGGGGGCTGGGAGTGCGAGTGGTGGGAGAGCATGGAGTGGGGAGAGGAGAGTGAGAAAGACAAGGTGGGAATGGTTTGAGCGGAGTGGGCAAAAAGGAATGGGTAGAGAGTGGTGAGGGACAGAGCGGGAGGGGGAGAATGAGGGGTGGTGAGGAGAGAGGGGGTGGCAGAGAGCATTTTGGGAGAGGTGAGAGAAGGGGGTTGGGGAGAGCAGGTGTAAGATAGAGGGGGTGTAGGAGAGATTGTGTGGGAGAGGGAAGTGGGAGGGAGGGGTGGGGAAGAAAGAGCGTGCAGAATGGTAGAGAGGAGTGGGAGAGAAGGGAAAGAGGGAGGATGAGAGTGATAGGAGAGAGGGGAGTGGGAAAAGAGCATGCAGAATGGCAGACGGGTTGAAGAGAAAGGGAGGGAGGGCAAGGGGAGGAGATGGGGAGTGGGAGAGGGGCATAAGGATGGGATGGGGATATAGAGAGTAAGGTTACTGTATATGGGCTGGAGAGGCAAGGTTTTCAGCAGAGATGCTTGGCACCCTGGTGAGCTCAACATCTCACTTTTCACAGGTTCATCTGAGTCATTTGTGACAGCAAAATACAAAGCTGGAGTTCACACTTAGGAGGGCAAAGAGAAGAGGGGGACGGGAGAGGGTGGGGAGAGAGGAGGAGAGAAATATGGAGTGAGAGGGGGACTGAGTGGGGGAGAACTGCTGAGTGAGAGGAGGTTAGTACGTGGAGATGGGAGAGTGGGTGCAAGAGAGGGGGGTGGAAGAGGGTGCCAGAGAGGGCATGTGGGAGATATGGAACAGGTAAGGGTGTGGGAGGGAGTGCGAGAGGTAGTGTGTGAGGTATGTGGGAATGAAGTGTGTGGGAGCAAGGGTAGGAGAGCAAGGAGTGGGAAAGAGTGGGAAAGGGAAAGGATGGGCAATGGTGGAGGTGTGTGGAAGGGATGGGGAGAGAGGGGCAAGGAGAGAAGGGGTCAGAGGGAGGGAGAGAATGACGAGGAGGAGTTGGTAGTGAGGGAGAGAGGGGAGTGTGGTTCAGGGGAGAGGGATTTAGGGAGAGGGGGTTAGGGCAGAGGGGATTGGGAAGAGGGATCAGAGAGGGGGTCAGGAGAGAGGGGGTCAGAGAGTTTTGGCGAGAGAGGTTTGGGGGGGTGAAGTGTTTGGAACAGAGGGATTTGGGGCGGGGGGGGGGGGGGGGGGCAGAGAGAGGGGTTTTGTGAGAAGCCCATGTGATGGGCTTTTATAGAGCAGAGGCCAGAAGAGAGAGGGTAGTGGGCAAAAGGAGGAGAATGTGAGGAATTGTGTATTTTTGAGAATTGTGTATATTTGTCACCGCTCCACAACGCAGTGGAGCGGTAACAAATGGGAGATAAAAGAGCATTGGAAGTGGGAGAGAGCTGGGAAGTTGTGTAAGTGAGTTAAAATGTAATGACAAGGTTTGAGAGAGGCGAAAATAGATGAAGGGCAACCCATGGACATGGATCCGAGCACTCCCCACAGAGAACTCTGCTCCTAACTGTTGGCACATACATTGGTCCCGATGACCACAGTACAGGTTAACACTGTCGAGCCATCATCGGCTCTGACCTTCCTTCCATCGAGCGGATTTGTCGCAGCCGCTGACTCAAAAAGGCTGGCAGTATCATCAAGGACCCACACCATCCTGGCCACACACTCATCTCCCCGCTACCTTCAGGTAGAAGGTACAGGAGCATGAAGACTGCAACATCCAGGTTCAGGAATAGCTACTTCCCCACAGCCATCGGGCTATTGAAACAGGCTCGGACAAAACTCTGATTATTAATAACCCATTATCTGTTATTTGCACTTTATCAGTTTATTTATTCATGTGTGTGTATATTTATATTATGTCTTGTGGACACACTGATCTGTTTTGTAGTAAATGCCTACTATGTTCTGTGTGCTGAAGCAAAGCAAGAATTTCATTGTCCTATCGGGGACACATGCCAATAAACTCACTTGAACTTGAAAGCAGGACCAAGAGAGGGAAGTATGTTTACTGGGGGCAATTTAAAGCTCAGGATGCATGGAACTGCTGGCACAGCCGACAGCTGCAGAGAAATGCACGAGGGTTTACAGAGAGAAAGAAGATGTAGGAATGATGGAGGGTTACAGGGATAGGGGGGTCTATAGGGGAAGAAGGGGGGGGGGGGGGGGGGTTATATGAGATAGAAAGGTTGTATGAGCTGGAATGGCTTTTACGGACAGGGAGAGCTTTCATTTCTGAATGTTGGGGAGGGGGTGGGAAAGAAAGAGGGTGCAGAATGGTGAAGGGAAGTGGGAGAGAGGGGTGGGATAGTGAAGTGGGGGAAAGAGAGTGCAGATTGGTGGATAGGAGTGGAAGAGAGTGCAGGGAGAGTGGGCGAGGAGATGGGGAGTGGGAGGGAAGGGAAGAAATGGTGGAGGGTTTACGGAAAGAAAGAGGATGCAGAAACTGTAGAAGAGTTACGGCTGGTAAGGAGTATGAGGACAGGGGGCAGAAGGGCTGGTTATAGAGATAGAACGGTTGTATGGGCTGGAGAGGTTTACATGAACAGGGAGAGCTGTCAGTTCTGAAGATTGGGCGGTCGGGGGTACTATAGATTCAGGGAAGAATTCAGAGTTGGAGAGAGTGTGGTGTATTACTGGAGTGGAGATATCAAATAACCACGTGAGGTGCCCAAGGGCACAGATTCCAGCAGACATGGCACCCTGGTGAGCTCAACTTCTCACTTCACACAAGGTTATCTGAGTCATCCATGACTTATGAAAACACACAGCAGTGACTCAAACGCACAGGGCAGGGATGGGAATGAGAGAGGGTGGGGAGAGAGGAGAGAAAGGGGACAGAGTGACAGGGGGACAGAGTGAGGGAGAGCATGGGGAGCGACAAGCATTAGTACGATGGAGAGGGGTAGAGTAGGTGCAAGAGAGGAGATGCGGAGTGAGGGGTGGGAGATAGGTGCTGGAGAGGAAGTGTGGAAGAGTCATGGAGTGTGTACAATGGTGGGGGGGGGGGGGGGGAAGGGGGAGTGGTGGGAGCGTGAGGAATAGAGTGCAAGGTGTGTGTGTGATCAATGGGTGGGAGAGCAAGACATAGGATAGAATGGGGAAAGACAGGGTGGGGAAGTGGTGTGGGAGTGGAGGGATGGAGAGAGAGTGCTGAGGGACAGAGAAGGGATGGACTGAGGGGGTCAGAGGGAGGGAGAATGGGGAGGGAGATGGGGTAGTGAGGGAGAAAGGGGAGGGGAGATGGGCGAGGGAGTGGGGAATGGTAAGAGAGGGAGAGTTGTCAGTTTAGGCTGGGTGGGGGGGGGGGGGCTAGTATCGATGCAGGGAGGTGTTCATAGCTGGAGTGCGGTATTACAGCGGGAGTGGAGGTATGAAGTAACCATGTGAGGAGCCCAAAGACTCGGTCCATCGAGTGGACTCCGCCATTCCATTCAATAAAAAGGGCTGTGCATTGTTGGATGACTTTACAGAGGCAGGGAAGAACTTTGGGGGTGGAGGTGGGTTAAAAAGATGGGGAAGGTGTTGGGAGCTGGAGGGTGTTAATTTTTTGCAGTGGATAGGGTGGGGGGGGGGGGGGGTGTATAGAGAGGAAGAAGGGGGTTGGGGCCGGAGACAAATATCAAGACACAAGGGGGGTTATATGGGGGGGGGGCAATGAATGGAAACGTAATTCTCTCGCTCTTCTCTTGTTCTCCCCTCCTTATTTCTGGAAGTACGATGGAAGGTCGAATCCAGCATACGCACCAGTTGTGACTGCGATCATCCCTGGCGCTCGCGGAATAGGGAGATTGCCGTTCGACAGGAGGGGTATGTGGACACAGCAGGTTAAGTGAGATTAGGAGAGTGGATGGGAGTGGGAGGGGGGGGGTGATGACAGAGACTCGACAGTGGGGAAGTGATAGACGGGGGAAGTGACTGGGTAACAAAGACGATGAGAAAGGGGAAGTGAGAGAGAGAGGGGGGGGGGGGGGTTGGGGACAGAGAAACAGAAAGAGAAAGGTAGGGCCAAGCAGGAAGGACGTCGGAGAGAGACAGACAACTGGGAGGTGATGAAATCGTGTCGTTCGTGGACAGAAGGACTGTGACTTTAAGAGTCTGCAGTAAACAAGTGTGAGCGGAGCGGCTGCGAAGGGCAGTGGGTGTGCGCAGGTACAGACAGTCGGCGTTTCATCACTGCCCAGCCCATCTGTCACACACACTGCCTCGCTGACTGAGCGGTGCAGGCGCATCAGAGTGCAGGCACACGTACACACCGACCTACTGACACACTCATTCTCACAGCCACATACTCAGACACTTGTGGACTCTCTCTCTCTATATATATATACTCAGTCGGTCACTCACACCACAGAGCAGCGCACACTCGCACGTACACACATTCAAACCCACACAAATAACGCCGCACACAATCAATCTATAACGCTCTAGTTTCTCATCGTGTTAGAAATCAGTGCATCTGCGTGTGTGTCTGTGTGCATTTATGCGTGCAGAGAGAGAGAAAGAGAGAAAGACACGCCGTGATTTGTCAGCCGCTGACGCCCCGAAAGCTTTCTGTCCCGGGCCCTGGACCTTCTCCATCCGTCCCACGTCCTCCGCCCAGGACACCGCCAGCTCACTCTCGCGTCAGCTTGAACAGCGGAAAGGAATGTCATTCAAGGAAGCAGCCAGCTCCCTGTAGCACGCGGAATTACACGGCCCAGTTATTTCCCTCTCTGAGGGCTTGAGGGAGATGGGGGGGGGGGGGGGGGGGGGGGGCGTGGCCCTTCGATGAGGGAGATATCGGGACAAGGGGAGACAGCGGGACATAAGATATGGGAAGGGTGGGATAGAGAGAGGAAGAGGCGGAGAGGGAGATAGTGAGATGGGAAGGAGAGAGAGAATTCAGAAAGAGATGGTATGGGATCGAGGAGAGGGGAGGGGTGGGGTGGTGGGGTGGTGATGGGCGGCGATGACAGAGATAATGAAAGCCCACTGGAGATTGAGAATGCGAGTTACTGCGCTCTCGCTCCTACCGGCAGCTGGTTCGATGATTCTGCAGACAGACGATTGCTGGGGCCGGAGTCAGGCACCTCCCGCTCTCCGATGGAAGCTGCTCGTCTCCTACTTCCCCAGAAGCAAGGATGCGAGAGAGGAGAAGAGCAGCGGGAGAGAGGGCGGGGAAGGGGGATGGAGCAGCCCGCTCATTGGGCGCAGGCAGGCTGTGGCCAGCGGGGAGCGGCGCTGTAACAGGCTGCCGGCCTGACAGGGTGACGTCAGGGTGAGAGGAAGGAGGTAGGGGTGCGGGCAGAAGGAGGAGAGAGAGAGAGAGAAAGGGAGAGAGAGAGAGGCAGAGAGAGGGACAGAGAGAGAGAGGGACCAAAGGAGATAGGGAAGCAAGAAAGGGAGACGGGCAGAAGAGAGAGAGAGGTGGGGGAGAGGGAAGGAGAGGGACAGAGGGAGGGAGAGAGGGAGAAAGAGAGAGAGAGAGAGAGATGAATACAGACAGAGGGAAGGAAGGAGAGGGGGAGGGATAAAAAGATGGAAGACGGAGCAAGAGGAAGGGGTGGATATGATTGAGAGGAACAGCAAAAATGGGTAGAGAAGGGGATTGAGAGACGGGGTTGGGCAGACCATAGTAAGGGTGGGATAGGATGAGTGAGAGCGTTAACATAAGTAAATCATTAACGTGTGTAACAGACGTCAAGAATCCTAGCACCTATTTCTTGTCTGCACCGCTGATCACGTTTCCATTCATAACACCGTTTCCCTGCCTGCCATTGCCAATCGAATTTTGGATCTAATTTGCCAACTTAATTAGATCCCATTGACCTGACATTCATCAGCCTTGCATGGGACCTTGTCAAATGTTTTACTGAGGTCCTTGTAAACAGCATAAAACAAGTTGCTCTCATCAATCTATTTAGCATCTTCTACAAAAACCTCAATCCGATGAGTCAAACGGGATTTCCCACTAGCAAATCCAAGACGATGAGGCGCTGCATTTCCACACATGAAATATTTCCCCCCAACAAAATCATATCATTGATGTTAGACTTGGCCCAGCCGCGTCACTTCTCGTCTTCTTGAGTAAAAGCACTGACTTGCTTTCCTCCTGTCAACAGACACTTCACGCGTGGCAAGTGACGAATTAAATATCGTTACCTGGGTTTCATCATTCTCTTTCTCTTGCCACATATGGCAGCCTGGCGTCACGTCTGATCCAACACAGCGACCAGACTTCCCACCATTGACATTCTACCTCGGATAAACAGTCAACACAATATCAAACACCATACCACGGTCAGTCCTTGTTCTCCTTGTTCCCGTCCACAGAAGATACAAAAGCTCTGCCCCTTTATGGACATTAGACTTCGTCTACGGAACTGATAATACTGAGAAATATATCCTATACTATACCTCCTCCTTTGCTCTATCTATTGCACTGGCGTTTGACTTGGTTGCATTGAATGTGTATGGATAACAAGCGAAACAACGTTTTCATTGTATCTCAGTACAGGAGACAATAATAACCTTACACCAAAATCTTCCCCTATGCCCATCTTTGCGCTGCCCGTTTTTTAAACAATATTTCATTAACTTTTGCTGCAATTGTTCACCTTCTCTTTTTCCCGCCATCCCACTGAACTAATTGAAAACCTCCCCAACCTCTACCCTGGCCAGAGTATTGGAACAGTTTCGGTTCCATTCTGTTGTACTGATCCCATCCACCACAGTAAAAGACCCAATGATCCAACAGTTTTAATCGCCCCCCACCCTCCACTTGCATTGTTCCAATGTTCATACAATTCTGAGATTACATCATCAGAGGTTTCGTTGTGTAATTTGATGCTTAACTCCCAACATACTTGTTGCAAAATTAAATTTTATTTTTATAAATAATGTATATTTTTGTTTCTGTGTATGTGCTTGTGATACCACAGTAGCCATTTTTTTTTCATTGTACCTTTACCGCACCATAGGTGTAGTATGGCAATAAATACGACGACCAAAAACAAGAGGGCGAGGCATAGTATGATGCGACACTAATACAGGCACATTGGTGTAGTGCAGATGGGTCAAAAGCATGACGTGGTGAGCCGAATGGGCGTTTCCGTCCGGTATGCCTGACTCCATAGGTCTTTGATTCCATTCCCTTTTCCATTTGTGTCATTAGCAACGAGAAGGTCGGCATTACATTCTAGCCTCCGTATGTCCACAGAAACACCTGTATGATCTTTGCAGGTGAGACCATATCACTGTAGTTCTCCCAGTCGCTCACATCCCAACCCTCCTCTGCAGCAGAACCAACCGGAGTGCTGTTGACTATTCTTGTGTTGCATCCCCTCTCCCACAGCCGTATCTAACACGGCAAGGGTGGTGACCGCATAGAACTACATCACCAACTGACCATTCGCACTTGTTTCCCTGTGTGCACAAATCATCAAATATGTCATAAAATGCATACAAAATGTTACGGTTTGCTAACAGAGCCCTGGAGTATAAAATAAAGGAAAATTTTGTAAAACACTGGGCTAGTCTCACTTGTGTTCAATTCTGGACAGACTTGTAAGGGTTTCGAGAGGGTCAAGAATAGATTTACGACTAAAATCTAAATGATGAGAGACTACAGTTGCAAGGACAGATTGGAAACAAGAATTGTTTTCTATTCAGAAGAGATAAGTATGGGGGGGGGGGGGGGCAATTTAATAGAACATTATAAAATAACGAGGCAGCTCGACGGACTGGGTAATGCGCGACAGTCCCTCTGGTGGACATGTCGGGGACTACACGTCACACTAATAGAACCAGGTTGGAAACTGGAACGCAGAAGCGGTCGAGGCATGTTCCATGTGATCGCCAGATTGGAGGTTTATATAGTGAAAAAGATCAAGTGAAGCCGGGCGGCTGGAAGGAAGGTGTTCTGATGGAGAACCAGCATGTGCATGGTGGACTTTCCCTGACCAGCTCTAATCTCTCAGACAGACATATAAGCAGACAGAAGGCCTCATTTTGGCGTGGCCACTTACCATAAAATAATTATTGATAATATACCCCCTCCTCCCCACGAAAACTCTTCTGAAATATTTTACGCCTTCCTTTGACAGAAATCGTTCGTGTTCTATTTTATACAGTAACAAACATAGTGTGTTTTGAAGGTGTAACATTAGATTATTATTCAATCGGAGGCGATTACCTGTATTTAATAAAATCCAGTGATATAGAGTGGGCTCAATGAGGGAAGAAATAACCATTGAAGAATTATCTAACTCTTTTGCATGTAATATGTTTCAAAGCAGAACATTAGATGCTGGCATATTTTTTATAATGAACCTCTGGTTTGCCGTTCTGTGCATACTGACCTCACCTCAACGCTCACAAATGTACTGAGCGGTAGCAAGGAATTGATGACGGCCAGGTACATATTGGCTGTTCGAAACACCCCTGTCTCCGCTTGACGAATATAATTTGGCGCAACTCACACGTCACCAACCAAAGCATTATCGTGAGGGTGTCAAATGGGATAGTCGAGGGTGGAATTAAAGGGAAAGAGTGTAAAAGGATGGTTAATGACCCCAGAATTAACGGGAAAGGAAGCTCATAAAGCGATAGGAGCGTATGGCCAAGTGTAATAGGGATCGACGTGAAAGGTGAGATGCGTAAGGAATTAAAATAGTGTATATGAATGCGCGATGTATAAAAAGTAAAGTAGATGAGCTTGAGGCTCAGTTAGAGGTTGGTAGATATGACATTGTGGAGATTACTGAGTCGTGGCTTCAGGAGGATCGGGCCTGGGAACTTAATATTCAAGGTTATACATCCTATAGAAAGGACAGGCAGATCGTCAGGAGGGGGGGGGGGGGGGGGGGGGGGGTAGCTCTGCTGGTGAGGGATGGAATTCAGTCCCCCTGTGAGGGAAGACATAGGGACTGACGAGGTAGAATCACTGTGGATTCAGTTGAGGAATTGTAAAGGCAAGAAGACACTAATTGATGTTATTTACAGACCCCCAAATAGTCGCCGGGATGTCGGGTGTAAGTTGCAGCAAGAGTTTAAACTGGCATGTAACAAAGGTAATGCCAATGTGGTGATGGGGATTTCAATATGCAGGTAGACTGGAAAAATCAGGTTGGTTCTGGACCCCAAGAAAGAGAGTTTGTAGAGTGCCTCCGAGATTGATTCTTAGAGCAGCTTATAATGGAGCCGACCAGAGAAAAGGCAATTCTGGATTTAGTGTTATCCAATGAACCAGATATGATAAGAGAACTCGAGGTAAAGGAACCGCTTGGAGGTAGTCACCATAATATGATTAGTTTTAATCTGCAATTTGAGAAGGAGACCGTCAAATCGGAAGTGGCAGTGATGCAGTTGAACAAAGGGGACTACGGAGGCATGAGGGAGGAGCTGGCCAAGGTAGACTGGAAAGGGATCCTAGCCGAATGACGGTGGACAGCAATGGCAGGAATTTCTGGACATTTTCCGAAAGACGCAGGATGATTTCATTCCAAAAAGGAAGAAAGATTCTAAGGGGAGTAGGAGGCAACCGTGGCTGAAAGGAATAGTTAGGGATAGAACAAAACTAAAAGAAAAGACGTATAACATAGCAAAGAGCAGCCGGAGGCCAGAGGATTGGGAAACTTTCATAGGACAACAGAAGGAAACAAAACGGGCAATACGGGCTGAAAAGATGATGTATGAAGGGAAGCTGGCCAGGAATATAAAGAAGGACAGTAAAAGCTTCTTTCGATATGTTAAGGGAAAAAGAGTAGTAAAGTCAAATGTGGGTCCCTTGAAGGCAGACACGGGTGAACCTATTATGGGCAACAAGGAAATGGCAGAAGAGTTGAACAGTTACTTCGGATCTGTCTTCACTAAGGAAGACACAAACAATCTCCCAGATGTACTGGAGGACAGGGGATCTAAGGGGGTAGAGGAACGGAAAGAAATTTTCATTAGGCGAGAAATAGTATTGGGTAGGCTAATGGGACTGAAGGATGATAAATCCCCTGGGCCTGATGGTCTGCATCCAAGGGACCTCATGGAGGTGGCTCTAGAAATAGTGGACGCATTGGTGATCATTTTCCAATGTTCTATAGATTCAGGTTCAGTTCCTGTGGATTGGAGGATAGTTAATGTTATTCCACTTTTCAAGAAAGGAGCGAGAGAGAAAACGGGGAATAACAGACCAGGTAGCCTGACTTCGGTGGTGGGAAAGATGCTGGAGTCAATGATTAAATAGGTAATAATGGGCCGTTTGGATAGCAGTACAAGGATTAGTCCAAGTCAACATGGATTTATGAAAGGGAAATCATGCTTGACTAATCTTCTGGAATTTTTTGAGGATGTGACAAGAAACTGGATGAAGGGGTGCCAGTGGATATAGTGTATCTAGACTTTCAGAAAGCCTTTGATAAGGTCCCGCACGGGAGACTGGTGACTAAAATTAGAGCACATGGTATTGGGGGTAGGGTGTTGACATGGATAGAAAATTGGTTGGCAGACCGGAAACAAACAGTAGGAGTGAACGGGTCATTTACAGAATGGCAGGCAGTGGCGAGTGGAGTGCCGCAAGGCTCGGAGTTGGGGCTGCAACTGTTTATCACATATATATATATATGATTTCGAAGAGGGAATTAGGAGCAACACTAGCAAGTTTGCGGATGGCACAAAGCTGGGTGGCAGTGTGAACTGTGAAGAGGATGTTAGGAGGTTGCAGTGTGACCTGGACAGGTTGAGCGAGTGGGCAGATGCATGGCAGATGCAGTATAATATAGATAAATGTGAGGTTATCCACTTTGGCGGCAAAAACAAGGGGGCAGATTATTATCTCAATGGGGTTAGGTTACGTAAGGGGGAGGTGCAGCGAGACCTGGGCGTCCTTGTACACCGGTCACTGAAAGTTGGCTTACAGGTACAGCAGGCAGTGAAGAAAGCTAATGGAATGTTGGCCTTCATAACAAGAGGATTTCAGTGTAGGAGTAAAGAGGTTCTTCTGCAGTTGTATAGTGCTCTGGTGAGACCACATCTGGAGTATTGTGTACAGTTTTGGTCTCCTAATTTGAGGGAGCACATCCTTGTGATTGAGGCAGTGCAGCGTAGGTTCACGAGATTGATACCTGGGATGGCGGGACTGTCATATGAGGATATATTGAAAAGACTAGGCTTGTATTCACTGGAGTTTAGAAGGATGACGAATGTCTGACCAATCTTATAGAATTTTTTGAGGATGTAACTAGTAGAGTGGATAAGGGAGAACCAGTGGATGTGTTATATCTTGACTTTCAGAAGGCTTTCGACAAGGTTCCACATAAGAGATTAGTATACAAACTTAAAGCACATGGTATTGGGGGTTCAGTATTGATGTGGATAGAGAACTGGCTGGCAGACAGGAAGCAAAGAGTAGGAGTAAACGGGTCCTTTTCACAATGGCAGGCAGTGACTAGTGGGGTACCGCAAGGCTCAGTGCTGGGACCCCAGCTATTTACAATATATATTAATGATCTGGATGAGGGAATTGAATGCAACATCTCCAAGTTTGCGGATGACACGAAGCTGGGGGACAGTGTTGGCTGTGAGGGGGATGCTAGGAGGCTGCAAGGTGACGTGGATAGGTTAGGTGAGAGGGCAAATGCATGGCAGATGCAGTATAATGTGGATATATGTGAGGTTATCCACTTTGGTGGCAAAAACAGGAAAGTAGACTATTATCTGAATGGTGGCCTATTAGGAAAAGGGGAGATGCAACGAGATCTGGGTGTCATGGTACACCAGTCATTGAAAGTAGGAATGCAGGTGCAGCAGGCAGTGAAGAAAGCAAATGGTATGTTAGCATTCATAGCAAAAGGATTTGAGTATAAGAGCAGGGAGGTTCTACTGCAGTTGTACAGGGTCTTGGTGAGGCCACACCTGGAGTATTGCGTACAGTTTTGGTCTCCTAATCTGAGGAACGACATTCTTGCCATAGAGGGAGTACAGAGAAGGTTCACCAGACTGATTCCTGAGATGGCAGGACTTTCATATGAAGAAAGACTGGATAGACTCGGCTTGTACACGCTAGAATTCAGAAGATTGAGGGGGGATCTTATAGAAACTTACAAAATTCTTAAGGGGTTGGACAGGCTAGATGCAGGAAGATTATTCCCGATGTTGGGGAAGTCCAGAACTAGGGGTCACAGTTTAAGGATAAGAGGGAAGTATTTTAGGACCGAGATGAGAAAATCATTTTTTACACAGAGAGTGGTGAATCTGTGGAATTATGTGCCACAGAAGGTAGTTGAGGCCAGTTCATTGGCTATATTTAAGAGGGAGTTAGATGTGGCCCTTGCGGCCAAAGGGATCAGGGGGTATGGAGAGAAGGCAGGGGTGGGATACTGAGTTGTATGATCAGCCATGATCATATCGAATGGCGGTGCAGGCTCGAAGAGCCGAATGGCCTACTCCTGCACCTATTTTCTATGTTTCCATGTTTCTATGATGAGCGGGATCGTATAGAAACATATAAAATTATAAAAGGACTGGACAAGCTAGATGCGGGAAAAATGTTCCCAATGTTGGGCGAGTCCAGAACCTGGGGCCACAGTCTTAGAATAAAGGGGAGGTAATTTAAGACTGAGGTGAGAAAAACGTTTTCACCCAGAGAGTTGTGAATTTATGGAATCCCCTGCCACAGAGGGCAGTGGAGGCCAAATCACTGAATGGATTTAAGAGAGAGTTAGATAGAGCTCTAGTGGCCAGTGGAGTCAATGGATACGGGGAGAAGGCAGGCACGGGTTATTGATAGTGGACGATCTGCATGATCACAATGAATGGCGGTGCTGGCGCCAAGGGCCGAATGGCCTCCTACTGAACCTATTTTCTATGTTTCCTCACCCTGCTGCATTGCCCATTGCTGGTGTGTAGCCTGAAGCTGCGGTTGCTCAGCATCTCCGTGATGAAGCTCACCATGTGCTTGTCTGGGATGGTTTCCAGAAGCTTCATGTGTAGTCCACGCAGCCAGACAGTATCATATGCAGTTGTGAGGTCCAAGAAGACAGCGCCTGCCTTCTCCCCTGCCTGGAAGCTGTCATCTATGTCTTGGCACAGGAGGGCCACCTGGTCCGCCGTTGACCTACCGCTTCGGAAGCCAGCCTGTTCTTTAGGCAGCTGGGGGTCGATCACTGGATTGAGACCAATGTGGAGGAGACGTCCCGGGAGCTTGTATGGAACACACAGAAGTGAGAGGGGTCGGTATCTCTTGGGGTCATCGCTAGGCTTGTTTGGCTTCGGCAGAGCGATCACCTTGGCAGGGCGCCAGATCTTTGGCTGCTTCAGGCAGCTGAAACACGTGTAGAGGAAGGAGCACAGCCAGTGCCTTGGTGTTTTATGTATTCCGGGTGGCCTTTGGTGTCTGGTGCCTTACCGGTTTTCAGCCGTCGGATGGACTGCTCGATTTCTTGTGTTGTGAAATCGTGGGATAGGTTGGAGTCGCAGCTCGGGGCCCTGTGTAGCTCGTGGACTCTCGCCAATGTTGTTCTGGTGAAGTCCTTGTCTGAGTTGGGGAAGCGGCCGTTGCTCAGCAGTAGCCACGAGATGTAATTTTAAGTGATGGGACACTGTGCTGGGGTTGTCGACCTGCCCATCAGCTCGTTCATGGTCTCCCACGCCTGACGGCTGGAGTGTGTGAAATCACTGTCTCCTCTTTGCCTGTGTTTCTCATTTAGTCTGCAGATTAAGTCATTCGCTGCTTTGTCCCTGTCTTCGCTGGTTTGTGATTCTGTGTGGGCGCGACGTAGGTCTTCACATTCGTCATCCCAGCAAGGAAAATAGGCTTTAGGTACACCGCGGGGGATGTTCTACTTGGCTGCGGTCAGCAGCATCTTGCATTATGAGTCCAACGCATTGTTCTGGTTGGTGGGGTGTGGGTGTGGGAGGCCAGCGGCTGCCTTATTCACTCGTTGTGTGAAGCCTACCCAGTTTGCTTTCCGGAAGTTCCATCTCTTGACGTCTTTCCCTTCCATGGGATGCACCAGAGATGGAATGGTTATGAGCGATGGTCGATGGTGTGACCGGGGAAACCTGTCCAGGACGCGTCTTACTGGGAGTGGTTCGTTGTTGCGACATTTTGCGAAGGTCAGGTCCGGGTTGGTGGTTACTTAGGGTCGTATAAGAGCGTTGCATCTTTCAGATAAGCCAACCATGGGGGACTTTATCCAGTACGTTAGCAAAACCGATGCAGACAACAGTCCACTGCTCAACCCGCAGTGATCACCTTCGTCGTCTCCTCAATAAACGTAACCAAGTTAGTTAGCCATGAGTTGCCGTGTGCAAAGTCATACTGACTGTCCGTCATTGGTCGATTATATTCTAAATTGGAGTCAATCTGATCCTGTAGACTCCTCTTCAATATCTTCCCTACCACTGACGTACCGCCACTGACCTATAATTACTTGGATTCTTTCTACTTTATTTCTTAAATAAAGGAACGACATTAGTTACTTTCTCGCCCACCCGTCTTGGACAGTCTGGAGAAAATGTAAATATTTCATCAAGGTTCTTGCAATCTCTTCTGCCTATTTCAATAAAATGTGATAGATTCCGTTAGGTCCTGGGTATCGAACCATCCTATTGCTGTTCAAGAGACGCAGAACTACCTTCATCTTAATCTCAAACTGCCCTTTCATATTATTATTCTCGACAATAATACAGCAGTCTGTCATGTACTTCTTCCTGGTGAATACAGACACCTCCATCTTTTGACTCTACGCACAAATTCCAAAAATGGTCCTCGAGTGGCCCGCTCGTCTCCGTTATTAAGCTCTTGTTTTTTTATGTTGGTATAAAAGGATTTTCTTGAATCCGGGTTCCACAACCTTGACATCCTTAACCGCCTGTTTCAAGCTACTTTGAGCACACGAACTCATTCACGCATGTTTATGCATACCCTTATAAAGTTTCCAAGTGAACGACTCAGGAAATATATTAAATTCAGGCAGAAGTCAATGTTGCATTCTGTATGCAGGCAAGTTAAGGAACGTTATTTATACAATTAATTTGGGAGAAGACTAATGTAGAGAGGAATAGGAAGTACGTTAAGGTGGAAGAGATGCTGGAACTGTTTGTCTTTATGTCAGCCTTTCCTCGAGATTCCTGGTATGTGGCCATGTCACTACAGGTACAAGTAACGCTATAGGTAATATAATGGATGTGTTGTTGTTGAGTCTGCCCGCAGGGGCGGAAATCGCTGTCAAAACATCGGAGGGACACAATTTTCGGTTGCCATACGCACACACATACACACACGGTAGGCTTCTGAGGCTTCGGCGGTGGGACCTGTGGAAGGTAACATCAGGAGCTGACCTCGGTTGGTGACCGACTCCCAACTCCAGCAACAGCAATAGGGGCTTGAATCGGCCTGTTCGCGGGGCCTTTCATCGCCAGGCGCGGCTTAAAATCGGGTGGCGAGGGCTTCAACATCGGGAGCCTCGATCGCCTCGATCGCCTCGAGTCAGCAGATTCATTTGAAGCCGCGCCGGGCGATGAATCGCGAACGGGCCGATTCAGCCCTTAGCAACCCGCTGGAATCTTTCAAAAGTTACAATGTATCACAATGTGATGAATAACACTTAAACAAATAAAACTACAGCAAATAAAGGCAAACAGAAGAACCAACCTTGGAGAGAGAGAGATGGGAAAAACATACTAAATAACGTGAGTGGTTCGTGAATGAGGGACTTACCTGCCAGCCAGGAAACCCGTTCGACCGGAGCCCTTAATGACCTGACCCATTTAAATCCGATACCCATTTATATCTTCGCCATCCACCAATACATTCAATTAGTTTAAATGGTAATTATCCCCGCATCAGACAGCTTTAAGAAATTCTCCGTGAATACCTTCAGTCATACTTGAAGGTCAAAACACAATTGGTGACACATCGTGTTAATACGATATTAATTGAGATAATTTAACAAGCGCTTAACGGTGACACCTCCACGGTCTCGCGGAAAGCGGCGTTTTTTAATACTTTTTTTTCACCGAATGTCAAAATCCAGATTGCAAGACATGTTGGGGGGGGGGGGGTTTGGGGGGATGGTTGCTTGGGAAGGACGCGACCCCCCCGTCCCCTCCCCCCCGTCCCCTCCAGGATTTCCCCAGGCCCAGACCCAGGTGAGTTCCCCGCATAAGGACCTCGCAAGCGGGTATCTCACGCTCACCGTTTAAACAGCTAATACATTCTAACCTTGCCACCCACCACAGGATGTTGTGTTGATGGTTGGCCGTCAACATATTCTGATAGTTCATGCTGTACTGTTTTATTCATAACATTTTGTCATTTAAAAAAATACAACAAACTATTTTGTAAAATAATTTAATACTGTGTTGATCTGTGCTCCTTGGCTGATTTCTCCACCCAAACGATTTCATGCCAAACTTAAATAACAGATGGAATAAAATGTTGCGAGAGGGAAAGGGTTGTGGTGCGGCTGAGTGTTGTTCCGTCACATTTGCTGACTATTCCCTGTCCCTATTATTTCATTGTTAAATTATAAAATGGTTGACTGAACTTGTTTGTTCATTGGGTGTAATTAACGCCAGTCTCCATAGACTATGATTTTGTCACCAGATTTCCATGTGCTCTAAATAAAGGGCTCATATGAACGTGTTATCCCAGTGTCAGTGAGAGCAGCGCCTCGTTGAGCTCCGCTGTTCTACAGAGGGGGAGCAGAGGGAGAAATCTGAAAGGGGTACTGTGTAATTCTGCAGGAATGGAGCGGAATTCGCAAACAGTAGAGTATAATGTTACAGACATTGACCGGGATCTGGTGTCCGAGGGATGGTATGTTACCGGTACAATTAGCAATTTTGGAACGGGAAAGTGGAATGTGACAAGAATGGTCAGAAACGTCTTCTGGATGTCCCAACATATATTTGCAGATTACGATGGTCTGACATTAAACCTACGCATCGCTTATGCACTAGCGACCATGAAACTGATTTACTACCCTCTACTCGCTATTGTTGCTGTTCCGGGTATGTTTATGTCCAACTACTAATTCTGTGTATCGTGTTCCATTGACCTATTAATTTCTTTGAATGATATTCACCATCTCCAGCCGACAGTGCATCTGCTAGCCAAACTCATTATTGTGTATCTCTCTGTACAGGAACATGTTTTTAAACTTGATGTCTTCCCGCGGTTAATCTGCCTATTTTCTTCCAAATCTCGTGTATGTAATTTATCCGTTTCTTTCACTTCCTGACAGTGAATATAGTGACGATTATGATCCTGTCCCGGGGAAAGTGTGGTCTTTCCAAAGGCGTCACTCGCTACCTGGTGGGCATGGCAGCGTCAGATCTACTGGTGCTTCTCTTCGATCTGATACTGAGGCAGATTCCGATTGCATATCGGGATTATTTCACATTCCTGCGCTCCATCCGCATCTGTAATCTCCACGCCATCGTTCTTCACACAGCTACCGATTGCTCAGTCTGGTTCACTGTCACGTTTACCTTTGATCGATTTGTAGCATTTGTTGCCAGAAGCTGAAAACTAAATATTGTACCGAGAGAACGGCGGCTGTGGTTCTAGGGACAGTGAGTGTTTTGAGCTCTATAAAGAACATTACATGGTATTTCATGCTCACCGCTGAATATTCACTCGCCTATGCCCGCTGGTTTTGTATGCCAAGAGTCCAACTTGTGGAATCACAGATTTGGGGAGCGATCGAACTCCTTCATTACATCCTTACCCCTGTGATCCCATTTATATTGGTTCTGTTACTTAATGCTTTAACCATCAGGCACGTTTTAGTGGCCAGCAGAGCTCGCAAGAGACTACGCGACACCAGCAATCGGGAGAATCCCAGGGACCCAGAGATGGAGAGTCGCAGGAAATCCCTCATATTACTGCTTGTCATTTCAGGCAATTTCATCCTGTTATGGGCTCTGTTTACAGTGTTCTATCTGTGGAACCGACTGCGGGTTTTGAATTCTGTGCCTACGTTTCCTCCTAGGTCGATGCAAGAACTTTGTTTCATGCTGCAGCTCCTGAGTTGCTGCACAAACACTGCCCTTTACGCTGTGACCCAGACTCCGTTTAGGGAACAACTGAAGGAAGTGATCAGATATCCTTTTACCATGCTTAGAAAATGCACCATGTGATCAGAGGAACTGCAAACTCCCAGTTACTAACCCACCCAATCGACTTCCCTTTCATCAATTCCATGAATAGTGTGGTTCTGCCTCTCTGTGTTCCATTCCGTGCGAATCAGCCAGGTTTACAGACTCAGTTCACTCTCTCTAGCCAATTCAGTTTCCTTACGTCCTCGCCACCATTTTACGACACCATCCCCACCGGGTAATCTGATTGTATCACTAATTTTCCTTTTGGATTAGGATGCTTACCGCTGCTTGGTCATTTCAGTTTTAGCGTGGAAACTCCTCACGTATTTAAGAATATCTCAACCAATATTAATACGAATTTGAATAATCCCCAAAGTAGCGATAACGTTCCTACATAATCAACATGTAGATTAGTTTTCCGACATTCCAATGTGTTAGTGTTTCTGCGAGCCTGTGTTATTTTGGATCAAAATAAAGCACTTTTGTAAATCTGGCCGACTGGACAGTTTCTTTAGTCTTCACTTCGTTGTTTTTATTCCCTGGCGTTTTTTCCCGTTGTAATTGTGTGATTATGTGTAATTCTGTGTCATGTAGCGGTTGCACATCCTGCAACACTGATTTTATGCTTACGTGCAAATCTTGATTAACCTGCAGCATGTTCCCCAAGGTACCAGTCCCCGATCCGAAACCTCTTGTTTCGACACTGGTCGTTATCCCATCACATTATTTGGAACATATGCGAATCTATAGCGTACGAAAGCGTGGTTAGAACATTGTAAAACCTGCCGTTCTTGTTGAGCAGCATTCCTGGTCCGGTTGGCAGGTACGTGTATCGGAATATACTGCATTGTAATCCCCTCTTGCTGTTGCACATGCAATCCACATTCTGTCGGTCTATCTCTGTGTTATACAGGAGGAACAATCAGAATGTATATCATAGTTTTGACAACAATCATTTAAAGATGCTGACTCTCCATAGGTAACATTCATTGCAATCACTCTGATAATATAAATTCACTGCTAAACATGTGGCGGACGTCTTTCCTTTCAATGAAACACGATTATGCAGTGCAGACATCCTCCACCCGGCATTATGGTTCTGCCTGAAATCGCCATGTTTTATCCTAACACCAATTCTATTGATATATGTTGCATAGTCACTAATAACGGGCCAATAGTTTTCTAAGTTGCCTAAATTGTAGCCAAAAGCCGCGTTTCACGCGCTCAAATGCGTGGGTTGGAGATTTTCCTTATTTTTTGTCTCGCGGCTCAATACCACAATGAAGGGTGTCACTTCATTTAATTATTGATAGTAGTTAGTCAGTCTCCAGAACTCGTTACGTTTCTGGAAAAGATATAATGAGAGGACCCAAAAGTATTCCATCCCCTACTCCCAATTCCTCCGTCTATGCCGCATCTGCTCCCAGGATGAGATGTTCCACACCAGGGCATCGGAAATGTACTAATTCTTCAGGGACCCCTACTATAGATGAGGCTCTCACCAGGGCCTCTTCAATACCCCGCAACACTGCTCTCTCTCCCCATGCCGTCGATTTTTGGTGGAAGGTGAGGACAAGGGGGGGGGGGGGGGGGGGCGACTCGTTAGACTGTCCTTGTTAGAGTGGGGGGATGGAGAGTGAGAACGGAGCTACGGGATATAGAAGAGACCCTGGTGAGAGCCTCTTCTATAGTCGAAGAGTGGAACTCCTAAAAAATGAGGACATCTTCAATGCCCTGGTTTGGAACACCTCATATTGGGTGCAGATGCGGCGTAGACGGAGGAATTGGTAGAAGTGAATGCTTACAGGAAGCAGGGTGGGAAGACGTGTAGTGCAGATAGCCATGGGAGTCAGTGGGTTTGTAGTAGATGTTGGTCAGTAGTTACCTGCGATGGAGATAGTGGGGTCAAGAAACGATAGGGAGTTGTCGGAAATGGTCCAGGTGCATTTGAGTGCTGGATGGAATTTAGTTGTGAAATGGATGAAGTCAGTGAGTTCTGCGTGGGTGCAAGAGGTAGCACCAATGCAGTCGTCAATGTAGCGGAGGTAGAGTCCGGGGACAGGGCCACGGTACGTCTCGAACAAAGATTTTTTGACGTACCCTACAAAGAGCCAGGCATAGCTGGGCCCCATGCTCTTGCCATAGTAATGCTTGGATTTGGAGGAAATGGGAGGAGTCAATGGAAAAGAGAGTAAGGACCTGCTCCGCTAGGCGGAGGAGAGTATCGGCAGATGGGGATTGGTTGGTTCTGCGGTCGGAGAAGCATATATTGCCAATCATCTTGACTTTTTTCTGAAAATGATGTCCTTAAGAATGTCACCCTCTTGTTCCAACCACTAAACAAGTGTACATTATAGTATGGCCTCCTGTTCCAAGAACAATTAATCCCGAACCACAGGGACCACGGGACTTAAGAAGATGATGATAAAGCCAGCGTTGACTCGGTTGTGTCGCGCTATCTACTTGATCTTGTAAAATAGTACATGCAAATGGTATCAACAAGTAGAATAATCTGTATAATATTAGAAGTCAGGAGGGTTATTTCAGATATAGAGAAAAGGCACTGACTGCACCCCTCAGCTTCTGTCCACGCGGGCGACCTGTCCTGCTTTACTGCTTTGTTAGGTGCAAGTATCTGCTTCTTGTTTGGGAGGGAGACCCACCGCTCCAATTAATGATTATTGTCAGCTAAATCCATTCCGAAAAAGGAAATAATACAGCAAGAAAATGAGTCTTTGAATGGCAATGCGGTATAATCTCCCTACAGTAAACGAACGTAGATGCTTATAATAGATAGGCATTAAAGTGTTGATTTAGGCTTAGGCAACATCACGCATTATTCTTACATTTTCCTCCAATTCCTTAATACACGAAGTTATCGCTAACCTGGGGCGCTATTTCTCCAACTTGACATACACTAATGGAAATACCCGCCTATGCCGACCATCGGCCATCCACACAATTCTGGAGGATTCACTCCCACTGCTAGAGTCAGTCTCTCTTGAAGAATTCGCCAATCTATTCAATGACTTATTTAAAATATATATTTCCCGGGAAATTGGACTGATTTACTCGGCGCAACACGATACATGGTTACTTCAGGGTCATCAATATATTCTATTTTTAAAGAAACATCACTGATAATGAGCAGATTTTAGTTATTCGCACTTTGAGTTGCGGAGACAGCTTCCAGTTTCCCATCTTCAGTGCTAACAATGACGGGGCCAGGGCCTGT
Organism: Leucoraja erinaceus; assembly: GCF_028641065.1. Lineage (NCBI taxonomy): Eukaryota > Metazoa > Chordata > Chondrichthyes > Rajiformes > Rajidae > Leucoraja > Leucoraja erinaceus. The sequence continues at coordinate 20,069,386 of NC_073400.1, read as the reverse complement.
ATCCTCATTTTGAAAGCTCTTTTTTCAGCCATTTGTCTCCTTGCACAACAGTCCGCCCTGTGCTGCTCTGTACGATTATGTCGCGTCCATGGCGTGTAAACCGTTATCGCCATTGAAGGGTCTCAGACAATTCCAGCTCATCAGCATTAAATATCGTATCATAAATGCAAACACATATTTATAAATTAGTCGCCATCTGCGCTTGTCTCCATTAAACCATCTTTCAGATGGTCGTCAGGTTTGTAGAAATCTCAAAATAATACAACAGATTTAAGATGGGTATCGCCTGAGATGATAGAAAACCTCTGGCCCACAACATTTTTTTTTCAAAATGCAAGGCTATTAATACTCATACATGTAAATATTACTCCACAATCAATCTACAGAGGACCTGGAAATAACTCAAAATATCATGATGATAAAAGAGCCCCAAACTGTGACCAACGTCTACGGCGGAGGTAGGAGATATAATTACCATACCAGGCATGATGGACCGAAGGGCCTGTGGTCGCGGATAGACATGATGGACCGAAGGGTATATGCTGTCCTTTTCTATGTTTTGCTTTCGAATATCTGACTCGTGGATTTTGTTCAAATAATCTGCGTTTCACAATAATGACGCTTCTAAATAATTAAAAACACAGTTTCAAGCCAGAAAAATAATAGCATCAATTCCCGCTAACAACGCAACAGATAATATATCCCGACAAAGCGACAAAGTTCCCTAAATGAATGCACGACCTCAGGCTCAATCGTTGTGGCAAATATCAGGACCTCAAATCTTTTAATCAACCAAGTCTAAGTACGGATCATAGAAACATAGAAACATAGAAAATAGGAGTAGGCCATTCGGCACTTCGAGCCTGCACCGCCATTCAATATGATCATGGCTGATCATCCAACTTAGTATCCCGTACCTGCCTTCTCTCCACACCCCCTGATCCCCTTCGCCACAAGGGCAACATCTAACCCCTTCTTAAATATAGCCAAAGTACTGGCCTCAACTACCTTCTGTGGCAGAGAATTCCAGAGATTCGCCGCTCTCTGTGTAAAAAAATGTTTTTCCCATCTCGGTCCTAAAAGACTTTCTCCTTATCCTTAAACGGTGACCCCTTTGATCTGGACTTCCCCCAACATCGGAAACAATCTTCCTGCATCTAGCCTGTCCAACCCCTCAATTTTGTAAGTTTCTATAAGATCCCCCCTCAATCTTCTACTTTCAAGCGAGTACAAGCCGTGTCTATCCAGTCTTTCTTCATATGAAAGCCCTGCCATCGCAGGAATCAGTCTGGTGAACCTTCTATGGCAAGAATATCTTTCCCCAGATTAGGAGAACAAAACTGTACGCAATACCCCTGGTGTGGTCTCACCCAGACACTGTACAACTGCAGTAGAACCCCCTTGCTCCTATACCTTCACCGGTGATAGAAGCTCGGAGATATACTTGACAGAAGTAAGTGAGAGGACCTGCCAAGATGTGAACGAATTAGAAAGGCAAAGATGGGAATTGGGTTTTCTGAAATTGGAGAAATGTATTCGTGATTTGCATTTTGAAAACCTTAATAACCCTAGCAGGAATAGAACAATGTTTTTTGAAAAATATACGTTTCACTAATGTGATAATGCGTTAACCATCGAACACTTTGGTTGTTTTGTCACGACTTGGCCCGTAAGTTACTACACCTCGGTAATTCAATGCTGATATTTACATCGATTACCCATACCGGCAGCGATTCGGACTACCCTGTGGCTGAACATATTCAATTTCAGGTCGCCCTTGAGCCATTTACCCCTTACGATAAACCTATGCCTTCCCGCGTTAGATAACTCTGCTTTGAGGAAATATTTCTCAATATTTACCGTACCTTTATTATTCATAATTTAACGTACATTTATCAACTATTCCCCCTTAGCTCAGTCGCTGCAATAAATATGAACCCAGCCTTTCCAGTCTCGACTCATATCAGAAACACCTTAACGCAGGTGAATCTGAAAGGCCTCCTATCCTCTACCGTCATTAATTTCCTCTGTGATCCCGGTCACTCGCAGCACTTCAGCAGTGACCGGATAATGACGTCTTAATTTATGCAATAACCACCAGACTCTTATATTGTCAACTATAGCTAATGATGTTAGGCGCCTTATTGGCCACCTTATCTTCCTGTGTAACTACGTTTGGGTTGCCTAAATCTGTGTACCAAAATGTTTCTCTTGCTTTGGTCATTGTGCATGTACTGGTTCTATGAATCTTCCCAACCTGTTACATCGCGCATTTACCGGGCTAATTTACAGCTGAAACTAAATGTGCTGGCAAGAACCCATATGGCTAATCAACTTATGCGAAAACACTAAACGTCTGCTGCCAAAACAGTTCGGGATCAACCATGCCTCGGACGAAATGTGTTGTATAACAGTTGTTGTAAACGTGTCGAGGCCATGGAGGCCACTTCAATCATACCACCCACACAAAGGGTAGCACATTTTCTTATTAAATTAGAGAAAAAACGGAAACATTTCGGGTATTTTTAGTCCAATCAAAGCACCTTTAACATTGAGTTGTATGCCAGTTGGCCAATCACGCGCTTTGTTTCAGGCTAGCTAGGCAGGGAGCACACAACATGGCTGAGAGGACTTCACTGATGCCTGTTTTACTGGAGATTCCGATGAAGGTTCTTTGTTGTTCTGTGGAATACATGTCGTGGAAACTTTCAGCAGGGTAATTGAATTTAGTGAGAAAAGCATTAAGAAATCTGAAGAATGTGCAGTTAAGTGGATAGAAGTGGAAGAAAGTCTTGAAAGCAAAGTCCCTGCTGAGATGCTGCAGTCAAATTTTGTGAATCATCTGGAACTGAAAGGTATGATCTAAATTATGAATTTATGAAACTCAATCTGTATGGACTAATTCATTTAATTGCACCCTTTATAATGTGAAAAAAAATGAAATTTGGAGGCTGTACATTCACTCATTCACTCGTTCAATCATTCACTCAATCACTCGCTCATTAATTCCTTCATTCATCACTCATTCGCCCATTCACTCATTCGCTCACTCACTCACTCACTCACTCACTCACTCAGTCACTCACTCACTCCCTCACTCACTCACTCACTCACTCACTCACTCACTCACTCACTCACTCAGTCACTCACTCAGTCACTCACTCACTCACTCACTCACTCACTCACTCACTCACTCACTCACTCACTCACTCACTCACTCACTCACTCGTTCGTTCGTTCGTTCATTCATTCATCATTCACTCATTCATTCACTCATGCATTCACTCATTCATTCACTCAAACATTCACTCATCCATTCCCTCAATCATTCACTCATCCATTCACTCATTCATTCACTCATTCATTCACGAAGTTGAGGGCCTATACTATATGTATCAATAAAAAGGCAAATTAAAAAATCTCACGAATGCCACCTTGTTGTAGTCTTAACCATCTAATCTCGGAGCTGCCTGCGATAACTTACTGGGAAAAAGTGCTCCGATCGCCGGGCCTAGCTATTTAACATAGTGAAGCCGCGGTTTCAATTAAAAAGCGGTCGATCTGCGAACGCGAAGCCGCGGATCATCTCCGTGAGCGGGGGAGAGGGGGGTGGGGGGGAGGGGCTGTACATAGTGCCGTCTGTAGCGGCCGCATCCAGGCCCCGACCACGGGAGAAAAACGGAGGAATATTCATTGCAATTTATAGGCTGCCATTGGAGTGAGAAATGGTAAAAAAATGGCTGATGTTTATGTAGAAATGAATTGGTGTATGTGAATTTGAACTTGAACTAATTTATCTATGGTAGTAACAGTGTTATTCTCATTAACATTAAGAAGAGGTTGAAATGTTATGAATTGAAGTCCATGCAGACTTAATGACTATGAGATTTTTTTTGTAGCCTCTGTCTGACCCTCCACAGGGGATGGTCTCCCCTGCCATTAATATATATATATATATAGGTATAATAATATATAGTTTAAATGGACTGCAAAACGGAAATGGGCTGCCCATCGTGTAATGTGGGAATTGGCCACTAGATGGCGCTTACTTTCCGGATCTCATTTTCTAATTAGTTTAATTAATTAATGTGCACCTTTTGGCAATGACGAGTTATGACATAATTCTCAATTATATTTCATCTAAATCTGTGGAAATGTCATGTAGTTCTGTGAGTTGGGTCACGAAAACTGATTTCTAGACACATTTTTGATGCTCGGCTCACAGCCTATTCCTCCGTTTTCTAATGTTGTCTATTTTCCTTCAATTTTCTGGGTGAGTGGACGTTAACTCTGTTGCGCCGAGTGATCCTTATTAATTTGGAGGTAGTGGGAAGTGGGAAATCTGGAGTTCCACGCTACCGGCTGGAAGTCGATGAATATATGTGAATAGAAGGTATTATAAATTAGGCGCACACACGTTATTCCCTCCACACATGGAATACAGTGGGAAGAACAATGTCAGGTGTTGGCATTAACTTTTTGCTTTATATTCCTTCCTGTATTTTTCTCCATTTTTTAAATTCTGTCCATAATGGGTCAAGATATCGATTTTGTTCTGAAGAAGGGTTTCGGCCCGAAACGTTGCCTATTTCCTTCGTTCCATAGATGCTGCTGCACCCGCTGAGTTTCTCCAGCTTTTTTGTGTACCTTCGATTCTCCAGCATCTGCAGTTCCTTCTTAAACACTATCGATTTTGTTTTGCCGTGTTCTGTATTTTCCTCGGCGTGCTGGGACAGTGAGCTCGCACCATATCTCTACTGATTTCCGTGAGTGTTTTCTACACTCTGTTGAGCAAATGTCTGGGATAAACCTGCATACTTGCATCGTTATCTTCGGATATTCAAAACTGTATGTATGCGAGGTCTGAGAAACTGTACATGCAGGAATCTTAAACGAAAGCAAAATACTGCAGGAACTCGGTGGGTCAGGCAGCATTTATGAAGGGAAATAGACAAACATTGTCTCGGGTCGGGATATTTCCTAATACTGATTGGGACATGGCGGAGAAAGCGGGGGGGGGGGGGGGGGGGGGGGGGGGGGGGGGGGTGGGTAATGACAAAGCCGGACAACGTCATAGATTGATGCAGATGACGGAGGGAGGTGATTTGCAGATGGGTGGAGTAAATGGCAAAGACTTGTGGAGACGAGGAGAGAAAAGATGTTAGATGGGAAAAGAAAAGGAACAGTGAAATGTATGCATTTACGAGGAGGGACTGCATTGGTTGGGTTTATTTTCGTTGCAGCGAAAGACGTCGAGGTTGATACCTAATTTAATACACACAATTCTAGCATTGATAGTATGAGTGGTATAATAATATTTTCCACAGCAGAGGTATCTAAATCTAAAGGCGATAGGTTAACGGTAAATATTTAGTGTGTATCCGAGGGGGAACAATTTGACGCATGTGGCTATTGAATTTTGGAAAACATAGCCTGAGCGGGTAGGGGAGGCAGAAACTAGCAACAAACTGACCAGATATGTAAAATAATATTTGAATCGCCAAAGCATGGAAGGCTATCAACCAAATGTTGATAAATTGATGGTAGTAATATAGAAATTTGTCTGCTGGACGGCATGTGGTTGATGGGCCGAATGGGTCTGTTCCTATGTTGCATGACACTATGACTATTGTTTGGAGACTGTGTGGGTTTATCTGAGATGGGATGTACACAGCAGATACCTTGAATGCGGCAAACTGTGGGAATTCAGTCGGCGACGTCACATGCTGCGAGTACTTTAATAAATACATGCGTCCTCAGTAATGCGTAAAGAAGGTGTTAAGCTGGTGAACCGCGCGTGCGCACGCGCGCGCGCGCGTATGTGTGTGTGTGTGTGTTGGGGGTGAGCACTAGGAACGCGTAAAACATCAGTGGAACAGGTGAAGGAATGTGGACACCAATACTTCCAAATGCCACAGCGCAGAAAACGCTTAGGATAAGCGCAATTTATTAACATAAACAGCAAGGCGGGTCAAGTGGGACACCACCGCGTATTGTTCGTTTGATCTCAGGACTGAATGCATTTTAAAGTTAGAATCCGTGGAAATTTCATCGCATTCCTTAGTTGTTCCCTAAATTTAGCCTGAGTCACGACGTAAAGAGCTGTGTTCGTGCAGCAGCTCAAGAGCTGCAGCATGAAGCAGAGTTGTCGCATAGATGCTGGTGGAATTGCAACCACCACCCCCAAAAATCGCAGTCGGTTCCACACGTAATACACCGTGAATAGAGCCCATAACAGGATGAAATTTCCCGAGATAACCAGCAGTAAAATGAGGGATTTCCGACGGTTCTCCATCTCCGGGTCTCTCGCACTATCCCCATGATTGGGTGCCCGGAGTCTCTTGCGGGATCGGCTGGCCATTAAAACGTACCTGATAGTTAAAGCATTGAGAAGCAGAACCAGGATAAATGGGGTGATAGGGGTGAAGAGGTAGTGAGCGAGTTCGATTCCTGCCCAGACCGGTGAATTCACGAGACGGTCTCTTGGCATACAAAACCAGACGGCATACGCAAGAGAATATACAGATGTGATCATAAAATGCCAGGTGATGTTCTTTAAAAAGCTCAGCCCAGTCACTGTTCCTAGAACCATAGCCGCTGTTCTCCCCTGACAATAGTTATTTTTCAGTTTCTGGCAACAAATGGCCACAAATCGATCAAAGGTGAACGCGACGGTGAACCAAACCGAGCAGTCTGTGGTTGTGAAAAGCAGAACGGCGTGAATATCGCAAACCGGGATAGATCGCACGAAAGTGAAATAATCCCGATAAGCAATTGGAATCTGCCTCAAAATCACGTCGAAGACAGCGACTAGTAGATCTGCTGCTGCCATGGCCACGAGGTAGCGAGTGACACACTTGGAGAGGCCGCTCTTTCCCCGGGATAGGATAACAATCGTCACCAAGTTAACTGCGTGTACGGGAAATAAACAGGAAAATTGCATATTAGGCGGAGAGAAAAGTTCGCAATTCCACTTCGACAACAAATAGATCAGTAAATGTATTTATCAGATCACGCGTTTCCCGAGGATCTTTGGGGTTATATAGAAAGGTAATGGTGATAGAATAATGCAGTAGAAGAGGCTATTCATCCCCTTCAGTTTGAACCCATTAAATGGCCCATTGCAAAGATATTTCCCCACATCCTGTTTATTTCATCCCTTTTAGAGGATCATGTATATTTGTTCAACCCGTCCTTTCACCAAGCACTTTCCACATGCTAAAAAAAACAAGTGTTCGGATAATTCACGATAATTCACGCAATTATGGAGACCCGCTGAGTTACTCCTTCTAGTTCTTTACTACAAGGGGAACCATCCTTGTGCCCCGGTATACGTGAGAATAAACTAACCTGAACTGAACTGAGTTCGTCAGTTCGTCTTAATATCTCCCGATGGCTTGGCCCATTGCAATAAATTAAATCGGTAACCTCGCCAAAAGTTCGAATTTCCTGATATTGTGTCCAAAATTAGGTAAAGAATTAAAAACATTTCTCTCCCTCGTTTATTATATTGTTTGCAGTGTACTATGTTTACATGTTCTGTTGTGCTGCTGCAAGTAAGAATTTCATTGTTCTATCTGGAATATATGACAGTAAAACTCTTGCCTCTTGGTTGCTAACAAGTTTTATCTGGTTAGTTTTTAAATCTCTCAGTTTCCCTCTATCCTTTTCCATCTATAAACCACGCGCTATAACATAGAAACGTTTCAGTTAGTGGGAAATGTTTAGGCAATCAATCTTAACGTTATCTTATCACACACTTTCAAGTCGCAAACATCCCCCTCTGCACCAGCACGGTTTGCAGCATCGGCAAATTTTAAACTTTAACCCTTTCGTTGCGTAATTGATCTCAAATTCCTCCTTTATCATATTTTGTAGAATCTGCTCTTTTCTGTAAACTCTCGGTCAGGTCCAGCTCGTTGCAAGTCAGAGCGAAACTTTACTCGACTCCGTCCCATGAAACATTGTGGTCTGATATGATTGTGTGGAGATGAAGATTGTTAATGTTGATGCTGACGCCAATGAAGATCATTGTCTCAGCTGCATATTTGTTGGAAGCTGGTGTAGTCCCTGGTCCCATTCAGCAAACCCAGATCCACCGTTAGAGATCATTAATATGAGCTGGAAATTATCGTGGTGTTTCCTGACTGCAATTTGAATATTGAAATAATAAGAATCTGCTTTACAACAATTTTAAAGCACGGTTATGGCTGCCTCTAGTAGATATATCGTTCCTAAATGCAACAATGTCCTCATATATCTGATAAACGCATTTTAATAGAAGGGTGGACGTGCGTTTAATTAGAAGATAAGTCATTTGGAGACTGGCTAAAAGACAGACAGCAAAATAAACGTGCGTCGGTTCATTGAACAAAGTGGATTTTTCCCGAGGTGTCGCTAGAGCACAGATACCCTGATACATAGTATATTCAGTAATCCAGTTACGGACAGCAACCCTGGTGTGCAGGACATCATAAGACACGATGAATGGAGAGACAGTAAGCAGAAATGCTCAAAAACGCTGACGGAGCAGACATGGAGAGCAACATACACCGTGAAATCAGGACTGAATTGGTGAAATGACAAACTCAGGAAGGTGCAGTTTTATTGCAATGTGCAAACAGAATGGACGCAGTAGACGCAGAGCAAAATGAAACGAACTAATACAATCTTAAATTGGGCGCAGGACAACAGTCTCTTCGGTGGTGATGGAAAGGTGCCAGGTAGCGTGGTACTAAAATGGATCATCGATATTTGTGAAGGAATATTGACATCAGCTGTTATTTACAAATTAAAGCTGAATATCCATTACGTGATATTACATCTCCGTTTAAATAGTGAGGAAAAGCGAAGGTTAGGTGATAGTTTTATGAACACCTATATTGTGAACATAAACATGATACCGAATCTCATTAACACGCGGCCATAGTTTCGGTCACACACTGACTTCCTTCCACGGCTTCCTTCACCGTTCCAACCAAATTCACCATAATTTCGAGGAACAATACCTCACATTTGAAACAGTATGTTACAACTTACAGAACTAAATAACAACACAGTTAGTTTTCTGTTTCAACATATACTACTTGAAAAACTCAACTTTTGGTTTCTGATGTTCCATTGCCATCTGGGTTTGGCCTCCATCATCGTTACTACACGGTTAAGTCAATTGGTCTTTACAGACCTTCGCTCTCTGCTCTCCTCTCTCACTGCCGCAGTGTCTTTTTTTAGATGTTATATTTGATTCCGATGGAGACCTATCAATATCTCCGAACAACCATCCCTCTGTCCTCGTAGTTACTGCCTAACCCGCCGACCAAATCAGTATTTCCAGATTTATTCCATATTTCCAGCTTCCCCCCTTTTGGTCTAGGAGTTAACGAGTTAATTTTAAAGACAGCGGCATATTCAGGAAACATCCATTATATTTACGAACGTGTGTCGAGTCTTAGCCAGAGAACTTTGTCAGTTTCGTAGTAGGAAACATTTGGCAAATAGAGAAGTTTAGTTTAATGATACTGCGCGGTAACAGGCCCTTCGGCCCAACGAGTCTGCACCGACCAGCGATCCCCGCACTTTAGTTAATACTCACACTGTACAAATTACATTTATACCAAGCCGATTAACCTACAAACCTGTACGTCTTTGGATTGTTGGAGAAAACCGAAGATCTGGGACAAAACCCACGCAGGTCACGGGGAGAACGTGTGAACTCCGTGCAGACAGCACCCGTAGTCTGGATGGGCACTCAAAAGGCGGAGCAGAATGTGAACAATCGGGAAATGGATACAATATTTTATTCCGATCTGAGCGAAAGACACGCTTTTCATTAATTATTTGCTGGATTATATATATTTTCTTATTTCATGGGAGGTTCTGAATCATGAGATGGGATTTAAACAGCAGATACCCTGAATACGGCAAACTGTGGGAATTCAGTCGGTGACGTCACATGCTGCGAGTACTTTAATAAATTCATGCGTCCTCAGTAAGGCGTAATGAAGATGTTAAACTGGTGAACCGTGCGTGTGTCTGTGTGTGTGTGTGTGTGTGTGTGTGTGTGTGTGTGTGTGTGTGAGAGAGAGAGAGAGAGAGAGAGAGAGAGAGAGTGTGTGAGTGGGAGAGAGGGGGGTAAAACAGCCAATGCTCAATCTGAGTCAACGATCGTTTCCAGAAGATGATGGAACTAGTAAAACGTCTGTGGATTGGTTTATGGCTTCTCGCAATTCTACAATTGAGAAACGTCAACCCAGTAAACTGATCGTTCCGATTTCTGATATATAGAATCTAAGAATTACTAGTACACACGGTAAAGTTTAGGAGCGTGTGACTTCCTAATAACTGAATACAATCAGCGCAGTTTCCGTAATTTATACCTGGATTAAGTGAAGCGCCGGGAGCAACAGGACAGCGGGGATGGGTGAGGGTTCTGGAAAGACATTCGTATTGAAATACAATGTACAAAATATATATATATATATATATATATATGTATATATATATATATATATATATATGATCTACACAATGTGATGTTGGAAAGAGACTTACCAGGAACAGCAATAAAAGCGAGAAGGGGATAATAAACGAATTTAATGGTAATGAGTGCATAAGCAATCCGCAGGTTCACAGTTAGACCTTCATAATTTCCAAAGATATATTGGGACATCCAGAATACATTCCTCTCCATTCCTCTTTTAGTCCATTCTCTTGTTCCCAGATTCGGGTCCATTGTTGAAACACCAGGCTCCATTGTTCCTCCACCCTCGTTCATCCTTCCTTCTGGTCTGAGGGCCTGATGTCAACGACACTGATTATTTATTGAAATGAATGTCTAAGAATAGAAAGGGGAGACTCTTCCGTGACTCAATTACAGTCCATGGAGAACGAAATTAATTGCAGCCAAGGAACAAACACATACGTGATTTGAAGATATTGTGTAACCAGGACAGGGAACCCCAGATGGCGTTAGTTAAGGCCTATTCGGTAGCACAGCAAATAACTGTTTAGCCGTTTATGAAAACACCCAAACGGACACAGATAAAATAACTTAAATGCAAGCGCTAGAACGTCACGACATTAGATGTTCCACAAAACCATGGGTAATGTATAAAACAATATCACATTCACTAGGTGATGTACATTAAACATTGTTACCGGTGCACTACAACTCTCTCTCTCTCTCTCTCTGTCTCCCTCTTTGATCTGATTGTCGCACCATAGGCGCTAAATTATACGAACTTTGTTAGAAATGGGAATTACGGAACACAGTGCTGACCTACTGGATGGTTTAACTGCTTCGCTGTATATTCTTGAGAGAGTACGTATATATGAGGTGTTTTGTTGAAAATATTTATATATATTACCCATGTCACACCAGGTTTTACTACATACACGCTGCTACACTGATTTCAGTACAAGTTGAAAACGTTGAGTTTACGGCTGTGGACGCAGTCAGGAGACCCGGATGGTAGTTTGCCTCCCTGGTGCCAGGGTCAGGGACGTGTCTGAACGTGTCCAAGATATCCTGAAATGGGAGGGAGAGGAGCCTGAGGTCTTGGTACATATGGGCACCAATGACATAGGTAGAAAAAGAGAAGAGGCCCTGAAAGGATAATTTAGGGAGTTAGGAGGAGAGTTAAGGAGAAGGACCAAAAAAGTAACAATCTCATGATTACTGCCTGTGCCACGCGACAGTGAGAGTAGGAATGGAGTGAGGTAGAGGATAAACGCGTGGCTGAGGGGCTGGTGCAGAGGGCAGGGATTCAATTTTCTGGATCATTGGGACCTCTTTTGGGGAAGGTGTGACCTGTACAGAAAGGACGGGTTGCACTTGAACCCGATGAGGACCAATATCCTGGCGAGGGGATTTGCTATTGTGGAGACTTTAAACTAGAACGGTTGGGGGGAGGGACTCAAATAGAGAAAGCTAGTAGACTGTGTGTAAGGCAGGAGGCAGAGAAGGGAAGCACTCCGACCCAACATGTAGGGGAGAAAGAAGAAAAAGATAATAAACAGAGAATAAGACGTGGTGAGTTTCTTAAATGTGTATATTTTAATGTTCGGAGCATTGTAAGAAAGGTGGATGAGCTTAGAGCCTGGATTGACACCTGGAAGTATGATGTTGTGGCGATTAGTGAAACGTGGTTGCAGGATGGCTGTGATTGGAAACTAAATATTCCAGGATTTCATTGCTTCAGGTGTCATAGAATTGGAGGGGCAAGTGGTGGAGGTGCTTGCTTGTCAGGGAAGATATTACTGCAGTGCTTTGGCAGGATAGATTAGAGGGCTCGACTAGGGAGGCTATTTGGGTGGAACTGAGAAATGGGAAAGGTGTAGCAACACTTATAGGGGTGTATTATAGACCGCCTAATGGGGAGCGAGAATTGGAAGAGCAAATATGTAAGGAGATAGCAGATATTAGTAGTAAGCACAAGGTAGTGATTGTGGGAGATTTCAATTTTCCACACATAGACTGGGAATCACATTCTGTAAAAGGGCTGAATGGTTTGGAGTTTGTAAAATGTGTGCAGGATAGATTTTTGCAGCAATACATAGAGGTACCTACTAGAGAAGGGGCAGTGCTGGTCCTCCTGTTAGGAAATGAGACAGGTCAGGTGGCGGAGGTATGCGTTGGGGAGCACTTCGGGTCCAGTGATTACAATACCATTAGTTTAATATAATTATGGAGAAGGACAGAACTGGACCAAGGGTTGAGATTTGTGATTGGAGAAATGCTAACTTTGAGGAGATTCGAAAGGATTTAAAAGGAGTGAAGTGGGACACTTTGTTTGATGGGAAGGGTGAAGAAGAGAAATGGAGGACATTTTAAGAGTACAAAATCTTTACGTCCCTGTTCGGTTGAAAGGAAATAGTAATAATTGGAAAGAGCCATGGTTTTCATGGGAAATTGGACACTTGGTTCGGAAAAAGAGAGAGATCTACAATAAATATAGGCAGCATGGAGTAAATGAGGTGCTTGAGGAATATAAAGAATGTAAAAAGAACCTTAAGAAATAAATTTAAAAAGCTAAAAGAAGATATGAGGTTGCTTTGGCAAGTAAGGTGAAAGTAAATGCAAAGGGTTTCTACAGCTATATTAATAACAAAAAGGATAACAGGGATAAAATGTGTCCTTTAGAGAGTCAGAGTGGACAGCTTTCTGCAGAGCCAAAAGAGATGGGGAGATATCGAACAATTTATTTTCTTCGGTATTCACCAAGGAGAAGGATATTGAATTATGTGAGATAACGGAAACAAGTAGAGTAGCTACGGAAACTATGAGATTCAAAGAAGAGGAAGTACGGGCACTTTAGAAAAATATAAAAGTGGATAAGTCTCCAGGTCCTGACAGGATATTCCTTAGGACATTGAGGGAAGTTAGTGTAGAAATAGCAGGGACTATGACAGAAATATTTCAAATGTCATTAGAAACGGGAATGGTGCCAGAGGATTGGCGTACTGCGCATGTTGTTCCATTGTTTAAAAAGGGTCCTAAGAGTAAACCTAGCAATTTAGACCTGTTAGTTTGACGTCAGTGGTAGGGAAACTAATGGAAAGGATACCTAGAGATTATATATATAAGCATCTGGATAAACATGATCTGATTAGGAACAGGCAACATGGATTTGTGCCTGGAAGATCGTGTTTGACTAATCTTCTTGAATTTTTTGGAGGTTACTAGGGAAATTGATGAGGGTAAAGCGGTGGATGCTGTCTATATGGACTTCAGTAAGGCCTTTGACAAGGTTCCACATGGAAGGTTGGTTAAGAAGGTTCAATTGTTGGGTATTAATGGTGGAGTAGCAAGATGGATTCAACAGTGGCTGAATGGGAGATGCCAGAGAGCATTGGTGGATGGCTGTTTGTCAGGTTGGAGGCCGGTGACTAGTAGGCTGCCTCGGGGATCTGTGTTGGGTCCACTGTTGTTTGTCATATACATCAATGATCTGGATGCTGGTGTGGTAAATTGGATTAGTATAATTGAGGAATGCAGGTGAACAGATGGATCTAGGAATAACTGTGCATAGTCCACTGAAGGTGGAATCTCATGTAGATAGGGTGGTTAAAGAAAGCTTTTGGTGTGCTGGCCTTTATAAATCAGAGCATTGAGTATAGAAGTTGGGATGTAATGTTAAAATTGTACAGGGCATTGGTGAGGCCAATTCTGGAGTATGATGTACAATTTTGGTCGCCATATTATAGGAAAGATGCCAACAAAATAGAGAGAGTACAGATGAGATTTACTAGATAGTTGCCTGTGTTTCAGCAATTAAGTTACAGAGAAAGGTTGAACAAGTTAGGTACACAAAAAAACTGGAGAAACTCAGCGGGTGCAGCAGCATCTATGGAGCGAAGGAAATAGGCAACGTTTCGGGCCGAAACCCTTTTTCAGACAAGTTAGGTCTTCATTCTTTAGAGCGCAGAAGGTTAAGCGGGGACTTGATAGGGGTCTTAAAAATGACGAGAGGGATAGACTGAGTTGACGTGGATAAGCTTTTTCCATTGAGAGTAGGGAAGATTCAAACACGAGGACATGATTTGAGAATTAAGGGACAGACGTTTAGGGGTAACATGAGGGGGAACTTCTTTACTCAGAGAGTGGTAGCTGTGTGGAATGAGCTTCCAATGGAAGTGGTGGAGGCAGGTTCGATTTTATCATTTAAAACTAAATTGGATAGGCATATGGACGGGAAAGGAATGGAGGGTTATGGTCTGAGTGCAGATAGATGGAACTAGGGGAGAATAAGTGCTCGGCGATGGCCTGTTTCCGTGCTGTAATTGTTATATGGTTATATGGTTAATAGCCACACCCCCTGGAATCCTACCTCTGACTATTCCCATGCCAAGGTTGGTTGTAGACTCCCCAGCCTCGCGAAAGTTGTCATTGAGAGAATTGGGTTTGTCCAAGTCTTGCTTCGCTAAGAATGTCTCTTGCATTCACAGTTCTCCATAAGGTTGTCAACAACTGAGCGGCTAGCTTTATCCTCTGCACTCTGGCCCAAAGACAGGCCACGACAGTTGTACAATAGATCCCGAATGGTCATTTAGTGAGACGAGTGAGTGCCCCTAGCACCAGCAGGCACACTCATCCCCCCCGCAGCAGGCGCAGTGCTTGATCCGAGCGGCTCATAATAGCGCCGTACAAATGCCTCTTCTGGCCAGCGCTCCATTTCGCCAACCTCATTACTTTCTGCAGATACTTTAAATGAACAGTATCTACTGTGTACAGTGTCAATCTTTTGACAGGTAACCTCACGGCCAAGTTTTTCTTTAAGATACACAGATAAAGTTTCTGCGTCTAGGTCCGGTGAAAACTTCGAAGCAAAAACACTCACCAGCTTAGTCTTGATGATTCTGATGTTACGCAGCTCCCGTACCAATAATAGGCATGGCGTTACTGGACTTCTTTCTCTGCTCGCTGGTAATAGTGCGGAATCTTAGCTTACCAACAGTGTTCTCTGGAGCATGTCGTCGACCCTTTTTCACAACATGACCACTGTGGAGAGCCTGGCAAATACGCGAATCCACTGGGACTATCCGTTGCTGTTGCCCTCTCCACGTGTAAGGCAAGGCCCTCACTCCGACAACCAAGCCAGAGGCTCCTGCCGGTGCAGCTCCCAGCGCTGTGCCTGCCATGCCAATGGCTCCATTCATCGCCGCCGACGCATCCGGACCACTGCCTCGAGTCCAATAGTAGCTAAGACACACTTTTTTAAATTCCCTGTTATCGAGAGATTCCGGATTCTGGGAAAGTTGCTGTTTTTTAAAAATTTCTCCATGATGACAGGTGCAAATAACCTATTTAATTATGCTGTCATTCTCTCAGTCATTATAATTTCCGCTGTATGTCTGTGTATCGGCATCTCCCTCGACTAGTATTTTGTTTTTATTTTTATGCCTCGATACATTTCTGCAATCAACTCTATTTTACAAATGCATCACCTTTGTTTTTATTCGTTCCGCCTTTCTTTATCATTCCAGTGCTTCTCTTACGTCGCCTTATAAAATGCTCCCAACACCAAGGATCACTGCCAACGTGACACTGTGATTTCATGACGTTTTTTTCGTTTCGTGTCTTTAAATATTATTTACATTGCATCTTGTGCTTATATTGTCTTGCATATTAACTACTCTCATTTTTGCTGCTATGTATTTGACTCTTCAACAACGGCCGATTCTGCTCGCATCGCGTTACTGTTTCGTTTATTCATATTTATGTTTTTGCTTTCACGGTGAACGACAACATTTTCAACCCAACTGTAAAATGATATCATCCCATGGCAGCATTTTCCCCAAATGATCAGTAAACACAAGACAATTAATCAACGTATTCGGTTTGCACAAACCGATTCCAACGTAACCATGTCGCTCGTTTGTAGTTTAACATTTTGTTTCGGTAGAAATTATATCTCGAACACACATGGATCCATTGTTCCGCTTTTCGCAGTGAATATGACGACTCTCCTTAACATTTTCTCCGATGTTTACTATTACCCCTGCTGCACACCTAGAGAGAGTCAAGGAAGACTCTCTCTAACTTCTACAGGTGCACAGTAGAGAGCATGCTGACCGGTTTCATCGTGGCTTGGTTCGGCAACTTGAGCGCCCTGGAGAGGAAAAGACTATAACAAGTAGTAAACACTGCCCAGTCCATCATCGGCTCTGACCTTCCGTCCATCGAGGGGATTTATCGCAGTCGCTGCCTCAAAAAGGCTGGCAGTATCATCAAAGACCCACACCATCCCGGCCACACACTCATCTCCCTGCTACCTTCAGGGAGAAGGTACAGGAGCCTGAAGACTGCAGGAATAGCTACTTCCCCACAGCCATCAGGCTATTAAACCTGGCTCGGACAAAACTCTGATTATTAATAACCCATTATCTGTTATTTGCACTTCGTCAGTTTATTTATTCATGTATGTATATATTTATATTATGGTATATGGACACACTGATCTGTTTTGTAGTAAATGCCTACTATGTTCTGTTGTGCTGAAGCAAAGCAAGAATTTCATTGTCCTATAAGGGACACATGACAATAAACTCACTTGACTTGACTTGACTAAATTTAATATATTTTTGACAGGCAAATTGTTGCAACTACACTGCCCGGAATGTGTACTGATTCCTTCACATCTTCAAAATGATCGTACCAAGAATACGGGCTGTTTTCCTTACACGAACGCATAATGGTTGATTAATAATTAATAGTAGTGACCTAGTCTGATTCTCCCATTCTTCGACGGAATAATGATCAGGAGCAAGAACTTGGGGAGATGGCTCATAAATAATAAAGGAACATTCAGTATTGGACCGGGACTCAATGCCCAACCCTAACTCAAGCACCTGACTTGACGTCCCTATATTAACAAAATAACACATTCAGCCCCGTTCCCCCAACTGAACTAACCCTTATATGCTCGTTGGCTTAATTCGAACAAGTAACACGCATATATCAGCGCACTTTCTTGTTTCTCAACGTCTTGCTGATCGCGCGTCTGCACCACAAATATAATGTTATTTATCGTTTGCATATTGGTTTATTCAATTGCCTCCTTCAGAACGGCCATGCCAGGAACAGAAATTACACCCATTTCTGGAAAAATGAAAACATTTACAAATAGCAATTATCTTTTTTAGAGGATCTGTGAACTTTACTCTCAGTGTGATTAATAACATCCATGTTGATTTTCTTTCCTCACAGTGAACCTCGTGCCGATTGTGGTCCAGTTTCGGAGAAAGGGCGGTGTTTCCAAAAGTGCCGCTCGCTATCTTTTGGCCATGGCTGGCTGTCGCTGATCTACTGAGTATTTTCCTCTACCTTATGCTCAGGCAAATTCCGATTCTGTATCGGGACCTATTTGATTTCATTTATTCCATCTCTATATGTAATATCCACGCCGTTCTGCTTTATGCAACAACCGATGGTTCTGTCTGGTTCACAGTTATTTTCACCTTTGATCGAAACGTGGCCATCCGCTATCCGAAACTCAAAACCAAATACTGCACCGCAGAAATGGCGACCATGGTCTTGGCGGCTGTGATTGTGCTGAGTTGCTTGAAAAACACGTTCTGGTACTTTATGTTCAAAGGTCAATATCTTCTTCTTCATGATCCCTGGTTCTGTCGGGAAAGGAAAGGCGACTGAATGGAATGGAAAGGAAAGAGGCTGGATAGACTCGGCTTGTACTCGCTAGAATTTAGAAGATTGAGGGGGGATTTTATAGAAACGTACACAATTCTTAAGGGGTTGGACAGGCTGGATGCAGGAAGGTTGTTCCCGATGTTGGGGAAGTCCAGAATAAGGGGTCACAGTTTAAGGATAAAGGGGAAATCTTTTAAGACTGAGATGAGAAAAACATTTTTTACACAGAGAGTGGTGAATCTCTGGAATTCGCTGCCACAGAATGTAGTTGAGGCCAGTTCATTGGCTATATTTAAGAGGGAGTTAGATGTGGCCCTTGTGCCTAAAGGGGTCAGGGGTTATGGAGAGAAAGCAGGCACATGATACTGAGTTGGATGATCAGCCAACATCATATTGAATGGCGATGCAGGCTCGATGGGCCGAATGGCCTACTCCTGCACCTATTTCTATGTTTCTATGTTCCTATGTTTCTATGTGTTTTGTGTCCACCCACCTGGGGAGTGATCGAATTCCTTCCTTACCTCCTCACGTCTGTCGTTCCAGTTGTTGTGGTTCTGCTGCTCAACTCTTCAACTATAAAACACGTCGAAGCAGCCAGCGTCACTCGCGAGATCCAGAGATGAAGAGTCGCACGAAATCCCTCCTTTTCCTACTGGCCATCTCGGGTAATTGTATCATATTATGGGCGTTGTATACGGTGTTTTATGTATGGTACCCGATTGTATTATATGGATTCTGTGTTTGATTCTCCACCTTAATCCATGCAATAACAGGGCTTGATGCTTGAGCTCCTGATTTGTTCTGCTTCACTCTGATTGGAAAAGGCACCCGTACCTGAGATGAGTGGTGGAATCCGCGACGCTTCCTCGCCTCGCCTAGACCGCATCGCTTGCCGCAATTCATTAATAAAATGGATACATGCTTTACTGCTGTGGCTCTGAATGTTCTGATTGCTCCCTAGTCCACCAGTGCAGTTCCCTTCACACGATCACATTGCGACATTTTGCAGTCCTTGCGATTCCGAGTTAAGCTCGTGGAGCTGTTCTCACTTCAGGTAGGTCAGCGCCTGAATGTAGTTCCTTGCCTTAAACTCAACGTTTTCATCTTGTACTGAAATCAGTGTAGCAGCGTGGATGTAGGAAAACCTGGTGTAACATGGGTAATATCTATATTACTAAAACTCTGTTCTTGGCCGGTTTTGGCAATCTGTGCTGCAATTTCCGAGAGAACGCCGCCACCTACGGCCGTCATTTTTGGCCACCTCGCTCGGAGCCCCCTCCGCCGTATGTGTGCTGAGGATTTTTCCCTTCGATGAAATATGACAGAGATATTAACGATTTTACAAAATTCCCCATTCTCTCTGCTGCCCCCGCTGGCAGCAGGGGGAGGGACTATAAAACCAGGAAGTGGTGTGCCTCATTCAGTCTCTTCAAGATGGAGGAAGGCAGAGGGTCACGTCTCCCTGAGCTGTGAATAACACTGAACACATGTCCACACTACTGTGAGTAAGTTCCCTTAATGTGGTTTGAAAATGAAAATATGGTTAAAGTAAAAAAGCACTGCCTGCAAATGGTTGTTTGGGTTGAAATAAAAAGGCACTCGCTCTCTCCCCTCCTCTACTCTCTCCCCCCCCTCTCCTCTCCTCTCACACCCCCCCCCCCCTCCTCCTCTCCACCCCTTCTCCTCTCCCCCCCCTCTCCTCTCCCCCCCTCTCCTCTCCCCCCTCTCCTCTCCCCCTCCTCGCCCCCCCCTCCTCCTCCCCCCCTCCCCCTCTCCTCTCTCCACCCCCTCTCCTCTCTCCCCCCCATTTTCTCTCTCCCCCTCTCCTATGGGGGTAAAATGAGCAAATTAATAATATTAATATTATATCAAGGGCAGTAATTAGTGTGAGTGCGGGGGGGAGGGGTAGTTAGTGTGTGTGACGCTGCATGCCGCCCCCCCCCCCCCCACAACCGCACTTTGGGGGAACAGCCCCAACGGGTCTGCACTTGGTCTAGTAAATAAATATCTTCAACAGAACACCTCATATGTACGTACTCTCTCAAGAATATACAGCGAAGCAGTTAAACCATCCAGTAGGTCAGCACTGTGTGCCGTAATTACCATTTCTAACAAAGTTCGTATAATTTAGCGCCTATGGTGCAACAATCAGATCAAAGAGGGAGACAGAGAGAGAGAGAGTTGTAGTGCACCGGTAAGAATGTTTAATGTACATCACCTAGTGAATGTGATAGTGTTTTATACATTACCCATGGTTTTGTGGAACATCTAATGTCGTAACGTTCTAGCGCTTGCATTTAAGTTATTTTATCTGTGTCCGTGTGTGTGTTTTCATAAACGGCTAAACAGTTATTTGCTGTGCTACCGAATAGGCCTTAACTAACGCCATCTGTGATTCCCTGTCCTGGTTACACAATATCTTTAAATCACGTATGTGTTTGTTCCTTGGCTGCAATTAATTTCGTTCTCCATGGACTGTAATTGAGTCACGGAAGAGTCTCCCTTTTCTATTCTTAGACATTCATTTCAATAAATAATCAGTGTCGTTGACATCAGGCCTTCTAACACCAGAAGGAAGGATGAACGAGGGTGGAGGAACAATGGAGCCTGGTGTTTCAACAATGGACCCGAATCTGGGAACAAGAGAATGGACTAAAAGAGGAATGGAGAGGAATATCTTCTGGATGTCCCAATATATCTTTGGAAATTATGACGGTCTGACATTGAACATGCGGATTGCTTATGCACTCATTACCATTAAATTCGTTTATTATCCCCTTCTCGCTTTTATTGCTGTTCCTGGTAAGTCTCTTTCCAACATCACATTGTGTAGATCATATATATATATGATATTTATATATATTTTACATTGTATTTCAATACGAATGTCTTCCCAGAACCCTCACCCATCCCCGCTGTCCTGTTGCTTCCGGAATTTATTACTTATCTGCGCTTTTGGAGAAAATGTTCACATCATCTGGATTCTTCCATGCTATTTTTCCGAAATATTTTGCTCCGCAAATTATGCCATGCTAAATGGATGAATATATATGCATTTGGAAATAGCTCATGATTCAGAACGTACCATGAAATAAGAAAAAAGATATAATCCAGCAAATAATTAATGAAAAGCATGTCTTTCGCTAAGATCAGAATACAATATTTTATCCATTTCCCGATTGTTCACATTCTGCTCCGCAAATGCTCCGCCTTGTGAGCGTGCATCCAGACTACGGGTGCTGTCTGTACGGAGTACACACGTTCTCCCCGTGACCTGCGTGGGGTTTCTCCTAGACCTTCGGTTTCCTCCAACAATCCAAAGACGTACAGGTTTGTAGGTTAATCGGCTTGGTATAAATGTAATTTGTACATTGTGAGTATTAGAGTATTAACTAAAGTGTGGGGATCGCTGGTCGGTGCGGACTCGTTGGGCCGAAGGGCCTGTTACTGCGCAGTATCACTAAACTAAACTTTTATATTTGCCAAATGTTTCCTACTACGAAACTGACAAAGTTCTCTGGCTAAGACTCGACACACGTTCGTAAATATAATGGATGTTTCCTGACTATGCCGCTGTCTTTAAAATTAACTCGTTAACTCCTAGGCCAAAAGGGGGGAAGCTGGAAATATGGAATAAATCTGGAAATGCTGATTTGGTCGGCGGGTTAGGCAGTAACTACGAGGACAGAGGGATGGTTATTCGGAGAGATTGATAGGTCTCCATCGGAATTAAACATGGCATCTAAAAAAGACACTGCGGCAGTGAGAGAGGAGGGCAGAGAGCGAAGGTCTGTAAAGACCAATTGACTTAACCATATAGTAACGATGATGGAGGCCAAACCCAGATGGCAATGGAACTTCAGAAACCAAAAGTTTAGTTTTTTTTAGTAGTATATGTTGAAACACAAAATTAACTGTGTTGTTATTTAGTTCTGTAAGTTGTAACATACTGTTTCAAATGTGAGGTATTGTTCCTCGAAATTATGGTGAATTTGGTTGGAACGGTGAAGGAAGCCGTGGAAAGAAGTCAGTGTGTGACCGAAACTATGGCCGCTTGGTAAATGAGATTCGGTATCATGTTTATGTTCATAATATAGGTGTTCATAAAACTATCACCAAACCTTCGCTTTTCCTCACTATTTAAACGGAGATGTAATATCACGTAATGGATATTCAGCTTTAATTTGTAAATAACAGCTGATGTCAATATTCCTTCTCAAATATCTTGTTGGCCAGCGATGATCCATTTTAGTACCACGCTACCCGGCACCTTTCCATCACCACCTAGGAGACTGTTGTCCTGCGCCCTATTTAAGAATGTATGAGTTCGTTTAATTTTGCTCTGCGCTTACTGCGTCCCTTCTGTTTGCACATTGCATTAAACTGCACCTTCCTGAGATTGTCATTTCACCGATTCAGTCCTGATTTCACGGTGTATGTTGCTCTCCATGTCTGCTCCGTCAGCGTTTTTGAGCATTTCTGCTTACTGTCTCTCCATTCATCGTGTCATATGATGTCCTGCACACCAGGGTTGCTGTCCGTAACTGGATTACTGAATATACTATGTATCAGGGTATCTGTGCTCTAGCGACACCTCTGGAAAAATCCACTTTGTTCAATGAACCGACGCACGTTTATTTTGCTGTCTGGCTTTTAACCAGTCTCCAAATGATTTACATTTTAATTGAACGCACGTCCACCCTATTATTAAAATACGTTTATCGGATATATGAGGACATTGTTGCATTTAGGAACGAGATATTTATTAGAGGCAGCCATAACCGTGCTTTAAAATTGTTGTAAAGCAGATTCTTATTATTTACAATATTCAAATTGCAGTCAGGAAACACCAGAATGTGAGGACTATTAAAGGTATGTGATGATATACAATTCTTAATGAACTTCAGTCAAGAGATCTGAACAATTGCTGTTATTGTGTGGTGGACATAATGCATTATAGGGAGTCAGCCCAGGTTTTCGCTCCAATCTTTATCCAGTAACTATTGGTCAATATAAGGGAATCAGGAAAATTTTCAGCTCATATTAATGATCTCTAACGGTGGATCTGGGTTTGCTGAATGGGACCAGGGACTACACCAGCTTGCAACAAATATGCAGCTGAGACAATGATCTTCATTGGCGTCAGCATCGACAACATTAACAATCTTCATCTCCACACAACCATATCATACCACAATGTTTAATGGAACGGAATCGAGTAAAGTTTCGCTCTGACTTGCAACGAGCTGGACCTGACCGAGAGTTTACAGAAAAGAGCAGATTCTTTTGATATATGATAAAGGTGGAATTTGAGATCAATTACGCAACGAAAGGGGTAAAGTTTAAAATTTGCCGATGCTGCAAACCGTGCTGGTGCAGAGGGGGATGTTTGCGACTTAAAAGTGTGTGATAAGATAACGTTAAGAATGATTTCCTAAACATTTCCCAGGTAGGAAACAGCTCAATAAACCACTAACAGAAACATGTCTTTGTTACAGCGCGTGGCTTATAGATGGAAGGGGAGAGGTAAACTGAGAGATTTAAAAACTAACCAGATAAAACTTGTTAGCGACCAAGAGGCAAGAGTGTTTTATTGTCTTATTCCAGATAGAACAATGACATTCTGACTTGCAGCACAACAGAATATGTAAACATAGTACACTGCAAACAATATAATAAACGAGGGAGAGAAATGTTTTTAATTCTTTACCTAATTTTGGACACAATACCAGGAAATTTGAACTTTTGGCGAGAGTACCGATTTAATTTATTGCAATGGGCCAAGTCATCGGGAGATATTAAGACGAACTGACGAACTCAGTTCGGTTCAGGTTAGTTTATTGTCACGTATACCGAGGCACAAGGATGGTTCCCCTTGTAGTAAAGAACTAGAAGGAGTAACTCGGGTCTCCATAGATGGTGCCTTCCCGTGAATTAACCCAACATTTTGTTTTTTTAAGCATGTGGAAAGTGCTTGGTGTGTTTAAACAAATCTATACGATCATCTAAAAGGGATGAAATAAACAGGATGTGGGGAAATATTTTCGTGCAATGGGCCATGTAATGGGTTCAAACTGAAGGGGACGAATAGCCTCTTCTACTGCATCATTCTATCGTCATTGCCTTTCTATATAACCCCAAAGATCCTCGGGAAACGCGTGATTCTGAAAAATACATTTTTCTCTTTGGTGTCTACTTGGAATTGCGAACTTTCCTCTCCGCCTAATATGCAATTTTCCTGTTTATTTCCCGTACACGCAGTTAACTTGGTGACGATTGTTATCCTATCCCGGGGAAAGAGCGGCCTCTCCAAGTGTGTCACTCGCTACCTCGTGGCCATGGCAGCAGCAGATCTACTGGTCGTTGTCTTCGACGTGATTTTGAGGAAGATTCCAATTACTTATCGGGATTATTTCACTTTCGTGCGAACTATCCCGGTTTGCGATATTCACGCCGTTCTGCTTTTCACAGCCACAGACTGCTCGGTTTGGTTCACCGTCGCGTTCACCTTTGATCGATTTGTGGCCATTTGTTGCCAGAAACTGAAAAATCAATATTGTCAGGGGAGAACAGCGGCTATAGTTGTAGGAACAGTGACTGGGCTGAGCTTTTTAAAGAACATCACCTGGCTTTTTATGCTCACATCTGAATATTCTCTTGCGTATGCCGCCTGGTTTTGTATGCCAAGAGTCCGTCTCGTGAAATCACCGGTCTGGGCAGGAATCGAACTGGTTCACTACCTCGTCACCCCTATCATCCCATTTGGCCTGGTTGTGCTTCTCAATGCTTTAACTATCAGGTACGTTTTAATGGCCAGCCGATCCCGCAAGAGACTCCGGGCACCCAATCATGGGGATAGTGCGAGAGACCCGGAGATGGAGAACCGTCGGAAATCCCTCATTTTACTGCTGGTTATCTCGGGAAATTTCATCCTGTTATGGGCTCCATTCACGGTGTATTACGTGTGGAACCGACTGCGATTTTTGGGGGTGGTGGTTGCAATTCCACCATCATCTATGCGACAACTCTGCTTCATGCTGCAGCTCTTGAGCTGCTGCACGAACACAGCTCTTTACGTCGTGACTCAGGCTAAATTTAGGGAACAACTAAGGAATGCGATGAAATTTCCACGGATTCTAACTTTAAAATGCATTCAGTCCTGAGATCAAACGAACAATACGCGGTGGTGTCCCACTTGATCCGCCCTGCTTTTTATGTTAATAAATTGCGCTTATCCTAAGCGTTTTCTGCGCTGTGGCATTTGGAAGTATTGGTGTCCACATTCCTTCACCTGTTCCACTGATGTTTTACGCATTCCAAGTGCTCGCCCCCAACACACACACAAACACACACACACACACACACACACACACACACACACACCACACACACACACACACACACGCACACACACACACACACACACACACACACACACACACACACACACCCACACACACACACACACACACACACACACACACACCCCCACACCCACACACGGTTCACCAGCTTAACATCTTCACTACGCCTTACTGAAGACGCATATATTTATTGAAGTACTCGCAGCATGTGACGTCACCGACTGAATTCCCACTGCTCGCCGCATTCAGGGTATCTGCTGTTTAAATCACATCTCAGATAAACCTACACAGTCTGCAAATATTAGTCAGAGTGTTATGCAACATAGAAACAGACACATTCGGCCCATCAACCACATGCCGTCCAGCAGACACATTTCAATGTTCCACCTCCAGTTTAAATTCCATTGGAATATTTTGGAGGACCAAGAAACTAAGAACCAATAATTTATGTTACTACCATCATTTTATCAACATTTGGTTGTATGCACGCCTTCCACTCTTTGGTGATTCAAATATTATTCTACATATCTGGTCAGTTTGTTGCTAGTTTCTGCCTCCCCTACCCGCTCAAGCTATGTTTTCCAAAATTCAATAGCCACATGCGTCAAATTGTTCTCCCTCGGATACACAATAAATATTTTACTGTTTATTCTTCAACTATTGCCTTTAGCTTTAGATACCTCTGCTGTGGAAAATACTATTATACCACTCATACTATCAATGCTAGAATTGTGTGTATTAAATTAGGTATCAACCTCGACATCTTTCGCTGCAACGAGTATAAACCCAACCAATGCAGTCCCTCCTCGTAAATGCATACATTTCACTCTTCCTTTTCTTTCCCCATCTAACATATTTTCTCTCCTCGTCTCCTCAAGTCTCAAATTTACTCCACCCATCTGCAAATCACCCCCCTCCATCATCTGCATCAATCTATGACGTTGTCCGACTTTGTCATTACCCACCTCCCCCCCCCGCTTTCTCCGCCATATTCCAATCAGTACTAGGAAATATCCCGACCCGAGACAATTTTTGTCTATTTCCCTTCATAAATGCTGCCTGACCCACCGAGTTCCTGCAGTATTTTGCTTTCGTTCAAGATTCCTGCATCTACAGTTTCTCAGACCGCGCATATATACAGTTTTGAATATCTGAAGATAATGATGCAAGAATGCAGGTTTATCCAAGACATTTGCCCAAGCAGAGCGTAGAAAACACTCACGGAAATCAGTAGAGATATGGTGCGAGCTCACTGTCCCAACTCGCTGAGAAAAATACAGAACACAGCATACAAAATCGATATCTTGACCACGGACAGATGTGGAACCACACGCAGTGTCCCTCCACTCAAGCACTGAACGTACAAAAATAGCCACAAACACATTCAGACAAGGCGCTCGCGTACGGATATAGCTACAAAATACGCGCACACACATGCAAAAAAAAATGTCATGACACAAATTAGTCACCAATCTACGTGGGTGCAATTCAATGCAAGCATAAACCGGTAAGCGTCCGGTTTCCATGGTGGCACATACGTGGCGGACACACAAACTTACATAATGACGATAAGGTTATAAACAGAAGTGGGTGCAGTACAAACACTTAGATACTCACGTCAGACACATACATATCCATACAGATAAGCAGATACACATATGTATGCACGCACACATGCATTTAGATTGGATAACACAAGATCAGACAACGAAACAAATACGCGTGCGGACCTTAGTAAGAACAAATCCACACGTCGTATCCGCATCCAAGTGCGCACAAAAGCACATACAGGCAGGCACAGAGACAGGCACCATGTGAGCACACACACAAATGAAGGTGGACACAATATAACAAAGTTTCCATACACGCACATGAAGTGGTGAAAACACAAATATGGATTTAAAAAAATGTATCACTCAGGTAGGTTCACAAATAAGTGTAAACATTTTGTGCAAATTCACTCGCACAAACAGAAACACACGTACGCTCAGAAAGAATCACTCTTACGCACGCATATACACGACACGGCCTCATATTGGATGATACATATGTGGCTGCACACATGGAACGCAAGGACGTGAATTCAAACTCACGTATGCAACTGCAACTTCTCCCTCTCTCTCTCTCTCTCTCTCTCTCTCTCTGTCTCTCTCTCTCTCTCTCTCTCTCTCTCTCTCTCTCTCTCTCTCTCCCTCTCTCTCTCTCTCTCTCTCTCTCTCTCTCTCTCTCTCTCTCTCTCTCTCACACTCACACAAACACTCGCGCGCACACTCACGTACCGACAGACATCGAACAAACAAATGCTGACACCACGTACATAAGCACTCAAATACATCCACAGCACAGACCTGTCTCTTGGTGTTCTCGCCACCATCCTTCGTTATCCACTTATCTAAACATGTTGCATTTCGAAAGTTTCAGGTTTTAATCCTCAAATCCGAAAGTCACTAAGGAAGACATAAATAATTTGCCGGAAATAGCAGGGGACCGCGGGTCAAAGGAGTTGGAGGAATTGAGTGAAATCCAGGTTAGCCGGGAAGTGGCGTTGGGTAAATTGAATGGATTAAAGGCCGATAAATCCCCAGGGCCAGATAGGCTGCATCCCAGAGTACTTAAGGAAATAGCTCCAGAAATAGTGGATGCATTAGTAATAATCTTTCAAAACTCTTTAGATTCTGGAGTAGTTCCTGAGGATTGGCGGGTAGCAAACGTACCCCCACTTTTTAAGAAGGGAGGGGAGAGAGAAAACGGGGAATTACAGACCAGTTAGTCTAACATCGGTAGTGGGGAAACTGCTAGAGTCAGTTATTAAAGATGGGATAGCAGCACATTTGGAAAGTGGTGAGATCATTGGACAAAGTCAGCATAGATTTACGAAAGGTAAATCATGTCTAACGAATCTTATAGAATTTTTCGAGGATGTAACTAGTAGCATGGATAGGGGAGAACCAGTGGATGTGGTGTATCTGGACTTCCAGAAGGCTTTCGACAAGGTCCCACATAAGAGATTAGTATACAAACTTAAAGTACACGGCATTGGGGGTTCAGAATTGAT
The DNA here is from genome assembly GCF_028641065.1 of Leucoraja erinaceus. Lineage (NCBI taxonomy): Eukaryota > Metazoa > Chordata > Chondrichthyes > Rajiformes > Rajidae > Leucoraja > Leucoraja erinaceus. The sequence goes on along the minus strand of NC_073400.1, from coordinate 20,040,819 downwards.
GTGGATAGAGAACTGGCTGGCAAACAGGAAGCAAAGAGTAGGAGTAAACGGGTCCTTTTCACAATGGCAGGCAGTGACTAGTGGGGTACCGCAAGGCTCAGTGCTGGGACCCCAGCTATTTACAATATTTATTAATGATCTGGATGAGGGAATTGAAGGCAATATCTCCAAGTTTGCGGATGACACTAAGCTGGGGGCAGTGTTAGTTGAGAGGAGGATGCTAGGAGACTGCAAGGTGACTTGGATAGGCTGGGTGAGTGGGCAAATGTTTGGCAGATGCAGTATAATGTGGATAAATGTGAGGTTATCCATTTTGGTGACAAAAACAGGAAAGCAGACTATTATCTAAATGGTGGCCGACTAGGAAAAGGGGAGATGCAGCGAGACCTGGGTGTCATGGTACACCAGTCATTGAAAGTAGACATGCAGGTGCAGCAGGCAGTGAAGAAAGCGAATGGTATGTTAGCTTTCATAGCAAAATGATTTGAGTATAGGAGCAGGGAGGTTCTACTGCAGTTGTACAGGGTCTTGGTGAGACCACACCTGGAGTATTGCGTACAGTTTTGGTCTCCAAATCTGAGGAAGGACATTATTGCCGTAGAGGGAGTGCAGAGAAGGTTCACCAGACTAATTCATGGGATGTCAGGACTGTCTTATGAAGAAAAACTGGATAGACTTGGTTTATACTCTCTAAAACGTAGGAGCTTGAGAGGGGATCTTATAGAAACTTACAAAATACTTAAGGGGTTGGACAGGCTAGATGCAGGAAGATTGCTCCCGATGTTGGGGAAGTCCAGGACAAGGGGTCACAGCTTAAGGATAAGGGGGAAATCCTTTAAAACCGAGATGAGAAGTACTTTTTTCACACAGAGAGTGGTGAATCTCTGGAACTCTCTGCCGCAGAGGGTAGTCGAGGCCAGTTAATTGGCTATATTAAAGAGGGAGTTAGATGTGGCCCTTGTGGCTAAGGGGACCAGAGGGTATGGCGAGAAGGCAGGTACGGGATACTGAGTTGGATGATCAGCCATGATCATATTGAATGGCGGTGCAGGCTCGAAGGGCCGAATGGCCTACTCCTGCACCTAATTTCTATGTTTCTATGTTTCTATGAAAAGCTAACTCCGTTTTACTCTATATCAATGTCCCTCGTCCTGCTTAATATGTCCAGCATTTTCAGTTTGGATGATGCAAAAACTGTTCTGCGTATCACTGCTCGCGTGCCCGCACACACGCACACACTGGCGCACACTCAGCCTGCATACACACGCACACACTCACACACGAGCGGACGTGCGTAAGTGAACGCGCCACTATGGCCAGAAGTACTATCAGCTTCACCGATTCTATTCTCACGACATCCACTGACCTGTACAGGTGGAGGCGTATTCTCGCAGACATGGATATGCAAACGCTGATACCCGAGGGAAGCCATATGAGCGAGAACTTTAAATTTGAAAAGAGAACGAGTGGGGAGAGGTGAGCTGGAAATAAAATGAGTGAGGCAGAAAATTAAACAGAATCGGGAATGGAGACAATGCCAAAATAATCTATAAATACATCAGTGGAAAAGGGTAACTAGAGAGAGAGTGGGACGTCTCAGGAATCAAAGCGGTCACCTCTGTGTGGAGCCACGGAAGATGGGCAAGGTCCTCAATGAGTATTTCTCCTCTGTATTTACCGAGGAGAAGGACTAGGACGGCGGAACTTGGGGCAGTCAATGGAAGTGGCTTGAGAGCAGTCAGTGTTACCTTTGAAGAGGTACTGAAGGACATTGCATGAAACTAGTGAGGAATTTGTGGGAGCCCTGGTTGAAATTTACGAGTCGTTCTTAAATACAGGGGAGGTGCTGGAAGAGCGGAGGGTGGCAAATGTTGTGCCTCTTTGCTGCAGGGAAAATGCTGGGAGCAATAGGCCGGTGAACTTAACATCTGTAGTTGGAAAGTTACGATAGATTATTCCGAACAGGCATTTGGATGGGTAAGGGCAGATTAGGGGTAGTCATGTCTCACAAATCTGATTGATTTATTTGAAGTGATTAAAAAGATCGATGAAGGCAGAGCTTCCTACATGGATATCAGTAAGGCGTTCGACAAGGTTCCACATGGTAGGCTGCTGTGGAAGGTTAGATCGCATGCGATCCAAGCGGAGATAGCTGAATGTATAAGGCTTCATGGAAGGAAGCAAAGGGTGATGGTGGAAGAGCGGACTGGAGGCCTGTGACGAGGTGTGCTTCATAGTTCGGTGCTGGGCCGGTTACTGTTTGTCATCTACATCAATGATTTGGATGAGAACATACTGGGCAAGTTTGCTGGTGATATAAAAGTTAGTGGTTTTGCAGATAGTGAAGATGGTTGTGAAAGATTGCAGCAGGATCTGGATCGATTGGCCAGATGGGCGGAGGAATGGTTGTTGGAATTTAATACAGAGAAGTGCGTGGTGTTGCATTTTGGGGCGTCGAACAAGGGCAGGACCTAAGCAGTAAATGGTAGGCCTCTGGGTAGTGTTGTAGAGCAGAGAGGTCTAGGAGTACATGTGCATTGTTCCTTGAAGCTCGAGTCACAGGTATATATGGTGGTCAAAAGGGCTTTTGGAACTTTGGCCTTCATCAGTCGCAGTATTCAGTATTGGCAGGTCATGTTGCAGTTATATAAGAGACCGCATTTAGAATATTGTGTTCAGTTATGGGCACCATGTCAAAGGAAATATATTGTCAAGCTTGAAAAGTATTCAGAAAAGATTAATAAGGATGTTGCCAGGACAAGAGTTTGTCTGTTTTGTAGTGTCTGTTTTGGGTGGCTGTGGTTCGGAATATGAGTGTCCTGATATTCCCACTGATGTCAATATATCACGAAAGGTAATGAGGCAATGGACGGATTTTGTATTGATGGACCGATACATATTTAGCTCGGAGATTGAAACTTAAAGTGAACGTTGTATCCATTATGGACGATTAAACTGTTCAGAGATGTATTAGCTAAATTGCAGACAAGGGACTGCAGACGTTACAACTGAACTTCATTCAATGAAGAAAGTGAGACGTTAGCCAAGGAGCACGTGTTCCAATATCGGGTTGACGTGGCGTCGAGAGAAAGGGGCAAACAAATTAGTGAATAAGAGGGAGATTAAAGAGCAACAGAGATCGGTGTAAAGAGATGGAAAGGGAGATAAGAAGAGACAGTTTGGAAGAAATAAGGGAAAGCATTCAAAATGCGAGGAAGGTCGATGGTGAGGAAAATATAGAGTACGACAGATGAAGCGAAATGAAGAGCGGCTGCAAGGCAGGCAGGCGACAGAAAACAGAGAAAGTGGAAAGAAAGGAGAGAACAATAAAGTAAATGGGGGAGTAAGCGATGTGAGTATCGAGGGAGACACTGAAACTGGAAGGCTTGAGGGGGCGGGAGCGGAGGCGCAAATGGGAAAAGGCTGGAGTAAAGGAGAGAGTAAATATGTATGTAAACGGGAAGCAAGTGGGAGTCCGATACGTGGTTGGGGGGGGGGGGGGGGGGGGGGGGGGAACGTCAGGTCATCGGGTCAAAAGGCGTGACGCACGGTACAGCTCAATTCTGCTGGAGGACATGGCAGCTTCCGGCATACACACGAAACGCGTATTTTTTTCCTGTTAAAAACCGTGGAAATTGTCAATTTTTGCGCTGTAAATAATTGTGGAGGGTGACTGGACGCTCTGAACCAAATGCTCTAGTATCTTTGCTCTGAACCGTCACACCACAGCACGAGACTATTTTTTATCCGGAGCAAAAATGAGTCAGGCCCAGGAATAGTTGTTGATTAACCATAGCTGACAATATAAGAGTCTGTTGGTTAATGCATAAATTAACATGTCATTATCCGGCCACTGCTGAAGTGCTGCCAGTGACCGGGATCACAGAGGAAATGAATGACGGTAGAGGATAGGAGGCCGTTGAGATTCACCAGGATGCTGCCTGCGTTAAGGTATTGCTGTTATGAGGAGAGACTGGAAAGGCTAGTATTATATTTATTGCAACGACTGAGCTAAGGGGGAATAGTTGATATGTGTACATTAAATTATGAAGAATATAGGTACGGTAAATATTGAGAAATATTTCCACAAAGCAGAGTTATGTAACGCGGGAAGGCATAGGTTTATCATAAGGGGTAAGAGGTTCAAGGGCGGCGTGAAATAGAATATGTTCAGCCACAGGGTAGTCCGAATCGCTGCCCGTATGGGTGATCGATGTAAATATCAGCACTTGAATTGCCGAGGTATAGTAACTTACGGGCCAAGTCTTGACAAAATAAACAAATAAAGTGTTCGATGGTTAACGCATTATCACAATAGTGAAACGTATATTTTTCAAAAAATATTGTTATATTCCTGCTAGGGTTATTAAGGTTTTCAAAATGCAAATCCCGAATAGATTTTGCCGGGGTCGCTTACAGCATGAACATTAAAATCTCCAATTTCAGAAAACCCAATTCCCGTCTTTGTCCTTCTAACTCCTTCACATCTTGGCAGGTCCTCTCACTTACAAGTATGTTGGCAGGTCCTCCCACTTACTTCTTTCAAGTATACCTCCGAGCTTCTATCACCCATTTACCCTTTCCTTCACCGCGTGCCTCACCCGCCTAACACCCACGCACTATTTCCATTAGGTTTCTTAATCCATCCCCCACTGTTCCTACCTGCCCAACATCCCTCCCGTGTCCACTCTTCCTTTAGCATCAGATGCCATAATAAGCAATTTGTTGTCTCGAGTTATCATTCCCCGGCCACTGCCGCTATCTCCACCCTTCTCTCCATCATCCGACTTCATCTGTCATGTAACGCCTCCCTCCCTTGGATCCACAAATCACTTTCCAGCTAACCCTGCCCCGTCCTTCATCGGTTCATACTGGCTATCTCCCCGATATTTTTTAGTTCAGGCCCCGAAAGATCGTCTGCCCATTTCACACTACATGTGCTGCCTGTCTGGCTGAGATACGTCAACAGTTTGATCCGTACTTAGACTTGGTTGATTAAAAATATTTGAGGTCCTGATATTTGCCACAACGATTGAGCCTGAGGTTCTGCATTAATTTAAGGAACTTTGTCGTTTTGTCGGGATATTTTAGTGTTTCATTGTTAGCGGGAATTGATGCGCTATTATTTTTTTGGCTTGAAACTGTGTTTTAATGAGTTAGTAGCGTCATAATTGTGAAACGCAGAATATTTGAAGCAAATCCACGAGTCAGATATACGAAAGCAAAACATAGAAAAGGTCAGCATATACCCTTCGGTCCATCATGTCTATCCGCGACCACAGGCCCTTCGGTCCATCATGCCTGGTATGGTAATTATATCTCCTACCTCCACCGTAGACGTTGGTCACAGTTTGGGGCTCTTTTATCATCATGATATTTTGAGTTATTTCCAGGTCCTCTGTAGATTGATTGTGGAGTAATATTTACATGTATGAGTATTAATAGTCTTGCATTTTGAAAAAAAAATTATTGTGGGCCAGAGGTTTTCTATCATCTCAGGCGATGCCCATCTTAAATCTGTTGTATTATTTTGAGATTTCTACAAACCTGACGACCATCTGAAAGATGGTTCAATGGAGCCATGCGCAGTGGCCGTCTCTAATTTATAAATATGTGTTTGGATTTATGATCCGATATTTAATGTTGATGAGCTGGAATTGTCTGAGACCCTTCAATGGCGATAACGGTTTACACGCCATGGACTCGACATCATCGTGCAGAGCAGCACAAGGCGGACTGTTGTGCAAGGAGACAAATGGCTGAAAAAAGAGCTTTCAAAATGAGGATACAGGCCCTGGCCCCGTCATTGTTAGCACTGAAGATGGGAAACTGGAAGCTGTCTCCGCAACTCAAAGTGCGAATAACTAAGATCTGCTCATTATCAGTGATGTTTCTTTAAAAATAGAATATATTGGTGACCCTGAAGTAACCATGTATCGTGTTGTGCCGAGTAAATCAGTCCAATTTCCCGGGAAATATATATTTTAAATAAGTTATTGAATAGATTGGCGAATTCTTCAAGAGAGACTGACTTCAGTAGCAGTGGGGGTGAATCCTCCAGAATTGTGTGGATGGCCGGTACACAAAAATGCTGGAGAAACTCATTTTGGATGGATGGCCGATGGTCGGCATAGGCGAGTATTTCCACTAGTGTATGTCAAGTTGGAGAAATAGCGCCCCAGGTTAGCGATAACTTCGCGTATTAAAGAATTGGAGAAACATGTAAGAATAATGTGTGATGTTGCCTAAGCCTAAATCAACACTTTAATGCCTATCTATTATAAGCATCTACGTTCGCTTACTGTAGGGAGATTATACCGTATGTCATTCAAAGACTAATTTTCTTGCTGTATTATTTCCTTTTTCGGAATGGATTTAGTTGACAATAATCATTAATCGGAGCGGTGGGTCTCCCACCCAAACGAGAAGCCGATACTTGCACCTAACAAACCAGGACAGGTCGCCCGCGTGGAAAGAGGCTGGGGAGTGCATTCAGTGTCGTTTCTCTATATCTGAAATCACCCTCCTGACTTCTAATATTATACAGATTTTTCTTCTTGTTGATACCATTTGCATGTGTTATTTTACAAGATCAAGTAGATAGCGCGACACAACGCTGGTTTTATCATCATCTTCTTAAGGCTCCTTAAGGCCCCGTGGTTTGGGATTAATTGTTCTTGGAACAGGAGGCCATACTATTATGTACACTTGTTTAGTGGTTGGAACAAGAGGGTGATATTCTTAAGGACATCATTTTCAAAAAAAGTCAAGATGATTGGCAATATATGCTTCTCAGACCGCAGAACCAACCAATCCCCGTCTACCAATACTCTCCTCCACCTAGCGGAGCTGGTCCTTACCCTCAACAACTTTTCCTTTGACTCCACCCATTTTCTCCAAGTCCAAGGCGTAGCTATGGGCACGAGCATGGGCCCAGCTATGCCTGACTCTTTGTAGGGTACGTCAAAAAATCTTTGCTCGTGACGTACCGTGGTCCTGTCCCCGAACTCTACCTCCGCCACATTAACGACTGCATTGGTGCTACCTCTTGCACCCATGCAGAACTCACTGACTTCATCCATTTCACAACTAACTTCCATCCGGCACTCAAATTCACCTGGACCATTTCCGACAACTCCCTACCGTTTCTTGACCTCACTAGCTCCATCGCAGGTAACTGCTGACAGACATCTACTACAAACCCACCGACTCCCATGGCTATCTGGACTACACTTCGTTCCGCCCTGCTTCGGGTCCAGTGACCACAATACCGTTAGTTTCAATATAATTACGGAGAGGGACAGAACTGGACCAAGGGTTGAGATTTTTGATTGGAGAAAGGCTAACTTTGAGGAGATTTAAGGATTTAAAATGAGTGAATTGGGACATTTTGTTTTATGGGAAGGATGTAGAAGAGATCTAAAGGGGAAATTTTAAGAGTATAGAATCTTTATGTCCCTGTTCGGTTGAAAGGAAGTAATAATAATTGGAAAGAGCCCTGGTTTTCAAGGGAAATTGGACACTTGGTTCGAAAAAAAGAAAGAGATCTACAATAATTATAGGCAGCATGGAGTAAATGAGGTGCTTGAGGAGTATAAAGAATGTAAAAAGAATCGTAAGAAATAAATTAGAAAAGCTAAAAGAAGATATGAGGTTGCTTTGGCAAGTAAGGTGATAGTAAATCCAAAGGGTTTCAACAGCTATATTAATAGCAAAGGGATAACGAGGGATACAATTGGTCCATTATAGTGTCAGAGTGGACAGCTATCTGCAGAGCCAAAAGAGATGGGGAGATGTTGAATAATTTGTTTTCTTCCGGATTCAACTAGGAGAAGGATATTTAATTATGTGAGGTAAGGGAAACAAGTAGAGTAGCGATGGAAACTATGAGATTCAAAGAAGAGGAAGTACGGACACTTTTGAAAAATATAAAAGTGGATAAGTCTCCAGGTCCTGACAGGATATTCCCGAGGACATTGCGGGAAGTTAGTGTAGAAATAGCAGGGGCTACGACAGAAATGTTTCAAATGTCATTAGAAACGGGAATGGTGCCAGAAGATCGGCGTACTGCGCATGTTGTTCCATTGTTTAATAAGGGTTCTAAGATTAAACCTAGCAATTATAGACCTGTTAGTTTGACGTCAGTGGTGGGCAAATTAATGGAAAGGATACTTAGAGATAATATATACAAGCATCTGGATAAACATAGTCTGATGAGGAACAGGCAACATGGATTTGTGCCTGGAAGGTCATGTTTGACTAATCTTGATTTTTTGAAGAGGTTACTAGGGAAATTGATGAGGGTAAAGCGGTGGATGTTGTCTATATGGACTTCAGTAACGTCTTTGACAAGGTTCCAGGTGGAAGTTTGGTTAAGAAGGTTCAATTGTTGGGTATTAATGGTGGAATAGCAAGATGGATTCAACAGTGGCTGAATGGGAGATGCCAGAGAGTAATGGTGGATGGCTGTTTTTCAGGTTGGAGGCCGGTGACGGGTGGGCTGCCTTAGGGATCTGTGTTGGGTCCACTGTTGCTTGTCATATGCACCAATGATCTGGATGATGGTGTGGTAAGTTGGATTTGTAAATATGCAGATGATACTGAGATAGGTGGTGTTGTGGATAATGAAGTGGATTTTCAAAGTCTACAGAGAGATTTAGGCCATTTGGAAGAGTGAGCTGAAAGATGGCAGATGGAGTTTACTGCTAATAAGTGTGAGGTGCTACATCTTGGTAGGAAAAATCTAAATAGGACGTACATGGTAAATGGTAGCGAATTGCGGAATGCAGTTGAACAGAGGGATCTATGAATAACTGTACATAGTTCCCCGAAGGTGGAATCTCATTTAGATAGGGTGGTAAAGAAAGCTTTTGGTGTGCTGGCCTTTATAAATTAGAGCATTGATTATATGTTGGGATGTAATGGTAAAATTTTCCAATGCATTGGTGAGGCCAATTCTGGAGGATGGTGCACAATTGTGGTCGCCAAATTATAGGAAAGATGTCAACAAAATAGAGAGAGTACAGAGGAGATTTACTAGAATGTTGCCTGGGTTTCAGCAACTAAGTTACAGAGAAAGGTTGAACACGTTAGGTCTTTATTCTTTGGAGCGCAGAAGGTTAAGTGGGGACTTGATAGAGGTCTTTAAAATGATGAGAGGGATAGACAGAGTTGACGTGGATAATCTTTTTCCATTGAGAGTAGAGAAGATTCAATCAAGAGGACATGATTTGAGAATTAAGGGCAGAAGTTTAGTGGTAACATGAGGGGGCACTTCTTTACTCATAGTGGTAGCTGTGTGGAATGAGCTTCCAGTGGAAGTTGTGGAGCAGGTTCGATTTTATCATTTAAAAATAAATTGGATAGGTATATGGACCGTAAAGGAATGGAGGATTATGGGCTGAGTGCAGGTGGATGGGGCTAAGGGAGAATAAGTGTTCAGCACGGACTAGAAGGGCCGAGATGGCCTGTTTCCGTGCTGTACTTGTTATATTGTCTATATGGTTATAAGGCAAGGAACTACATTCAGGGGCTGACCTATCTGAAGTGAAAATAACTCCATGAGCCTATCTCGGAATCACAAGGACGGCAAAATGTCGCAATGCGATAATGTGATAATGTGATAATGTGAGATAATGTGAGGGTGGACTAGGGATCAACGAGAACATTCGGAGCCACAGCAGTAAAGCATGCATTCATTTCATTAATGAATTGCGGCAAGCGATGCGGTCTTGGCGAGGTAGCGTCGCGGATTCCACCATTCACCTCAGGAACGGGTGCCTTTTCCAATCAGAGTGATCGGCGATTTCACTCTGTCCTTCACCAGATCCCTAAATCCCTAAATTTAGCTTGGATTTGTGCGTAAAGAAACATATTTGTGCAGCAACTCAGGAGCTGCAGCATCAAGCCCAGTTTGTACATGGAGTAAGGTGGAGAATCAAACACAGAATCCAAATAATACAAACAGAAGGGCGGGTTCTATAGTTTGTTAATTGTGGTATTTGGTCGGTTTTAAATCTTTTTTGAATAAATTGTACATCATTGACCATATTAATAGCTTCGTATCCATGTTGTCCCATTCTTCTGCACATGCACGACTTACATCTATTTGTTCGTTGATTTCAATTAATGTCAGCCCCCCCATGGAGCCTGATTATGTCATCAAATGAGCGGCCACTATTAAAGGTACCTGCCCATGATTTATTGCAGTCAGAAAGAGCAGTCCTTGATACGGACGGATCAGTGGCTCCACGGAGGAGAGAGAGAGAGAGACAGAAAGACAGAGAGAGAGAGAGCGAGAGTGAGAGAGAGAGATATTGGAATTTTAGAACAATAGAGGGGGTTGTTGCAGCAATGGATCGGGATCTTGTAAAAGGAGGATACCCTGCCACAGCAATTGAAGACAAGCTGAGAATAGAAGAATGGAAGAATGTTACCGGAGTTGATCGGGATTTGCGACCATTGGAGTTGGATGATACGGGGTGGGGGAGGAATAGCTTCGAGTGGTCCAACTATATTCTTGGAAATGATGACTGGTTGACGATAGATCTTCGGATCTATTACGCACTCCTGACCATCGAGCTATTTTACTATCCCATCCTCGCTGTTGTTGCAGTGCCTGGTAAGTTGTATCTTTGTTTAAATTGTAATAACGTCATTCGTGGGCATCCATGTGTCGTAAATTGTTCACTCCGTATCCTTGATCTTGGTATTCGTGATCTGGCACTAACCAGATTTACTCGGTAAATCTTTGTTAGCGATGCTGCAGTTCTAATAATTAATTCCATAACCATGTTAGGGGTGCTTCATGAAAATCTCTGTATATTTTTTTTATAAAAAGTGGAAACTATATTTTTGTTTTGCCTTTTCACTTGTTCGTTTATTATTGGCCAATTTGTAGATGTTCAATTCTTAACCTCTCTTTCCAGCCTATCAGTCCACCCTCCCACGTGGCTCATACTTATCGTCGCCTCCTTGCTGTTTTCTTACAAGGCACTGAATCTGCTGCTCCATTAACTTTGGATGTAGTGCAGGAGACCAGCTCCCATTGTTGATAGAACGTTTATCAATGCACTCGCTGCCTCTGAACAACAACGTTACTCGAGCGCTTCCTTGAAGAAATTGCTCGTTTCACCTCCTCTTAACAATTGCAATTGGCATTGGTTAATTATTGTCACGTAACAACATACGTGAAAACCTTTGTTTTTTTTTGCTACCCAGGAAAATCTTACAATACATATGAACAGCGGTGTAGTGAAAAAGATAAATTAAATGTTACCGCTGAAAAGAAACGGCATATTAAAAGTGCAACGGGCCCAACAGTCTGTCTGTCCTTTCTTATTTTGTGTTTTAATATGTGTCCTGATATAGTAGTGGCCAGGGGATCTGGGGTGACGGAGGAATTGAAGGAAATCCACATTAGGCAGGACGTGATGTTGGATAGACTGATGGGACAGAAGGCTGATAAATACCCAGGGCCTGGTGGTCTGCATCCCAGGGTACTTAAGTGAGTGGCTAGAAATTGTGGAAGGGAGAAAACAGGGAATTATAGACCAGTTATCCTGACATCGGTGGCGGGTAAGATGCTGGAGTCAATTATAAAAGATGAGACAGCCGAACATTTGGATAGCAGTAACAGGATCGGTCCGAGTCACCATGGATTTACGAAAGGGAAATCATGCGTCATTAATTTTCTGGAATAGTTTGAAGATGTAACTGGGGAAATGGACAAAGGAGAGCCAGTGGATGTAGCGTACCTGGACCTTCAGAAAGCATTTGATAAGGTCCCACATAGGAGATTAGTGGGCAAAATCAGTGCACATGGTATTCGGGGTAGATTGCAAACATGGATAGAGAAGTGGTTGGCAGACAGGAAACACAAAGTTTAATGCAGATAAATGTGAGGTTATCCACTTTTTCTAATCTCTTACCTCGACGAAGATGCGATTTATTTCGTATCGTATACCCGTCCGAACTGCGGCCTAACATCGAGGAGTTGGAGACCAATTTTGAGAGCTCCATCGCGGGCGCCAGCACATCACCTTTACTAGGGATCAATCTCAGAGCTCAAATCGTGGGTGCTTGCGGACTTAACATCATGGAGCCCGCGGTCTCTGGAACTCCAGGCCGCAGGAGCTTCGACCGCCCCGACCTGGGAGCTTCGACCGCGCCGACCTGGGAGCTTCGATCGCCCCGACGCGGGAGCTTCGATCGACCGACGCGGGAGCTTCGATCGCCTCAACGGATGATTCGACTGTCCCGACCGCGGGAGAATAAAGAGGAAGAGGGTTGGTCTATTTTGCCTTCCATCACAGTAAGGAATGTAGGGAATCCGCTGTGGTGGATGTTTTAGTTTACCTTTATGTAGTTGTCGCTTCCTCCCCGTATGGTTGTATGGCAATTCGCAATATCACTGCACCTTAATTGGTACATATGACAATAAAAGACCCTTGGCACATTTGAAACCCGAAGACGCGTTTACTGAATCAGGTTGTTTGATCTTTCAGGCGATTGTATTTTCTGTCCGACGGCAGAGGGGAGCGACAGGGGTGTAAATGGCCCTTGACTAAATCGGGGGGTGGGGGGCGGGTGTAGGTAACCTTTAATTATATTTGGTACTTTCCAGATGCAGCGTGAAGTAGAGATGGAGTCATCGAGTGGAAGTCTGGCTTGTGTGATGGGCTGAGCTGCGTTTACATCGCTCTGCAATTCCATACCAAGCTGTAATGCGCGTGGTAAAAATCTTTTCAATAGTCCATCTGTAGAAATGGGTAAGGATCAGTGATGAGAATTTCCCCAAGCTTTCTGACGAAGTAGAGATACCCGCATGTTTTCTTGAAGGTATCGTCAAATGTTGTTGGACTCATTTTTATGACATTTACAAATAATAACTTGAAATTCTCGACTTTAACCACGAGAGCACTATTGTTGAATGCTGGATTGTGCACTGCATTCTGTTTTCAGAGGTCGTGCCCAGGCCTTTTTTTTTGCAATATAGCGGGACTTTGTTGTCTTGACACAATACTATTCATCTCTCACTCTCTCCTTGTACTCCATCTCACCCCTGTTTGGAATCCAGCATGTTGCTGCGATGCCATCGGCAAACTAGTGATAAAGCCAGAGCACAATTTGGCCGCACAGGCGTGAGTGCATTGGAAGGATCGGAAGGGACAGGGAACGCAGCCTTGCGGGGGTACAGTGTTGAGAATTATCGGGATTGATGTTTTATGGCCCATCCTTACAGATTTTGGTCCAAGTCATGGATCCCGTTTTCGGAAGTCCACCGAGATTCTAATACCAGATGCGAAACTCGTTGACCTGTCAAGCCTGCGCTCCCTGATCTATAGGTATAGGGTCAGTATAGGATCCATACTGACCCTATACTGGAAATGTTGGCATTGCCCAAACTGAGGAAGGCTGACACGTGTTCAGCAGGATTTACGCCAGCCACGGAAATTGATGTGGAAAGTGGCCCAGATGAAGTTTAATCCGGGATAATGTGAGGTGTTGCACTTTGGGAGATCGAATGTAAGTTAATGACAAGTGCCCCAAACACAATATGATTTGCAGAGGGATTTGGACGTCTACGTCCATAGCTCCCTAAAAGTGGCAACACCAGTCGATAGAATGGTAAAGGATACTTTCTATGGAATGCTTGCTATTAATGTTCGAGGCATTGAGCGTGTGGCAGGTTCTGTTATTGCAACTTTAAACAACTTTCATTATGCACCATTTGTTGTGTGCAGTTCTGTGCATTACAGTGGAGGCTTTTGGACGGAGTACAGAATGCCTTTACTAGAATGCTGCCTGGATTACATGGCATTATGAGGAGAGGTTGGCACACCTGGATTGCTTTCCCAGGAGAATTCGATTGTGAGTGGGAGACATGAAAGAAGTGTGCAAAATTACATGACGTATAGATAGGGTAGGCAGAATCTCACTTACTTCTGAGTGTCTGTGAGGGCTTTGTTTCCATTTTGACATGTTATTTCATCTTCATACAGTAAACGTTATAACGATTATCATCCTGTCCCGCGCCAAGTGTGGTCTCTCCAGAGGTGTCACTCGCTACCTGGTGGCCATGGCGGTGGCGGATCTACTGGGCGTCTTCCTCGATCTGATATTCAGACAGATTCCGATCATTTATTGGGAACAATTTACTTTCCTCATGGCCATCCCTGTGTGTAATATACATGCCGTCCTGCTTTACGCGGCCACTGACTGTTCTGTTTGGTTCACCGTTACCTTTACCTTTGATCGATTTGTCGCAATTTCTTGCCAGAAGCTGAAAGCGAAATATTGCACAGAGAGAACAGGAACTGTGGTTCTGGGAACGGTGACTGTGCTCAGCTGCTCAAAAAACATTATTTGGTATTTTATGCTCACAGGTGACTACATCCTCCTTAATAACCCCTGGTTTTGTTGGGAACGATATGGTACTCGGTTTTCCCCAGAGTGGGCAGTAATCGAACTCCTTCATTACTTGTTCACTCCTGTGGTCCCATTTGTCCTTATTCTGTTACTCAACGCTTTGACCATCAGATACATTTTAGTCGCCAGCAGAGCCCGCAGAAGACTCCGGGGTCACTGCAACGGGGAAACTAGGGACCCAGAAATGAAAAACCGCCGAAAGTCGCTCATTTTACTGCTGGTCATCTCGGGCAATTTCATCTCCTTATGGACATTCTTCACGGTGAATTATGTGTGGGCCCGACTTTGGTTTTTCCTGTCTTTGCCGCGGTCAATGCTTCCACCGTGGTCTGTTCAAGAATTAGGCTTCATGCTCCAGCTCTTGAGCTGCTGCACTAACACTGCTCTCTACGCCGTTACCCAGACTAAGTTCAGGGAGCAGGTGAAGGATATGGTGAAATCTCCCTTCAGGACATTAATAAAATGCATACCAAAGCGACAGAATATAAGGACTCCGTAGCACTCCTTATCCTAAGCCGTTCCCCTTTTCCCCACTCCCCAAGCTCTGTGAACACCCACTGTTCCACTGAGCATATATCCTTCCCAGTTTATCAAGGGCTCTGTCCCCAATATCAGATGTGTAAGAAGGAACTGCGGATGCTGGTTTAAACGGAAGGTAGACACAAAAAGCTGGAGTAACTCAGCGGGACCGCCAGCATCTCCAGAGTGGAGGAATGGCCCAAAATACCAGATGACGGTTTCATGGAGCACCTGCGGTCACCTTCAGCAGCCACTTTCCCCTTTCCGGTTGCATGTTTTATTTTTTAACTCGTCTTCCCACTCCCACGCTGACGTGTATGCCCTCGGCCTTCTCCATTGCTCCATTAATTCCCGTTGATTAATGTATTTATGTCACGCGTGCCGAAGTACAGTGAACAACTTGTTTGCGTGTTATCCAGTCACGAACATATTACACCAAGTTTAGTCTTTTTATGAGTGGATAGCGCGCAAACAAAAGATTTTCGCTCTACCTTAGTACACGTGACAACAAACTGAATTAAACCCGGTGTTCTTCAGCCACAAGCACTCACCTGTTCCCCAAATATTCTTCCATCTTCGTTCGATTTTCCTATCCCCTTTCCATCAAGTGTTTCCACGTGTTCATCGACCCCTCCCATCGGTTCCCACCCACCACCTCCTCCCGACTACTCCACACCAGGTCGCGTCTGCACAACCTCCCCTTCCCATCGTGTTTAAACTGTCACTTACTAGCCTCTTGTACCGACAATCCTTCTTCACACTCAGTACTCTAGACACGAAACATCAGCTGACACAATTTGGCTGCACAGATGCTGCTTTGCCTGGTGAATCCCTCCATCGTTCTATTTTTTGTTGCATACTCAACTTCATCACGTTGAACCATTGATGTCCTGTGTTTTTGCACTGTCTCCCGTACACCGCTCAGGTCCCTCTCTCTGGCTTAAGGACGCCCCGCGTTTACTTAGACTCGCGATGTCCTAATTAAGCCACATAGATGCACAAAACAACTCAAAAGTATAGTTCCTCCTATCCACATTTAAATTGTTCTTGTAAGGCATAATTAGCAAATAAAGCACTTTGAAACACTGGAACGTCTCAGAATAATAAAATATTTAATCATCGCGAAAGACGACGTTGAATGTAACTTAAACAAATATGCCCACCAGAGCCATGTATTAATCGCATCTTACAGCCATTAATGCAGATTCACAGGTCCCTACAGCGGGTCGCAGCAATACAGCAACACGGACACAGGGAATCTCAAAATAATCGAGAATTTCAAATGTATAAAACATTTGACGTGCGGAAGCAATCCTACAGTCAACTTAACGGTACCACAATCCTTCTCTAGATTTCGGTAATCAAAAACAGCAATGCACTACTGGGGGAAACACAGAATCGATGCCTAATCAATAACTATTCATCATAATTGCAACCGTGTAAAAATAAACGCGCGGAGAGGGTGAGATGGCAAGTGTTGTTATAGAATACGGACTAATGTCATAATCAGAAATACTTGAAAAAATGCAACTGCTGGACATGGCAGAGTAAAATAAAGCAATTGTAAAAGAAGAAAAAATATACGGTCACGTATCTGTAGATAACATACTGTTAAATCACTGTTAAATAAGGGAGGTGACAGTTTGTTTTGTGGTAGTGATATAAGTGCAATGGCTGGAGAATTGAAGCTGGATGTCGCTCGAGGTGATCTGCAAAGCGGTCTGTAAATAATGATGTTTTTCAAAACCACGAAATCCCTCAAAATTAAAAAAAAAACACATGACCGTTTGCACCCCACAAACCTTGTAAACTACTCTCCACAAAATAATGCCGCACCTGAGACCAAAACCCCATCTCACTGAAACACTACACACAGACAGCGCCTCGGCATAATGTGGCCACTCACACGTAAAACATCTCAAAGTATCTGAAAATCGAATTCATACAAAAAGCCTTACACCAATTTGGTTTCACAAGAGGACAGACAAACGGCTCAGAATTGAATTAATATGTACCTCGCCAGCGCCATGGAGCCATTTGAGGAAATCAACAGCAAACAGGAAGTTCTCTTCTCATAAATCCTCACCCCCTGCCCCCCCCCCCCCCCCCCCCCCCCCCCCCACAGCACCACAACCCTCCAGCCTCTTCCAATTCTCCAATCGCAATGAATTGAAATATATTATTTCGATGACAATCTAGAACTTGCCTTTACTTTCACGCTGGGTATCCCTGGTGTTTCTGGAGTTTCCTTCTCTTTCTAGATCTCTATTTTTTTTAGGGTGTAGGATACCCCAAAGGCTTTAACTACTGGTACAGAGTCTACCACGTCTACTTTGATTATAGTCCCTCCTCTTTGGCTCTTATATAGATGTTATTCGATGCCTCAGTCCTTTCGATAACCATATAACCATATAACCATATAACAATTACAGCACGGAAACAGGCCATCTCGGCCCTACAAGTCCATGCCGAACAAATTTTTTTCCCCTTAGTCCCACCTGCCTGCACTCGTACCATAACCCTCCATTCCCTTCTCATCCATATGCCTATCCAATTTATTTTTAAATGATACCAATGAACCTGCCTCCACCACTTCCACTGGGAGCTCATTCCACACCGCCACCACTCTCTGCGTAAAGAAGTTCCCCCCTCATATTACCCCTAAACTTCTGTCCCTTAATTCTGAAGTCATGTCCTCTTGTTTGAATCTTCCCTATTCTCAAAGGGAAAAGCTTGTCCACATCAACTCTGTCTATCCCTCTCATCATTTTAAAGACCTCTATCAGGTCCCCCCTTAACCTTCTGCGCTCCAGAGAATAAAGACCTAACTTATTCAACCTATCTCTGTAACTTAGTTGTTGAAACCCAGGCAACATTCTAGTAAATCTCCTCTGTACTCTCTCTATTTTGTTGACATCCTTCCTATAATTTGGCGACCAAAATTGTACACCATACTCCAGATTTGGTCTCACCAATGCCTTGTACAATTTTAACATTACATCCCAGCTTCTATACTCAATGCTCTGATTTATAAAGGCTAGCATACCAAAAGCTTTCTTTACCACCCTATCTATATGAGATTCCACCTTCAAGGAACTATGCACGGTTATACCCAGATCCCTCTGTTCAACTGTATTCTTCAATTCCCTACCATTTACCATGTACGTCCTATTTTGATTTGTCCTGCCAAGGTGTAGCACCTCACATTTATCAGCATTAAACGTTGTATCTGCCCCGATGGCGAGACATCACAGGTGGCTTTGATTCTTCTAGTGTTGTAGTTTCCACACCGGCAAGGTTGCAAACCGTATCTCAAGCAATGTCTGCAAAAACTCACTCTACACACCCTCTTCTAATAACCTCTATTCCAGGCATTATTCCCCATAAACCCTCTTCTGCAATGGTTCCATGTCGCTCCCGCAATGGGTCGTTCAGAACTCTACACACTAATCCAAACTTGACCTAACCAAAGCCCCGTTGCAACATGACTTACTTACTTCCATGCCTGTCCACTGTTATACTTAGTGCCCTAACCGGTAAGCACGCATTCCATAAACCTTCTTTAACACTATCTACTTGTGCTGCCAGCCCCAGGGAGCTATCGATGGAGACCCCCAAGATCGCACTGCAGATTAATGCTCAGAGTTACAGCACCAAAAAAAGTCCATCGAGTTCTCGCCGATTATCGATGCAGTCTGTTCACAGCTACTCCATGTTATATCATTTTCGCATTCACTCCCTACACACGTGGGACAATTGATAGAGGCACAGAGTTTACAGAATTAACTTAGAAACACGCACGTCTTCGGGATACGGGATGAAACCGCATGAAAGCAACACATTCACAAGCCGAACGTGCAAACTGCACATGGACAGCATCCGAGGTCAGGATGGAACAGGCGTCTCTGGTGCAGTGGGACAGCGGTTCTATCAGCTGCTCCACTGTGCCGTCCAACGTGGTTAAGGGTCTTGCCATTAACTATGTAGCTTCCCCTAGCATTCCACCCCCCCCCCCCCACCCCCCAGTTCAACACCCAGGTTTGTTTGGATCAAACATCGTGTGCCATTTCTCAGCCTATTTCTGTGGCTGATCTATATGCCTTGCATACTTTGGCAACCTTCCCCAGTCCGGAATTCTACCAAGGTAGGTCTAATCTGCAGAACTACTAAGCAAACGATCTAGTTTACGTCCACATCGTTTATGAATATGCGTCACCAATCACAGAAGTCGCTGCACAGGTTCCCGCGGAAGAATATTAGTCACAGACCTTCAGCCAGAATAACACCCTTCCACCACAACCTTCTAGGCCGGTTCTGAAGCCAAATGGCCAAATTAACTCACCCCCCACCCACTCTCCTTCCCTGCACGACGGCAAAATTCGCACCAATTTCTCCCCTACACTTCCATCGGTGGCGCCAGCAGTCTGCCTATCCCTTCCTTTTTTGTTGATTAGTAGTATGCGTTAAATGTATGTTTTAGTGTTCTTCAACTTGTTTTATGTGGGGGATGGGGGGTGGAGAGGGGGAAACATGTTTTAATCTCTTACCTCGACGGATACGTGCTTTTTTCCCGTATCGTATCTCGGTCCGCACTGCGGCCTAACATCGTGGAGCTGGAGGCCTCTGCTGGAGACCAACTTCGGGAACTCCAACCGCGGGAGCCTGTGGACTTACCATCGTGGAGCTCCAGAAACCGACCTCGGGAGATCGAAGCCGCAGGAGCTTCGATTGCCCCGACGCGGGAGTTTTGATCGCCGTCTGCGCGAGCTTCGACCGCCCCGACGGATGGTTCGACTGCCCTGAACGCGGGAGAATAAAGAGGGAAGAAGATTAGACTTCATTGCCTTATATCATAGTGATGAATGTGGGGAATCCGCTGTGGTGGATGTTTATGTTAACTTGTATGTAGTTGTGTGTCTTGTAGCTTTTTTTGTATGCCTGTATGGTAATTCGCAATATGACTGTACCTTTATTGGTACATGTGACAATAAAAGATCTTTGAATCCTTTGAAACCTTTCAAACCCTTCCCCTCCACTTGCATCCTTCCACCGGCTACACAAATTGTAACATTTCTAACCCCGAGCTCCACAATTAGTAACTCGTTATCCTTTTGAGCTCACGTCATTTCATCTCTCGCCTTTGTTTAATAATCTGCTTGGCCAGCCAATTTACTCCAGTATTTCGTGTCTTTGTTTGGTAAACGCTCCAGAGAGGGTGGAAATGCGAATTTAGGGTGAAACCTTTGCACAGGGTTTAGAGGTTTCAGTTTGTGGTGAGTTCTGTCAACTGAACACCGTCCAACATGTCAGCTACATTATGAGCCGAAGGGCCTGGTCCTGAACTGCACTTCATACCTTTTATGATTGCACGATGTTACAATTATTTGCACATCAGTCGAATATTTGAATTTATATTGTGTTATATACAGCCTGAAGTCGTTTCTCGAAGTCGATGTGTCTGTCGAGAAAGGGAAGGATAGAGGAGAAATGGCACTGGATGCC
Organism: Leucoraja erinaceus; assembly: GCF_028641065.1. Lineage (NCBI taxonomy): Eukaryota > Metazoa > Chordata > Chondrichthyes > Rajiformes > Rajidae > Leucoraja > Leucoraja erinaceus. The sequence continues at coordinate 20,020,368 of NC_073400.1, read as the reverse complement.
GTCTTCCCTTAGCCACGTTGCCTGTTCAATGTCATGCTTCTGGATACCTATGAGTTAACCGAAGTTTTTTTTCCGATAAGCACAATTAGGCTGTTTCCATGGAGTCGGATTGTGCAACCGGTGGAACTCCCCATTCTATTAATAAGGCGGACTTTCAACGATTTTCCATAGAGTTGGAAAGAACGGTCCCTTCGGTATTAACAGAGATGAACGGCTCCGTTGAGAGAGAGAGGGTTCGAAATTTAAGAACGTCAGCGGAGAATGTTACAGCATTAGATTGGAATTTGCTAACAGCAGAGTGGGCTGTTACAGCAATAGTGGAATCCATCAGAACAGGAGAGTTGAATGTGACAAGAACGGATCGGGATTTGAAACAAGTAGAGTGGGATGTTACAAGAATGGGGAGGGACGTCTTCGCATGGGCTTACTATATTTTTGCTAATTACAGCTGGTTAACATTAGACCTTCGGATCTATCATGCACTCCGGACAATTGAACTCATTTATTATCCCATCCTCGCTATTGTTGCAGCTCCCGGTAAGTACCACTAACCATTAAAAATATATATATATATATATCAATTGTTTGACTACATTTAATTATTAATGGTTACTATCTACTTGTTATCATACTCTTCTTCGTGGCATGTCCCGGATTCCAGGTATTAATTAGGAAAAAACACCAAAGCCGCGAAGGAACTCAGAGAATCAGGCAGTCTCTGCGGACGTTTCCTTTCTTCAGACTCGGCCCCGAACATCTCCTGCCCATTCCCTCCACCCATGCTCCCTGACCCGCTGAGCTCCTCCACCACTTTGTGTTTTACTCGAGATTCCGACATCTGCGGTTTCTTCTGCCTCTAATAATTGGAACTGCTAACTACAAACTGTTCCGTTCGTTCAGTCGGTACACGGGACATCGACAACATGGCGGTGACCGACTGAACCAACGGAGCTGTTTGTAGTTACTCTAAACACGGTAAACTGTATTATTTTTGCATTGCTCTGAATGGTAATTTCGTGGATCATGCTTAATCCATGCGATTTGCTTCCTGCTCTTGGATTCCATCCATCTATCTATCTATCCATCTATCTATCTATCTATCTATCTATCTATCTATCTATCTATCTATCTATCTATCTATCTATCTATCTATCTATCTATCTATCTATCTATCTATCTATCTATCTATCTATCTATCTATCTATCTATCTATCTATCTATCTATCTATCTATCTATCTATCTATCTATCTATCTATCATTATGTAAAACTCTGTGGCTGCCGACTGCCGTCCGTCCGGCCGGCTGCCTTTCTGCCTTTTGATTCGTTGACGCCTGCTCCTTCCTATCAGCTTCCAACACACTTCAAGACAAAGTTGCAAGACAGGAACACTCTGAACTTTTCACCTCAATGGGATATCACACCAAGTGCTTCAACAGGAGGGGGAGGGCCAATTGGTATTGCAATTGGAACTGCTGCAGCAGCCAGGGATGCAATTGGAATTTATTTTCAATCCACTGCTGAGGGAGGCAGGGGAGTGCTGGAATCTTACATTTGGGAACGGCTTCAGTTCCGTTGGAGGAGACGGGTGCATGGTGGAATATTGGGTTGGGGGTCTGCACTTGGTCTAGTATGTACTAGATCTCTGGCTGAAACTTTTGGATTCATGTCAAATGTTATTCTTCTATTTAGTTACCGATTATTAATTCACGTTCTCTCAATTACCAATCATTCTAGCGGCTGCAGAAAACGCCCCATTCTTTACCACGCTAACAGCCTAACTTCTCCTGAAATATGCATCCATAGCTTTGACTCCTCCACAGAGTTGATTTCGACGTCCCTCCGGGCATTCTCATCGTAACCGTGTTCCTTAGCATGTAAATACTCGTGGATTCTGTTGCCGGATTGCACTCGATCCTCTGTCATCCATGTGATCCCGGATCTACATTGACACTCGCTTGGGATACGAACCCACACATCCCCCGCTACGTATGCCCACTCACTTAGACTCTGTGAAAGATTTCACCCTCGTGTGCTTCTCAATTTATTTGCTCTCTTCCCCTCTCGTTTTAATTCTCTTTTGCTCCCAGACAGCCTCGTACAATGCACACACAAGACAATTTAACCCATTCCTTTTAGTTGAAACAGTCACAACGTTGGGAGCATTGCCGCTTTGTCATAATCGCCAGCCTCAGTAATCATTCGAAACGAATTATCCCGTATGAATAGATCAAGACCTTTTATGATTTGCTACTGTGCATTCATTTCCATTAAAAAGGGATAGCAAGAAGTGTTCATTCCTTAGAGATGAGCCATAACAATACATGACCGCGCAGCGTAACAGCCGATCACACTCTCTAAATCTATCTCTGTAACTTGTTTATGTCTATGCCCTTAGTGTGATGAGATAGGTTCATGCTTGTATTTGGATTTAATACAGCAAATGGGACAAACAGTCATTCAAGCACGCTAATTAACTCGCCCTGGCTGTTCGTCCCCCATGCCATTGTCGGAACAGGATGAGTAGAGAGTGTTAACTGACAAAAAGATGCGGGGAAACCTGGAGGATGGAGAAAGGAAGATTGCAGAATGCAATGCAGAATGGTTTAGATTATGAGATATAATATTGTCTAAAACCAAGGGCAGATGAGAGCGTGGATATAATTTTGATCCTCCTCACACATCCCCATTGCATTATTTTGGTTGATTTTTTCTCTGCAATTGTTTCACATTAGTCAATATCATTCCACATGTTGCGTTAAGCTGCATCAAACTACACCTGTCCGCTGCATCAAACAGCCGGTGATTCCATGTAACGCGGGTCCTCCTTACTCAAATGGTCTTCTCTGCGTCTGAATACATTGCATCGATATTAGTTACACTTATTGCAGCCCCTTTCCAACCCCGGGTAATCACATTACCTCACAATAGTTTTGGAAACAGTTCTTCAGCAGCACTACCTGCTGTCGATCGCTTCACAATTGTAAAATGTATCTTCAATAGCACATTTATTGTAGCAGTATGCTGGGAAGGAGTACAAATTCTGTTAACTTCTCCACATAACGCCAGTGCAGAAAGTTCACCTCTAGTTCCCTAAAACTGAATCTAAATGTGGCCTCACCAATATTTTATATAACTGTAACATGACCTCCTAACTTCTATACTCAATACTCGATGTCCTCATTATTTAGTACATTTAGTCCTCAATATCCGCGATGTCCTCATTATTTAGCACTTTTTTTAGCGCTCACCGTGCAGCCTACCGGCCTGCGTATTAAACACACCATTCTGCTACATTTCTGTCAACGCCAAAGTGATCCCCGTATTAGTCACATCTTCCCATCACTCCTTACCGCTTTCCGCATAGACTGCTTCCTCCGCAACCCCTTGGTTAAACTACCTCTTCCCCAGGTACATTCCCCTGCAACCGCAGGAGATATAACACCTGTCTTTATACTTCCTCCCTCGACTCCATCCAGGGACCCAGTCGTACTATGTCCAGGAATACAGAGAATGATATGCACCACCTCTTACCTCGTATATTGCATCTAGTGTTCACGATGAGGGCTTCTGTGGATCGATGACAGCAAGCGTGGACTCGGTGGCGGCTTTGCCACACACTGGCACTCGGTTCGCCAAGACCTGCTGGATCTCTCGATTACTAACTCGCTTTCCCATTCCCATACTCACCTGTCTGTGATTTGTCGGCGCATTTTTGCCACGTTATTGTTAAATCCACACTGACCTATGGGGGTCGTTTAAAGGCCAGTTGATCGCAACAGGCAAGCTCCGGGAAGGAGGAGGGACAAAGTAAATGATACTTGGATGACCAAAGAGGTTGTACATTTTGCGAAAAGGAAAACATGGCTTAAAATGTTCCCTGTGATGCTCATCAGTGTAGGGGTTACTAATATGCAAGGGCAGCGAGATCAGGAATTACGTGGTGTTGAGTCCCTTGAAGGGCATTAAAAGGTGGACAAATCCCGAGGGCCAGACGGATCTATCCCAATTTAGTCAGAGAAGGAAGAGAGAAAATCGCACGGGCCTCCATGAACGTATTTTCAACTTCTCTAGCACAGAAGTTGCAAATATATTCATCAAGGCCCCTGCAGTGATAATGTTCAGGAACTATTTGGATTTATTCAATCAAATTCAGCAAGGCTCGATCGGCAATTAGCAGAATACATCGGTCTCTCGGCAAAGTTTAGGAGCAGAAACGTGCACCAATGACTAATTACAACGATTAACCAGGGTTACTAAGTAACGAGCAGAACTATGATCGTTACAGGGTCTCTTCTATCCATCCAGGGATTACGGCGTAATAATGAAAAGTGGGACTGTGGGCTACTGTCCGAAACTAACCAAGGATTAGTCGGCATCAATAAGGAACAGAGACCTTCCACAATCCTATTTAAGATGAAACAGCAGGGGCGATATATGGCCTTTAATATAACTTCTGGTCATTGGGTATCCATTAGGACAAGTAACTTGAGGAGAAGCTAAAATACCTATCTTGAGCCATTTGAAATGATCAGCGGCAAGAAACTGATTTTGCCACGTGTGCCCTGAGTTCACAACCTTTCGCGGATAAAAAAAATCCAGCTAGAACCTAGCTGAATGAAAATAAAGGAATATTGGTTGATTATACCACGTCAACTGTGACCCGATCGCTAATGATCAGTTACATGAATCTGGTTTAATTGCTCCAAATATCTAAAAAGCATTAGAGACTGACGAAGCAACTCCAACCTTGAATCATTAACAATGGTGAAGTTTGGCTGAATTCGCCACACTGACCTATGATTAAAGTGATCCATGTCATGAACCAAATCTCAGTTACGTCTGGCCCATTTTAAGCGTTGAAATGTCGGATCATTTGACCCTGATGTAGTGTTTGTGATGCACTAATGTCTTGAATGTCAATTGGGCATGCTATCAGCGAATCCCTCTGCTTCAGACGTTCCTTCCATTTGTGGATACGAGAAAAAAAAATCTCACATTTCTCAGTGAATCTGCAATTCATGTTCCCGGCAAAAAAGCTAAAATATGCTATTTTCCTCCCTACAGTAAACATAGTGACGATCGTCATCCTCTCTCGCGGTAAATGTGGTCTCTCTGGAGGTGTCACTCGCTACTTGGTGGCCATGGCTGCAGCTGATCTACTGGGCGTTTTCCTCGATCTGATATGTAGGCAGATTCCGATTGCTTATGGGGAAAAGTTTCTTTTTGTACTGTCTCTCCCCGTGTGTAACATCCACGCCACACTGCTGTACGCAGCGACGGACTGTTCTGTCTGGTTCACTGTCACGTTCACCTTCGATCGATTTGTCGCAATTTCTTGCCAGGAGATGAAAATTCGATATTGTACCGGAAGAACGGCGGCCGTGGTCCTGGCGACCGTGACTGTGGTGAGCTGTTTGAAGAATATTTTTTGGTACTTTATGCTCTCAGGTGGCTACGTACTGATCAATAACCCTTGGTTTTGTTGGGAAATATACGGCGTTCGTTACTCGTTGGAGTGGGCCGTAATCGAACTTCTTCATTACATTGTCACTCCTCTGATCCCATTTATCCTGATTCTGCTGTTCAATGCTTTAACAATTAAACACGTTTTAGTGGCCAACCGAGCACGTAGACGACTCCTGGGACCCAACAATGAGAATAGTTCCAAGGACGCGGAAATGGTAAACCGCAGGAAGTCGCTGATTTTATTGTTGGCAATCTCGGGCAATTTCATCGTGTTATGGGTGATGTTCACGATCAACTTTGTGTGGGCACGTCTGATTTTTCTGCCTATTTTCGTTCGGGTTGTATATCCTCCTTGGTCTGTCCAAGAACTGGGCTTCATGTTGCAGCTCCTGAGCTGTTGCACTAACACTGCGCTTTACGCCGTGACTCAGACCAAGTTCAGGGAGCAGCTAAAGAATATGCTGAAACCTGTCCTCCTGCTAATAAAATGCAATCGGAGCTGAGAGAAATGTTCGGTAAAATTATTTTCTGGTTCACTCGTCACACTGAAGTTGTATTTTTCCCGCATTAATTAAACCAGTTAGACGCACAAAATAACTTAAACAGTGCAGCTCTTCCATTACCCACTGATCAGTGTGACAATGTGGCCACCAGGTGGCGCCAGCAATGGCCACCTCGCCAACAGTCGTTTCGCCGAACACCTCTGCTCGGTCCGCAATAAACAACCTGACCTCCCGGTGGCTCAGCACTTCAACTGCCCCTCCCATTCCCCATCCGACCTCTCCGTCCTGGGTCTCCTCCATGGCCAGAGCGAGCAACACCGGAAATTGGAGGAACAGCACCTCATATTTCGCTAGGGGAGTCTGCATCCTGCGGGCATGAACATTGAATTCTCCCATATTTTGATAGCCCTTGCTGTCTCCTCCCCTTCCTCAGCCGTCGGGCTGACTCCTCCAATCCCCCAGCCTTCGGGCTCCTCCTCCTCCTCCTTTTTTCTTTCTTCTCCCCGCCACCCCCCATCAGTCTGAAGAAGGGTTTCGGCCCGAAACGTTGCCTATTTCCTTCGCTCCATAGATGCTGCTGCACCCGCTGAGTTTCTCCAGCATTTTTGTGTACCTTTGTCTGTCCCATCCTTCTTTTCTCGTTTGTTTTTATGTTAAATGTCGGATGTTAGTGTTCTTTGGCTTGTTTTATGTGTGTGTGTGTGTGGGGGGGGGGGGGCTTTTCACCTACGCGCACATGGTAATAAATGTTGGAACCGACACCGTCAAACAATTAAGGTCACAGCACAGGTCGAGACCTGAATATGTCTGATTTTAAAGCGCATCTTGTGCCTCCTTACAAAAATAAAGAGAGGTCATAGGCAGATGGGATGCTGTGTAAGTGGTCGCTCTTTCTTTTTAAATGGACGAATTTACAGTCTGTCACATACTGACCTTTCTGTCCAGGGCCTCCTCCATTGTCAGACTGAGGCCAAACGCAAATTGGAAGAACGCACCTCATATTTTGCTTGGGCAGCTCACGACCCAGCGGAATGAATATTGATTTCTCCAACTTCAAGTAACCCTTGCATCCCCTTTCTGGAGGGGACGTTTCCATTGGTGGGAGAGTCTAGGACTAGAGGTCATAGTCTCAGAATTAAAGGACGCCCCTTTAGGAAGGAGGTGAGGAGGAATTTCGTTAGCCAGAGGGTGGTGAATATGTGGAATTCTTTGCCACTGAAGGCTGTGGTCGGCAATTGATTTTTTTAGAGCACTGACTATTGTTTAGTGCGTGTGTCAGCGGTTATGGGGAGAACGTATGGGAATTGGGTTAGGAGGAAGAGATACGCAGCCATGATTGGATGGCGGAGTAGACTTGACGGGCCGAATGGCTTAAATCTTCCCCATTCATTTGCGACCTTAAGGGCCTGTCCCACCAGCATGCGTTTGCATGCGTCTAGCGCGAACAAACGTGGTGGCTTGAGGCGTACGGCCTCTCGGGGCCGGTCCCACGCCAGGCGCTAGGCGTACGCCGTCAACACGGTGCGTACGGCATCAATGCGGCTGCGGGCCGACAGGCCGTTGTCGCGCGGGATTTTCGGACAGTGCAAGATTTTTGGAGCCCCGCGCGATGTCGGGACCAGCCCCGCACAACTTGATACGCCTCCGCCGATCGAAATGGGAGCGGCCCCGCGTGGCCGCACGCCTCAAGCGACCACCTTTGGTCGCGCTAGACGCATGCTATCGCATGTTGGTGGGACAGGCCCTTTATGACCAGAAGACATTTCTCTCCGTCTCTCCCCCACCCAAGTCGTCGTATCCTGTTGAGTTTCATTGTTTGTATAACTCGTTATCACCTTATCAGCAGCGAACAATCATAAAACCATTGTGGGCTCCACCTTTCCTCGATCGGCGCTACTTTGTTGCATATATTTTCATTTCGCGGTCCATTCCATGGGCTGCAACCCATCCACTTATTTTGGCGGGACATGCTTCATAACCCGAAATTATCTGGCCCGCAGGCGTATTTTTCCCTTCTTTTGAGGACCTTCGACATCCAGAATCTCAGAACAAGCGCACAGTGAGCGCGGCAAAACCACGACCAGCCGTGGCGGAAAACCGACTGCCCCCCAAAACCCTCCCTCCCCTCCGCTCAACGGCCAATCAGAGCGCGGTTCACAGTCGATATATGGGGCAGTGAACGAAACGCTGTGATTAGCCGCCGAGCGGAAGGGAGGGGGAGAGGGGGAGAGGGGAAGAGGGGAGGAGGGGGAGAGGGGGAGAGGGAGAGAAAGGGTCGGTCCCATTCGGGACCTCCACCACGGTATGTTTCGCCACTTGTCAGCCGGACATTTAGCCCAAACGAGTTGGTGAATGTCTCGGGGGTGCAGGTCGTGTATTTCCCACATCTTCTTCAACACCCTCCAGAACTCGGTATTTTTACCATGGGGCGCCGGTGCCAAGGTCCTTTAGGATAGCATGTTTCCCAAGGGCCCCTCAGGAAGCTTTATATCTAGGGTTGGCCCGCCGGGTGACGGGGGCACATTGTGCTAGTGTCGCGCCGTCCTCCGGTTGCGCAGCCGGACCAGATGAGTACGGTAGATGGGCGTCAAAGGGTGGACTCCCCTACGATCTAACTTTTCCCATTCGTCAATCCGATTGGCTTGTTGATCTAATTGTTTATCCTTTCCCTCCAATTCCGAAATGAAAAGATATGCAACAAAGTAGTGACGACCAAGGAAAGGTGGAGCCCACATGGTTTTATGATTGTTCGCTGTTGATTAGGTGATAACGAGTTATACAAACAATGAAACTCCAAGTATTTCGTGATGTCACTGGTCACATAAAGTACGGGAATTGGGGGAGTCCAGAACCAGGGGCCATAGTTTAAGAATAAGTGATAAGCCATTTAGAACGGAGATGAGGAAAAACATTTTCACACAGGGAGTTGTGAGTGTGGAATTCTATGCATGGGCGGTGAAGGGTGGTGGAAGCTGGTTCTCTGGATACTTTCAAGAAAGTGTTAGATAGAGCTCTTAGATAGACTGCTCTTAGGGATAGCGGAGTTAATGGATATCGCGGGAAGGCAGGAACGGGGTACTGACTGTGGATGATCAGCCATGATCATATTGAATGGCGGTACTGGCGAGAAGGGCCAACTGGCCTACTCCTACACCTACTGTCTATTGTCTAATATCCTCGTCTAACATTTGCTGCATTTAGTTTGCTACGTAAATCAACCGTCTGATTCTCCTCCTCTCACTCAACACGGGTTACAAGCATGCACCGGTGCAGGTAGGTAGTGTATATTTACAGTAAGATAAGAATTCTAAGATCGCTATCACCTTCTGAGAACACATTGCTCCTTTCCCCACGCATCCTCGCACCAGTTATATTAAAGTAATCCCTTCTTCATGTTGTCATCCTACTAAGGGAAAGGAGACATTCTTATGTATTCTGCCCCCTCCCCTCACAATCTCATGCACTTCAGATAATGTCACATTGTCAGTCTAAATCGTTCTTCTTTATTGCCAACGGGTTGACTAGATGTATCGTTTACAAACGTCTTCGTCCTGCATTTACGTCAAAACCATCCAGAAGGCTGCGAAGCACAAGCCCACGACAGGGTAAGTGGTCCAACCACGAAATCACAGAAAATATTTAAAATAGTACTAAATGCATTGGAAAATTTAACAATACTGCTGGAAAAGGACAAACGATTTAGAGGATTACACAATTCATCCAACTATGGCCGAAACATAGAAAAAGAAATAGAAAAATTGAGTATGATTATAAAATTCTTAAGGGGTTGGACAGGCTAGATGCAGGAAGATTGTTCCCGATGTTGGGGAAGTCCAGAACAAGGGGTCACAGTTTAAGGATAAGGGGGAAATCTTTTAGGACCGAGAAGAGAAAAACATTTTTCACACAGAGCGTGGCGAATCTCTGGAATTCTCTGCCACAGAAGGTAGTTGAGGCAAGTTCATTGGCTATATTTAAGAGCGAGTTAGATGTGGCCCTTGTGGCAAAAGGCATCAGGGGGTATGGAGAGAAGGGAGGTACAGGATACTGAGTTGGATGATCAGCCATGATCATATCGAATGGCGTGCAGGCTCGAAGGGCCGAATGGCCTACTCCTGCACCTATTTTCTATGTTTCTAGGTTTCTATGATGGTGAACTTGCAGAGGACATTTTAAAAACAAATTATACGAGCTTCTATATCCATGAAAAAAGAGAAAGACTGAAGGGGCCAAATGAGGTCCACTATTCCGTGATCTTTATTCATTTGCGAGTCTCTTATTAAATTGACGGTCTTTATTTAGAGGTCTCGTTTGTTTGGTGATCTCTAATACTTCGGTGTATTTACCATTTTCAAGATCTCTATTGGTTTATGCTATAATATTTGAAATCTCAATTACATTTGGGCGATTTTAGCATTTGTGGATTCTATTAGTTGCAGGGTCCCTTTTGCTTCAGATTCTCCTTCAGATTTAGAGCCTGCTAGTTTCAGGAATCTATTAAGTTGTATTTCCTGATAGTTGGAAGTATCTATTAGTTTGAGGGTCACCATTGGTGTGGCATCATTAATACGTTAAGTGTCCAATGGTTCCAACCAGTTCCAATGGTTTATCATCACTAATAGTGTTCTGTGTCTCTATTTGGCTCGGTGTCTCTTTAGTTTGGATGAAGCTATCCGTACGATTACTCCATTAGTTTGACCATGTCCTTTAGTTTGAGAGTTCCATTAGTATTACCTCACTATTAATTTGAGCATCTTCGTTAGTTTCGCGTCACTATTAGTTTGGGGACTCATTTAGATTGAGTTGCCTCTTTTAGTTTAAGGGAGCTATATTTATTTGAGTGTTCCTATCAGCCCGGGTTTCCATTTGGCAGGGTTACTATTAGTTTTCGTATGTATATTTGTTGGAGCATCTCCACTCGTTTGTCATCGCTATTTATTGCAGATCTGAGTTTGAGACGGTCTTAGTTTTGGAGGTTTGAGTTTTGAGAGTCTGTCTCAATTCAGGGTCTCTGCTCAGCTTTGGATCTCCAATAGCTTGCGGGTCTCTATTGCTGCGAGGGCTTCTACGAGTGTGAAGGTCTCTTCTAGGGTGTCATCTATACTTGGGTGTTTATATTAGTTTGTTGGCTTCACAAGTCTCAGGGCATCCATCAGTTTAATGATCACTATTACATTGGGTCATTAATTTTTCGAGGGCTTATTTGATGGACTCCACCAGTTGGCAGGGTTCCATTCGTTTGAAGGTCTATTAATTTTGGGTCATAATTTGTGGCCTTAATTTGAGGCTCGCAAATAGATTGATGGTCTGTATAGTATTGGTGGTTTTATTAATTTGGGCGCCTCTGTTAGTAGCGGGACCTGTTCGTTAATTCAGAGTCACTTATTAGATTGAAGATTTCATCGGTTTGAGGATTTTTATCAGCTCGAGTGTCTCTGTTAGATTGGGATTCCTATTTGTTTGAAGCTCCCCAATAGTTTTGTCTCTAGCAGTTTGGCGGCTCTTAGTCTGAGAGTCTGTGGTCTCTGCTGATTTAGTGGCTCCGTCTATTTTGAATCTTTTAGTTTGAGGTCTCTTCGTCTGACGGTTCTGTTAGATGGATATCACATTGGCCTGCAGGTCCCTATTCGTCTGAGGTTTTTACCAATTTCCACCTGCACCAACTTTCCACCGTCCTTCCTCCTTGGCGATTCTTACACGTCCAATGCTATTAATGTCCAATTTAAGTCTTGATATAACAAGCGTCAAGCTCAAAACGGTTAAACAAATTTGTTTGTTCGACGATTGTAATGAGCCCGCTCTCCGGGGACTATTTATGTCTTGGGAGAGTTTGCTGCTTCTCCCAATAAAGGGTGCTTCTCCCTCCCTCCCAGATATTCAAATTGCCAGCGAACGCACAGTGAGCGGCGCCTGCATATGAGGGATAGGCGGGACCACTATATGGGAACACCGATGTGGAATGTTACATCAATGGGTCGCGATCTAGGAACTGTAATCGGGAATGCTACTTGGACTGGTCGGAATCTAGGCATGGTCGACCGGAATGCAACTTCAATCGGTCGGGATGCGGGACCGCTAGACGCCAATAATCCAACATTGGGAACGAATCCCTTCTGGGCATTTGAGTATCTTTTTACCAATTATGATGTGCTCGCCTTGGAAGAACGGATCATTTTGGCTCTCAGGGGTATTCAACCCATTTATTTCCCCCTCCTTGCCATTTTTACTGTGCCTGGTAAGTAAATCTGTCCCATTTCTCTTCAGACCTCATTAAACTGCATTTACACATCACTAATCTCGGCTACGGGTTGTTTTTAGCCAATACACCTATTTGCCTAGACCGTGTCAGTATGGGCTAATTGTTGGAAACAATAAATGAAACTATTCATTGGGAAGACTCGGATGAAACAAGAGGTCGGTGGCTAATGAACGATTTTTGTTTTCAGGAGGACGGTGTGGATGGTGAGTTTGATGGCGTTATATGTGTATGTCGGTGAGGCAGTAAGACAAGGTCCCACGTGGCAGGCTGGTGAAGAAAGTTAAAAAGCCCATGGGACCAGAGGCAGAGCAGCAAATTGGATCCAAATTGAAAGGAAATAGAGGGGAACGATAAAGGGGTGTTTTTGTTACTGGAATTGCTACCAATGGGGCTCCGCGCGGTCAGTCTCCCGCTATCTATTGTTGATGGCAGCGAATTACAGCTAATTGGGAGGGGGGAGGTGAGGAGGGGGATGATAAATAAATTTGTAGCCGGTACAGAAATTTCCCGAGTGGTTACAATGGGGAGACTGAGGGGACTAGGAGACGGAGACGTGAGCGGTAAAGTAGCAAATTGAGTTTAATCCAGCGATGCGTAAATTAACGATTGGTGCAACAAGCTAGTGAATAGACAATGCATTAGAAGGTGTCCCGTAGGAAAGAACTGCAGATGCGGGTTTAAAGGTGGACACAAAATGCTGGAGTAACTCAATGGGACAGGCAACATCTCTAGAGAGAAGGAATGGGTGACGTTTCTGGTCGAGAGCTTTCTTCAGTCTGAAGAAGGGTCTCGTCCCGAAACGTCACCCAATCCTTCTCCAGAGATGCTGCCTGTCCCGCTACATTAGAAGGCGTTGGGTGGCGTGTGAGACTAAATCATCACGGAGTGTAAGTCTGTAGGTCCTTAAAGGTCATGTCTATGTTGGGGTTAAAAGGGCAGACGGGACACTTTTCCTTTATCTGAAATAGAGTATACGAGCAGGACTGTAACGCTGGGCCGTGTTAGACCAGAGTTTGACTACTGGTTGCCGTTCCGGTCCCGCTCCCAGGAAGGATGTTACTACAGTGCAGACTTGTGGGGTGTGCTAAGGTGAGAAATATGTACTTGCGAGAAGGTGTCCATAGGCTGGGAAGCAGAATAAAACTGCAGGCAGTGGAAATTTGAATTTAAATCACGGAACAGATATATCGGGGGCAAGGATAGGGAACACAGTCCCTCATTAAGATGTAATGTTGATCTCCTCTGTACACTCCCATCCAGCGAAGTAGACGTTTGATCTCTCCAACTCCCCGAATTATATATAAAACTCTCCCACCACTACTCTTTGCAGAAGAACGTTCGAAAGATTTGTATCTCTGAGAAATCGTTATTTTTCAGATGGTTTAAATCGGTGGTCCACTAGTTTGAAACGGTGAACAATAAATAGAATTTGGGACATGCGAGCTAATACCTTCTTCAATCGTCCCACCCACGAACTATTTGAATATTGAACGTTTCCATCCCTTTCTTTCCTCCAGGTTCTAGTGGATACAATCCGATCCTAGCCAGTGTTTCCTGGCAATCCACCATTCCAGAAAATCAGTCTGGTCAACCTTCTCTGAACTATTTACAATGCGTTTAACGTCCTTTCTTACAGAAGGAAAACAATATGTTGCACAATACTCCAGATGTAGTCCCACCATGCCCCCCCCCCCCACCCCCCCCCCCCCCCCCCCCCACACACACACACACACACACACCGTAACTGGAGCAGAACCTCCCGAACACTGTATCTTAATGACTTGCTTTCCTGCAGACCATGAATCAGCACTAGGACTCCCAATCCCCTCTGCATCTCAGGCTTCTCAAGTCTCCCTGTACCAAGATATTTTGCGTCTTTCGTTGACTGTGTGATAATAACATTAGATTAATGTTTAAGGGCGTTTGATAGTTTGGCGTGCACTCGGCGGGTCGAAGGCCTGTTTCTCTGGTTTTGCCTCTTCCATTCACATTGTTTCCCTTTCTACCGTTGCTAACTGACCGGTTGGGGAATTCCCCAGTAACCCCCCCCCCCCCCCCCCCATCCCCCCTCCCACCCCCACCCGACCCCTAAATCGTGTTGCTACATCTTCAACATCTTCAAACAATGGAAGATATTGGTAAATAATATACATATAGAAGTTGTAGAACTTATTCAATGATGGGTAAAACTGCTAACTCATCTCCCAGACCGCTGTTTAACATCCTGTTTATTCCCCCATCCCCTTCACAGTGAACTCAGTGGCAATTGTCATCCTCTCGCGGGGCAAGTGTGGTCTCTCCGAGTGTGTCACCCGCTACCTGGTGGCCATGGCGACCGCAGATCTGGTCGTCGTTGTCCTCGACCTGATATGGAGGCACATCCCGATGACATATCGGGACCAGTTCAGTTTCCTGTGGAGCATCCCCGTGTGTAATTTCCACGCCGTCCTGCTTTTCGCAGACGCGGACTGTTCCGTTTGGTTCACCGTCGCGTTCACCTTCGACCGCACATTGGCAATTTGCTGCCAGAAGCTGAAATTGAAATATTGCACAAAGAGAATCGCGGCCGTTGTTCTGTGGACAGTGGCCCTAGTGAGCTGTTTAAAGAACATCTTCTGGTACTTCATGCTGACCGGCGAGTATAATTTCCACAATGACCCCTTTATTTGCAGGGAGAGGCCCGGTATCTTGGAATCACAAATCTGGGCAGCGGTTGAGTTGATTCACTATATCATCACCCCGGTGGCTCCATTTTTTCTGGTTATGCTGTTCAATGTCTTCACCGTTCGGCACATCGTTATGGCCAACAGAGCCCGTCGGAGGCTCCGGGCTCCCAGCAATGGAGAGACCCCCAAAGATCCAGGGATGGACAGTCGCAGAAAATCCATCATCCTATTGCTTGCTGTCTCGGGCAATTTCGTCTTGCTGTGGTTCGTCTTCATGGTGCATTCAATTTGGAACAGGATGTACTGGTTAGGCTACCGGGTCAAGGTCCCACCTGAGATCGTGCAGAGGACGGGCTTCGTCCTGCAACACCTCAGCTGCTGTACAAATACCGGCGTTTATGCCTTGACCCAGAGCAAGTTCAGACAGCAGCTTGGGATGGCGCTGATCTACCCTCTCACTCGCCTCGCACGCGTCTTCAAATAGCGATGCGCAACGAATCAGCGGCGCTCTCTCCTCCCCTGACCTACCCCCCCCCCCCCCCCCCCCCACCCCCTACCCCCCCCCCCCCCCCCCCCCCCACCCCCCCCCCCCCCCACCCCCTACCCCCACACACACACACACGCACACACACACACAATCCCCCTTCCTAAGACGTGATCAATATTATATTGAAAGACACCAATAAAAATGTTCATATATTAAACAATTATAGTGCAAATCAGAGTTTGGTTGGTATTGATTTTGATTGACACCTCGGTTGATATGCAGTGTGAGCATGATGCAGGCAGATCTGACTGTCATCGCGGTCATCTCTCCCCCTCTGTTCAATCATGTGGGGAGGGACAGGGATATTCATAGAAGCAGAGTTGCATCATAGAAAACGGGCCCTGCCCCCCTCCCCCCACTCCTCGTGCCTGTGTTGACTCTCCTGTCCGTCTATACTAATCCTACTGGGATGACTTCTATATCCCACTGTGGCCAGCACATTCGGAGAAACCCCACGCGTTCACCGGGAGAACTTGCAAACTCCGCACAGATAGCACCCGTAATCAGGATCGAACCCGGGTCTCTGGTAGTTGTTCAGATGCCTCTTAAATGTTTTTTTTTACCTAATGTAGGGCGGCACCATTTTCCTGCACCTATTTTCTATATTTCTATGTTTTCCATACCTCTCAGATCCGCTTTTAACCTTCTACCTCTCTGCCTAAACCTAGATTTTGAATAACCCTAGAATGGGAAACATACATTTGGCTATCTACCTTTTCAACGCCTGTCACAATTTTATATACATCTATTATGTTATCTCTCAGCCTCCTTCACTTCAGGAAGATTACGCCCAGCCTATTGAATCTCTCTTTAGGATTCAAACCCTCTGACCCAGGTTGCATGCTTGTGAATCTTGTCTGCACCCTCGCTGCTTAATATTTCATAATTGTTCAACTTCTGTCAAGGAGAAGCTATACTCCACCCTCGTTAGACCTCATTTGGACTACGCAGTTGCAGCATGGGACCCATACACAAATAAAAATACATTTCTTCCATCGAACGTGTCCAAAGACAGGCAGCTCGGTTTGTTACTAACACGAGAGAAGCGAGTGTCACCAAACTTCTGAATTCTCTGGGGTGGAACCCACTCCAAGACAGACGTGAAGCTCACCGTTTGACCTGTTTTTACAAAATGTTAAATGGTCAGCTCGACATAGACTACAAGACCTACACCAAACCCAAACCAATTAGGGGCAGACGAGGACATTCGATCCAATTTGTGATCCCAGCTACAAAGACAGATGTATACAGCAATTCGTTCTTCCCCCGCACAATTAAAGCATGGAATAATCTCCATCCAACTATAGTTACCCAACCAGACGCAACTAAATTTAAAGTAGCTCTTTCTTCCCAATAACCCTTTCTGGCTTAAGCCCTCCCTTCACCACCTCCAGTTTAAATTCCATTTGGAATATTTTGGAGGACCAAGAAACCAAGAATATTGTCTTTCCTACATTGTGCTAGCCAGAACGGTGTACAGTACTCCAAATGAGGCCTTATCAACAGTCCATACAACCACCCCATGACATCTCGCCTCGTTGATGAAGGACAGCACTTTCTTCACCGCCCTATCTACATGTGTTGCCACTTTGCATTATCTCAGCATAGCACACTCAGTAGTGTTAGGAGCATCCGCCTGGATTATGTATGCCAATCTCTTATTTATTTTTAATATAATGTGCACGTTTGATATCTTTGTTCTTATGTGTTCAGCAGTGAATATAAAGCTTTCTTCCCATATCACGTTTCAAGATTAAACAAAAACACCTCAAAGACACAGAGGTGTACACAATCATGAAAGGAATAGATCGGGTCTCTCGCCCAGAATAGGGGAATTTAGGACCAGAGGACATAGGTTCAAGGTGAAGAAGAAAATATTCAATAGGGCACTGAGGGGTAAATTCATGTCATTCAATTATGTCATTCAATACAAACAAATGTAATTCCACGCATGTCTCACACAAGATCAAACCACTTTTATCGGAATACAACATGGGTAGCCATACATTGCTTGCTGTCGACCATCACCCATATCTAGGAGTCGAATTAAGCAAAGATTTAAGTTGGCGATGCATATTAATCAAGTGTCTAACAAGGCAAATAAAACTCTCGGCCTTCTCAAGAGAATTTTTCACGCATGTGGTACATCCGTCAAAGAGAATGCCTACAAGTTCTTGGTCAGACCCAAATTGGAGTATTGTGGAGACGTACGGGATCCTTTCAACAACAAGATCACCCTGGAGAAAGTACAGCGCGAGCAGCCCGCTTTGAATGTAGTGACTACAAGTGCAAATCGAGCGTGAACAATATGCTGACCTCTCGGATGTTATACCCTAGAGCTTCGCAGAATTAGGCTAAGACTTATTGCAATTGATAAGGAGATTCACAAAATCACGCCATCATATCTCCCATCATCCGAGAGCACCAACTGCCATGAAACATGACAAAATAACGGTCCCTACATCATCAACTCGCTAAATTTCAATAAAGTTTGCTATCAATATTCCCTTTACCCAAGGACGATGAGGGAATGGAATATGTTACCACCCAACACACGTGCTGCTCCCGATGTTAAGTCATTTAAAAAGTGGATTGAGCAACTAGATCTCCTCAACTTAGTCGAACAGGCCCACTTCAAAGTTTAATCGCTACTCTACTCACTCCGACCTGCGCGAGGTAACCACGAGGTAACCAGGTGTTTGCGCAGTAATCAACCAGAACCAGAACTTTTTCACACAAGGGTGGTGGGTGTATGGAACAAGGTGCCAGGTGAGGTAGCTGAGGCTGAGACTATCCCAACGTTTAAGAAACTGTTAGGCAGGTACATGGATAGGACAGGTTTGGAGGGATATGGACCAAGCGCAGGCAGGTAGGTGGGTCTAGTGTAGCTGGGACATGTTGGCCGGCGTGGGCACGTTGGGCCTGTTTCGACACTATATCACTCTACGACTCTGTGACATAGAAGTTGTGGGTTAATTGGCTTGGCATCATTGTAAATTGTTCCTAGTGTCCGTGTGTCTTCTTCTTGTGTATGGCGTGCAGAGCCTAAAGTTGTAGGACAACTTGTTCTATTTGATCGTATTTGATTGTGCACGCCAGGTTGTTTGCATTCGTCGAAACAAGGCGGACCACGTGAAGGTTGCAATCTTCCACCCCGTTCCTAGTGTGTGTAGGTAGAATAGTGTTGGTGTAGGGGGGTCGCTGGTCGGCGTGGACGCGGTGGGCCTGTTACCGAGCTGTATTTCTGAACTAAACTACGCTGAACTAACGATAGACACGAAAAGCTGGAGTAACTTAGCGGGACAGGCAGCATCTCTGGAGAGATGAATGGGTGACATTTCGGGTGGAGACCCTTCTTCAGCGTCTGCAATAGCTCAACATGGACTGTGAACACAGTGACTGGTGTCCAAAACTAACCACGCTGGCCGGATCGGGAGCCTGTGTCGGTGCCTGCATTCCGCCAGCAGGGGGCGGTGTCGCTAACCAGGCGCGGGATTGCCACAGAGGGAGGAGGGGGCGGGGTCTGGTGATTGACAGCGGCCGTGTTTTCGACCACGCGTGCAAGCGGCCGGTCTCCATGACAACGTTTGCTGTTGTTCGTAGCAACGGAAGGAGGTGCACGCCGCGCTTCCGGTGCGATTGAGCGTCCGTTTCCATAGTGACGGGAGATTGGGCCAGAAGTCATGGTGAGAAAGGGGAGGAGTGGGAGTAGGGGAGAGGGCCCGGGGTCTGTTCGCCGTCCCCCCCGTGTCTCCCACCCCCCGCCCCCCCCACCCCCACCTCGCTCCGGGCCCCCACCTGCCGCTCGCCTCTCACCGCCGCCCGCTGTCTCTTCCAGGTGGCCTGTCCTGGCAGTTGTGACCGTTATGGGGACAACGTCCCGTCCGCTGGCCTGGCCCGCAGCCGGCGATATCGTCCCAACGGCATCTCCTCTCAGGTGGACGAGTCTCTCTTTGGCAACCATCAGCAGGTAACTGAATCAACGGTTCCGAGGTCGAGTGCAGCGATAGACAAAGCAAGATCCCAACCCCTCGACCGCCTGAGCTCAAAGTGCAACTCCCACCCCCACTATTTAGTTTAAACTAAAGTTCTTTTTACGGCCCAGTTTCACAGTTTGCCAGTAGTGTGGTTCCAGTCGGGTTCAAGTGGAGTCCGTCTCGTCGGAACATCCTTTACCCAATACTGGTGCCAATGCCCCACAAATTCAAAACCACTTCTTCCACACCAGTCCTTGAGCAACGCATTCAACTCTCTTATCCTCTCAACCCTATGCCAATTTGCACGCGGCTCAGGTAGCAATCCAGAGATTATTACTTTATTAGTTCTGCTTTTGAATTTGGTTCCGAGGTGCTCAAATTCCTTTAGCAGAACCTCTTTCCTCAATCTTCCCACGTCATTGGTACCCACATGGACCACGATGACTGGATCTTTCTCCTCCCACTCCAAGTTCCTCTACAGGTCAGACGAAACGTCCTGAATCCCCGGGCACCAGGCAGGCAACACAGCCTTCGGGATCCCCATGACAGAGAACATTGTCAATGTCCCTACCAACACTATCCCCAATGACAACTACATTTTTATTTCCTGTTCCCTCTTGAATGGACCACTGAACCACAGTGCCCTGGTTAGGTTGCTCATCTTTCCTGCAGTCATCTAACTCAGTCCTAACCTCTGTTCCCCTGCCTGCCTCACTAGCAGTCACACCCTCCATGTCACCACTGGGCTTCAGTGGGCGTAACTGCTTCCAGATATATAGCGTCCAGGTAATTCACACCATCTCTGATGTGCCTCAGCGTTTGAAGCTCAGATTCGAGGTCGTCCACCTACAGTCTTAGTTCTTCAATCAACCAGCATTTGCTGCAGATGTGGTCATCATGATTGAACACCAGCTCCCACATCATGCAGCTGCAGCACATCGCGTGATCCAGCATGTCTCATGTCTCTTTTGCGTTTCTCATAATTCTTTGCGAAACTTCCTACTTACTGTTGCTCTGGGTCTTACAGGTCTGCTTCTCTCCTCAACCCTTCGCTCCGAAGCCTCTCAAGCCTAAGCCTCAAGATGCATTTTCCTCCACACGGCACTTCCCCTCACACGGCCGCTCCCAACAGCATCCAATCACACAATGAAATAAAATATTCTACCTTTATATATTTGCACAAAAATAATTGACTTTGTATTTTTTCAACTTGTATTCCATGTCCTTACCCAGTCAATTAACTTATCTGCATCTTTGTCATATTTCAAGCTACTGCAGGGCTTTGTGTCATCAATAACCTTGAATAGATTTCACTTGACCTACTCTTCCAAATCATTCATACAAGCGTCAAGAGTGTTTCATTGCGTGCACCAGGACTGGAACAATGAAATACATATTTGCTGCTGCTTCAATGGGTTAAGTGTTCGGCTGGCGACCGGAAGGTAGCCGGTTCGAATCCCGCTTGGAGTGCATACTGTCGTTGTGTCCTTGGGCGAGACACATCACCCACCTTTGCCTGCGTGTGAATGTGTGTGAGTGATTGGTGGTGGTCGGAGGGGCCGTAGGCGCAAATTAGCAGCCACGCTTCCGTCACTGCCCCAGGGCAGCTGTGGCTACAGAGGTAGCTCACCACCACCGAGTGTGACTGAGGAGTGAATTAATAATGCGATGTAAAGCGCCTTGAGTATCTAGAAAGGCGCTATATAAATCCCATCCATTATTATTAAGTGCAAAATCACAACAAATACAATAAATCATCAGTTGCATAAATTATATATTTTCAGTTCAGCAGAAATTGTGAGGAGCTGAGACCTCACTACCAATCTTGTGACATCCCAGTGGTCACATCCAAGAATGACCAATCTTTTCCATCTGTTCATTCCCATATCCTCAATTCATCTAGCACATGCCGTGGGTCTGAATTTTGTTCAATTATCTCTTTGCACAAAGTTTTTGAAAGTCCCAATGCAAGAGGTTTGTCTGAATTTAATCACAACTTCAAAATTATAATAGATTTGTGAAGCATATCATTATTTCCAATCGTTTTTTGCCTCGTTTAATTCGTTTTCAGAATCTGGGTAAAACTAGGGATATACGCTGGCTGTGACGGGTGCTCCTTCTCTCCAGCCAATCTAGCTCATGCATTCTGGTCTTGCCCCAAACTTGGTAACTACTGGGCAGGGGTTTTCAAAACCATCAGTGAAGTCCTTGGGATGACAGTGAGACCTTGCCTGCTTGTAGCTGTATTTGGTGTAGCAGATAAAACCTTGGGTTTAAATACAACCTAGTCTGATATCATTACATTTACATCACTTTTGGCCCGTAGGAGAATCTTGCTGGTCTGGAAATCTACCACTCCTCCATCTGCTGCTGCTTGGCTGGAAGACGTGATGTTTTTTTTAAGGCTAGAAAAGATTAAATTCACATTGAGGGGGTCTGTGAAAAAGTTTTATTTGAAATGGGAACCCTTTTTATCATACTTTTGAGGGTCTAAAGGAACTACCTATTGACTGAGGGCACTTGACAGTAAGTGGGGAGCCACCTTTATTCTGTTTTGTTACTTTATTATTGTTAAAATGTGCATTTGTATTTGTGATATATTTGTATTGTGAAAACATTAGCTGCCAAGGGGTGTTTTAGGGAGGGTGATAAGGGTTATTTTGTTATTATATATAAAACACAAAATGGAGGGAAATGTAAAGCAATACATTAGATGTACTGTAATTTTTTTTCCTCCAATAAAAAAAAAATTAAATTAAAAAAAAAAAAAAAAAAACTAGGAATATAGAATTTGTTGTCCAACTCTGATTGCCCTTGACAAAGTGGTGATCATCAGCCAGCCCTGAACAAAGGGACAAACCCTGGGATAAAAGTTCCTCTACTAGTTCTAAGTTGAAGAATATTTTATTTGTTCTGAGGTTTGAACATTTTTGGAATTGTCTCCCCTCAAGATTCAATAGGTGAGGGAGTCGTGACATCAAGGGTGTAGGCTCAATCGATTAATTTTAATTAAGTAGGTTGAAGGAGCTGGCTGGGCATTCTCCTATTCTGGTCCATAAACTAGCTATGAAGCGTTCCTGACCTGACCCAAGGAAGACAAGCCTGGTCAGGGTCGTTGGTAGAGCAAGGGGAGTTTGGGGGATGATGGTTGGTGCGGCTTTTGTGAGAGTAGAGGCGTGAGGTTTCATTGTCTGCACACATGGTATTTCAGAGATCGGCTCCCACTGAACAAGCAGCTGCAGGCTTCGACCCCTGCTCCGATGAAGCCCTCGCCAAGGCATTGCAGACGGTTCCCACCTCCATCAAGGTCCATGAGAGCATGCGTATCATCACCAAGGACCACATTCGGGACCTCATGTAAGACGGACAAGCTGGGGAGAGGGAAATCTAATTGAGAGGCTCCTGCCCATCACCAGGTCTCTCTCCGTGTCCCACTACTCACCCTACACTTTCACCATTGTCGCTGCCTCTCATCCTCCTGTCCCTGCACCATCACAACTTATTTTTGCTATTGCTCTCCTCTTCCCCAACCCCATCAACCCAAGCCCCTCCTCCACCTCTCTGCCACACCATCCCTCCTTCCCACCCTTTTCCTCCCATCCCCCAGTCTTTCCTTCAATTTTCCCACTACTGCTCACCCCCCACCCCTTCCCATCCCTCTCTACTGTACTTCCCATCTGTGCTTTTCTGTTCCTCATCCTTCACTTCACCCTACATCCCTAATCTGTCTAATCTGTGCCCTTTCCTAATCCCATTTCCATTCCCCTTCATTACTCATTCACAAAATGGTGACCTTTCTGCTCTCTCTCTCTCTCTCTCTTCCTCCCTCTCTCTCTCCCCCTCTGTCTCCTCTCTCTCTGTGGAAGCGTGGGTGTGTGGGCGCCCCTCTCTCTCTCTCTCTCTCTCTCTCTCTCTCTCACTCTCTCTCTTTCTCTCTCTCTAACCCCCCCCCTCTCTCTCTCTCTCCATTAATTTCTCTATCATTATATCTACCTTTCCTAATTCACTTCATTTGCCTTTACCTGCCCCATTCTCACGCTCTGTTTCAACCTTCCTCTTTCGCTCTCCCATCTCTTGTCTCTCGCTGATCTTATTTTCCCTCTGTCGACTCTGTTGCCTCCTATTTCTCTCTATCATTCATTCCCTCTCCCATGCTGTCTCTTTGCAGTATTCCCACAGAAGATCCCTCAGGCAAGACTCTGATCATCAGTCCTGTGGATTTCGAGCGAATAAAGGCAGCTTCGCGGGTGATCAGTGATGAGGAACGTGAGGTCATGCGAAAGGCTATTAGTGCAGAGAAAATGAATGCAGCGGTAGGTAATTCTCCAACAATGACCCACATAGGCCACAATGCAACGCTGGGGACCTGTGGCTCTCCCCCTCATAGGAGTCTGTGCATCCTCTCTCACAGAAGTGCCCCTCACCCCAGCTCTTACCCACACTCATCCCTGACTCATTCTTACCTTTGTCCCCACTTGCCATGTCATTGGTTTCTCTGTCCTAGCACAATTGCCCCTGATTATGCTCAGTCATTATGCCACCCTCCCACTTTTATTGGCCATCCTGGTTCCTCTTGCCATTATTCCTTTCCCAACCATTCCTATGATCACCCCTTCCCATTCACACCGTTGAGCCTTTCCCATCCCACCTCGAACCCTTCCCATCCCACCATTGAACCCTCTCCTTCCTACCTTGTCCTCCCCATCCCTTCTTGACCTCTCCCCATCCCACTATTGAGCCCTGCCCAGTCCAGTCGAGCCCTTCCCATCCCACTGTTGAGGCATACCATATCACTGTCAACCCCACACTACTGTCGATGCCTCCCCATCGCAGCTTCGCCCCTCCTCCTACCATTGCCCCACTTCCCCTGTCATCCTCTGCCACCATCGATCTTCCTTCCAGCCAGCATTGCCCCCTCGCTCTAGCCACTGTCTCGCCCTTTGACGCTCAGTGGTCTCTGCAGGAATTGGCAGCCGATCGGAAAAAGCTTCATCCGAACCAAGGAGTTGCAGAGACAGAAGAATGAGAAGCTGAACGACGTGGAGGAGGCAGCACGGGACAGGGCTCTGTACCTACTGGAGAAAGCCAACACCATGCGCCTGGAGCAGGAGGACGAGATCAAAAAGATCAATGAGGTCAGTGAGGTGGGACGGTGCGGCAAGAGGTAGAGAGAGGGTGTGTAGGGAGAGGGAGTGGAAGAGGAAGTGGCACAAGGAAGGAGAGAATGGGACGGCATGAAGGGCACAGAGTGGGGAGAGTAAGGGATGGGATGCAGACAGCCAGAGAGAGAAAGAGAGAGGTAATATGGGAGATCACAAAGAAAATTAGAGCAAAGGAATAGATGATGTTTCGGGTCAAGACCCTTCTTCAGACTGAGTCAGGGGAAAGGGAAACAAGTGATATAGATGGTGATATAGAGAGATATAGAACAATTGAATGATAGATATCCAAAAAGCGACGATGATCCCTGTACTGACTGACATGGAGAAGAAAATATATTTTGAAGTCTACATTGCACCCTGGGAATGAGTGACATTACAGTGTAGAGGGAGATTTACTGTTTCTTACTTATACGATATGTGTGATAGGCCAAATCAGGAGAACTTCACTCTCAATGTTGGTGTGATGTTTCTTTTAGACCATTGTAGGAGCTCGATGCCATGCAATTCGTGATGCACAGATCCTGGAGAAGGAACAAATAACGAAGGAGATGTTGGAGGAGGATCGACGACTGGATATGATGATGGAGGTGGATCGACAGAAAGCAATGAAGATGCAGGATGAGATTGAACGCAAAAGGAAAGAGAACGGACTGAGGTAAGAACGGAGGGAAAGGCTGAGAGACGGAAGAGCAACAGCAATGACAGGGAGAGATCAGTGAGATTAAAAAAAGGTGCACAGGTAGATGTGGAGCAGGAACAATGAGACAGAGAGGCAGGACAAAGAGAAGAGCCTGAGAAAGGAAGAGGTGGACAGAAAGAGAAGGAAAAGAAACTGATAAATGGCGTGATTGGGAAAGTGCAGTGAGGGAGGGAGATGCAGCCACAGGCAAGGCAGATGAAAGAAAATGGTGGTGGAGGAAGAAGAAGAAGGGGGAGAGAGGTTAGAATAGGACAGTGAGGAGATAAGAAGGCAAAGAGAGGGGCAGAGGGAGAGCAAAGGGATGAAAATGGAAGGTAGGGTATGAGGGCAAAATATGAGAGTAAGACGGAAATGAGAGACAGTTGGAGCACAAGATGAGATTACACAGGGTGGCTGTAATTGTCTACCGACTGTCCCAGAGCTAAAGCTGGCATCATCGAGCAGATGGAGGAGAAGGAAAGGGAGCGGATGCTGCAGCAGGAAATCAAGGCGTTGGAGGCAAGGGACAGGCTGAAGGCCCTGGAACGGCTGCACCAAGAGGATCTGGAGGTGAGAATGTGAAACCTTAACATTCTGTATCCTCCACCTTCCTCACCCCTATGTCTCTCATCCATTTTCCCTCTACCTCCCAACTCTCCTCCCACCACTCCTTTCCCCATTGTCCCTCCTTTATCCCTCCCTCTCCCCCTTCCACCACATCCCCCTCTCTCCACCCTCTCTGCCTCCTCCCCCTCTCCCCTTCATCCAGCTCTCCCCTACACCCCATCTCTCTCACCCCTCTTGCCCACCTCTCTCACCATCTCTCCCCCCTCCTCCCTCTCTCACCCTCCCCATTCCCCCCTCTCTACCCCCTCTCTCCTCCTTCTTTCCTTCTCCCTCCCTCCTCTTCCCTTCCCTACTCCCACCTTCCCCCCTTCCCCCTTCCTTACTCCGCCCCTCCTCTCTCCCCTCTCCCCACTCTTCCCCTCCTCCCCCCTCTCTCTCCTCCCCTCTCCTCTAAACTCCCCGTCCCCTCTCTCCCACCGCTCGCTCTCCTCCCTCCCCCTCCCCAACCCTCTCCTCCCTGATCCTCCCCGCTCCCCCGTCGCCTCTCCTTATCCCCTCTCCTTACTCCCTCCATTTACCCCTCCTTTTCCCCCGTCTTTCCCCACTCCTTCCCCCTCCTTCCCCCCTCCCCACTCCCACACCATCCTCCCCCTCCCCACTCCCACACCATCCTCCCCCCTCCTTCCTTTCCACCCCCTCCGCCCTCTCCTTCCTCCCCCTCCCTCTGATCACTCTCCCCTGTCCCTCTTCCCCTACTACTCCCCCTCTCACCCTCTCCTCCCTCTCTCTCCTCTCACCCCCCTCAACTCGCTCACCCACCTTACTTCCCCTTTCTTCCAAGTTTTTACTGCCATCCCTGGTCCCCATGTATCCTCCCTCTCCAACCCTCTCTTCCCCCCACTCTCTGCTCTCCCTAATTACCCCCTTTTCCTCTCTCCTGCCCCCTTCCCCATCTACCCCATTCCTTTGCACCTTCTAATCCATCCTCCCCCCCACCTTGCCCTTCTACCCCTCTTTCCCCTCTCTCTCCTTCCCCCAATCTCCCCATCTCCCCCACTCTCCCAACTTTCACTTCTCCCCCTCTCCCCTTTCCAGATCCTCCCCCGTCCCTCATTTCACCCACACTCCTCACCCCATCCCCACTCTCCCCTCCCCCATCCTCTCTCTCCCCTTTCTTTGCGCTATATCGCCCCTCTCCGTCCCCCTCTCAATCCCCCTCCCTCTCCCTCCTTCCTTCACCCACCCCCTCTCCTTTTTCCCCCACTCTCCTTCCCCTTCCCCCCTGGTCTCCTCCTCCCCCATCCCTTCCCCTTCCCCCCATCTCTGCTCTCTCTCTGACCCCCCTCTCTATCCCCCTCTCTTTATGCACCCTCTCCTACGCCATTATCTCTTTCCCCTCCATTCCCCATCTTCTCCCTCCCCTTTCCTCCCCTCCACTCTCTCTCCCCCTCTCTACCTTTCCCTCACCCCTTTCCTCTTCCTTTCTACGTCTCTCTCTAACGCTCTCTCTGTCCCTCTCTTACTTTTTGGGCTCCTCATCCTCCTCCGAGCACCCTGCTCCTCACATCCACTATCCATTTCTCTGCCCCTTTGCAATGTCACATGTCAGCTGCACCCGCTCTGCCCTGATCCAGTGACCATCAGCCAACTCTCTTCCCACCTAGAATCTGCGGGCAAAACACCGGAAGCAGATGCAGACTCACCACGAGATCAAGGAGGCGAATGATGCCGTGCAGCGCAGGAAGGAAGAGCTGCACGAACAGGACCTCATGGCCGACCAGAAGGTCCGTGAATTCCAGGACCTCAAGTTGGTGAGTAGCCCAGGAAGGTCACTGAGCAGTAGGTGCTGGGGAAGAGAAGGGGGGGATGGGGATGGAAAGGAATGTGCGGAAGCGATTTGGGTGGGAGATTGGGAGATGGGTGAGGAGACGATCAGGGAATGGGGCAAGGAGACTCAGTGCACAGTGAAAATGGGGGACAGTGTGTGGAGAGAGAGTAGGGGACAGTTTTTGGAGACTGGGTGGAGGTCTGTGTTTGTAGTGGGACTTGGTGTGTGGAACCAGGAGGGGGCAGCGTGTGGAGAGGGGGACAGCCCCAATTCACTGAGTTTCAGTGGCTTGCTGAGTGAACACATGTGCATTCTATCCACTGAACCAGACAGTGCAGGCCTTGTGCGGGGGATATTGTTCATGACATGATAGAGGGAATGTGTGATGTGACAGTGAAGAGGGAATTTCACTCTGTGTCTAACCTGTTCCCTGGGAGTATGTGACATGGCAGTATATGGAGGGGAGGTTCACTCAGTGCCCACTACTCTCCCTCATGTGTTCCTTGTTAGAAACGAGAGACTGAATTTGAGGAGTTGCAGAAGCGTTTGAGACGAGAGAAGGCGGTAGAGGTTGCTCGCCTGCAGGCCCTACAGGAACGTGCACAAGACATCAAGGCCGAGCAGGTTGGTGCAACATCAGCACAAAAATCACCCATCACCCAGTTACCACATCAGTCTTCCCAAGAATGGTTTTGTCAAAGGCATTTGCATTGGCCCTTGCTATGGCCGTCTTCTTGTTGGTGGTATGTGGAGCAGTCTTTGTTCCAAGCTTGACAAAAGTGCTGGAGAAACTGAGTGGGTGCGGCAGCATCTATGGAGCGAAGAAAATAGGCAACATTTCAGGCCGAAACCCTTCTTCAGACTGATGTAGCTTGCTGATGACCAAGCTTGATGTAGCACCATTTTCCAACTCTTTCTCTACTACATCGATGATGGCATTCATGCTGCCTCCTGTGGAACTCATGAATTTCATCAACTTCACCAACTTCACCTTAAATTAACTAGGACCATTTCTGCTTCCTCCCTCCCCTTTCTTGATCTATTCGTCTTTATCATGGGAAACAATCTACTGACTCACAGAGTCATCTTGACTACACCTCCTCCCATCCTGTCTCTTGTAAGAACTACATCCCTTTCTCTGTCTCTTTATCTCTGCTGCATCTGGTCTCCAGATGTAACTTTCAACCACTTGACTTCGGAAATGTAGTTTCTTCAGGAAACATGGCTGTCATGCCACTATCATTGAAGCCTTCGCCAGTATCTCCACCATATCCTACACCTGCTCTCACCCCATCTCCCCTCAGAATTAACAAAGTTCCCTTAGTTCTTACCTTTCACCTCATCAGCCACCACAACCAGCACATCTTATATTTTACTTTTCTGCCAGCTGTAGCATGATACCATCACCCATCACATCTTCCCACCCCTTACTGCCTTCTACAGGAACCACTCTCTCCATGATGCCTGGCTCACACACCCCTCCCTACCTATCCCTCCCCTTCCTTTGTCCTGTGATGTCGGAGGTGCAGCACCTCCTCCCTCACCTCCGAAGGACATATCAGCCCTTCATGTGAGACAGTGATTCACATGCACCTCCTCCAACCTTGACTATTGTACTTCATGTGGCCTCTCCTAATCTAATA
The DNA here is from genome assembly GCF_028641065.1 of Leucoraja erinaceus. Classification (NCBI taxonomy): domain Eukaryota; kingdom Metazoa; phylum Chordata; class Chondrichthyes; order Rajiformes; family Rajidae; genus Leucoraja; species Leucoraja erinaceus. The sequence goes on along the minus strand of NC_073400.1, from coordinate 19,991,069 downwards.
CAGATTAGGCAACCACTGCCATGGATCTGCATCCATCTGGTCCTGCCAGTTGCTCACCATTTTAATTCGCCTTCCCATTCCCACACCAACCTCTCTGTCTTCAGCCTCCTCCACTTCCAGAGTGACACAACATTCTAACTAGATGAACTGAGAGACACTAGTCAGTGTACATATATCCCCCTGAGAGGGCGAGGGATTGGGAAACACCAGTAAGTGTAAAGATAATCTCCTTAAGGGATAGGGACACCAGTCAGCAGACATTTAACCCCCGAGAGAGAGAGAGAGAGACTGAGTGATACACTGTACACTGATGTCAGTGTACAGACATGCCCTGAGAGCGAGAGGGATTGAGATAGACGTGTTCAGATATTTTCCTGAGCGACAGGGACTGAGGAACACTAGTCAGTGAACAATTAGCCCTCGAAGGAGAGTAACTGAGGGTCCTTTCCTATTTCCTTCGCTCCATAGATGCTGCCTCACCCACTGAGTTTCTCTAGCATTTTTGTCTACCTTCGTCCTTTCCTATTTCCTCGGTCAATGAAGTGCCTCTGAGATGCTGCCATGCTCATGTTCTGCAGGATGAATTACGGGCCAAACGGAGCCAGGAGGCTGCTGAGCGGGATTGGCGGCGGAAGGAGCTGGACGACGAGAAGAAGAAGGCCAAGTTGAACGCAGTGCTGAAGGAATCCCGGTCGACCCAAATCCAGCAGAAACAACATTTCCTAGCCGTGCAGGCCAACAAGGAGCGGCAGGAGTTTGAGAGAGTGCTCAAGTAGGTTGGTCAGTCTTGCCCTCTCTGCAGGCAATACTGGCACATGCCGTGATTTGCCGGCACAGTAGCTAGGATCAATATACTGGGGAGCCTTCTGACATGCTCACCTCACCTTGCAGTTCTGCTCTTTCTCTTCAAAGCCGACATCATCCTTCATACAGAGCTCTGATTTGATCCATAACCACCAGGGCAGTGGTATATACCGTCTCTGTGGATACACTTTCCCATGCACCTCACTTCCCCCACTCCCCCAATTCTAGCGTCATCAAAATCTAAAATCACTGCAGCCTCCTTCCTTGAACTGTCCGAATATGGGGATGGATTCCCATTACCTCTACTCCTAAATCATCGGCAACATGTTCGTCACTTACAGATATCTCCTCAGCCCTTCTCATGACAAGGAGGGCAGCCTCAGCTTCTCCAGTCTATCTCCGGAGCTAAAATCCCTTGCCCAAGGAGCCACTCTGGAGAGTCTGCCTTGTGCCTTGTTAGGGGGCTTCACACCTTCCCCAAGGGGGGTAACACAAACTGGGCCCAGTCGTCCGGCTCTGTCCTGACCTGAGTCCGGTCCTCCAGCTCTGGCCTGAACTAAGCATCCTTTCCACTGGGTGGTTCCAGGGCTCTGGGTGGTTGGGATGAAGAAGCGTGGAATCCTGAAGCCACCCAATGTAGTGGCCAGATATTCCAAAACACAACTGCACCATGCACTGGTGCTCTCCAATCTGTCCCTCAGAATATCTCTGGCCCTACCTCCCTTTCTATTTATGTACCCCTTTCAGCCAGTACACCCCACATTTTGCTGTAGCTCCCTCCGACACCTATACTCCTCCCTATTGCTGTAATCCCCTCCACCCCGACCAGTCCCGACTCCCCCTCTCTAGTTTTTCAGCGTATTGAAAGAATTTCCGCGAGTAAAATTTGGTCAGCATGGGCCTTTTTCACTCGCAGTGCAGTGGACTGGGGTCGTTACTTATTTACAGGCACTCGAAGGCAGCCTTAGGCCATCTCCTTCGCTGACTGGCCATTTTGATTAGCTCATTGCAGTTTCACGACCTAGGAAGACCTACCCGTAGGTAAAATGCCCGCTAAACTTCTTAAAAGTGGCTGCACTCCTTCTCCCCTCCCCCCCCTGCTCTCCCCTTCTCCCTTTCTCTCCCCTTCTCCCCTTCTCTCCCCTTCTCTCCCACTTCTATCCACTTCCCCCTCTCCCCCCCCCCACCCCCACGCTCTCTAAAGGACTTATGGTACTCTGTGACAGCTGTTTACCTACTTCTTCATCGTGCAGACAGCGCTCCTCCGCTGTCCCTGGTCCTCACCTTTGCGATGTGTGTGTGGTCGGTAGATGCAGGTCGCTGTTCGCTCGATCCAGCTCGCGGTTTCAACGCGGCCGGTCCATCCAGCTCGCGGTTGCAACGCGGCCGGTCGATCCAGCTCGAGGCTTTCCAGGTGAGTGCCCTCCTTGTCTCTATGTGTCTCTCTGGCCATCTAGTCGTTCACTCTCCCTCTCGACCTTTTAGGGTTCAGAAGGAGCAGATGGAAAAGGAGCAGATGGAGGAAGATGACAAGAGGCATGGCAGGACCAAGTTTGCCACAGATCTAAGGGAGCAGATCCGGGAAAAGGAGCAGAAACATATTGCGGAGAGAGCTGCCTTCTTTGAGGAAGGCAAACGGCTGAAGGAGGAAGCTCACCAGCGCCGGGTCCGCCTTGATCAGGTCAAGCAGAAGAAGCTGGATGAGCTAAGGTGAGTGGAGCAGCATTTTGTGTTTAGGACAGTGGGGTGACGGGAAGGGTCAAGTCCATAGAAATTGTGTATAGTGCAACGATGGACAATGGGAAAAATGTGGGTCCACGTGATTATGTATAGTTGGAGGGGGGAGGGGGGGGGGGGGGCGTTCGATGGGAAGGACCATTCCCTTGGAGATTGTGAACTGGGTGGAAGAATGGGAAGATTCGGTCCCATGAGGATTGTGTACACTTGGCATAGGCTAATGGGAAGGGTCCTCCAGTTGGCATTTACAGTGGAGGGGTTAATGTCACTGGTGGGGTCCATGGGGCTGTGTATATTGGAGGGGGGAAGGGGAAGGGTTGGTCCATGGTGATTGTTTATAATGGGACTGAAATGGGAAGTAGCGCCCATGGGAATATGTACAGTGGGGAGGGGATGGTTAATGGGAACCAGTTACAGGTAGATCGATGGGATTATAGACATAAGTGAATGGGAAAGGGTGGGTCCCTTTGGGATGGTGCACTTGGAGTGAAAAGAAAAGGTCAAGTTGCATTGGGATTGTGATCATTGGAAGAGTGAGAAGGGGATAGATCACATTAAGTTTATTGTCATATGCACAAGTACAATGAGGTACTGGTATAATGAAAATCTTGCTTGCAGCAGCATCACAGGCACATAGACTCAGACAACACTGCTGGCTGGACACTGCAACACTGCGGTGCTGGCTTGAAGGGCCAAATGGCCTGCTCCTGCACCTATTGTCCAACACAAAAAACAAATTATACATAAATTTAACAAGACGGAGAAACAGAAAAGACTACAAAAACAATAAAAGCAAGTCCATGGTAGTGCAAGAGGTGCGCTATGGTGTTCCATCACCTGGATAGGATTAGCCTCATGCAGGTCGGTTGAACAATCTAGTAGTTGTAGAAATAGCTGATCTTGATCCTGATGGCGTGGAACTTCAGGCTACTACAGCCCAACAGCAGCAAGAAAAGAGCATGGCCCAGATGGGGGGGATTCTTGAAGATCATTGATCCCCTTTTTAAAGCAGCAGCTTCTGTAGATGCTTTTGATGGTTAGGAATGTTGGAACAATAATTAACTAGTCCACCACTGCTACAGTCTCTTAAATGCCTAAGCAATGGAATTGCCAAATCAGTTCTTAATATAACTTCTACAGTGGAGAATTTCTACATGGCATCTGTTGTAATTTGTTAGAGAACATGTTAACATGCTGCATCTCCTAAAACCTCAGAAAGTAGGGGTGTTGTCTACCTTGTGATTATATCTATGAACTGGGATGAGGATAGGTCATTTGAGTTGTTAGGAACCAGGAATTTAAGGCTGCCAACTCTCTCCACCACCATCCCATCAAGGAAATTTGCACATGGTCTCCCAACGTTTCATTGCTGAAGTCAACTATTAGTTCCTTGGAGACACAAGAAACTGCAAATGCTAGTGGTTTTGTTGAGGTTGGGCAAGAGGTTATGTTGTCACACCACTCAACCAAGTGTTCTATCTTGCCCATATATGTTGTCTCATCACCACTAATGATTTGGCCAATGGAGCTGTGTGCTTGGCCACATAGACACAAGTGTAAAGAGAGTAGAGAAGTGGACTCAGTCCCAGGGTGCATGTGCATTGATGGCGAGTGATGAATGTTATTACTGATCTGCACTGATTGACCTCATTGAAGCCCCCAGACTATCTTTAATCGGACTTTACTGGCTTTATCTTGCACGAGACATCATTCCCTTAATCCTGTACACTGTGGACAGTGTTGGAATAATTTACACTAGACGTGAATGACAATCAAACTGTGGCTACTTTATTAGCAATAACTTGTCAGACGAGAACATTCAAGCAAGAGGCTGTCCTCATGATACAAAGCATGTAGTATTTTTATATCATTTTTGATTGCATTGAAGCAAGGTTAGTCACGTACACATGTTTACAGGGTTAATTATTGTGATCCAGCATTCAGGAACTTTCCACGTAGAAACAGGCTTCTTTATCTATGTCGGAAGATTAGGGAGTCTCGGTGTAGCCTTGAGTTCATAAGCTCTCCTTTGTATTAAGTGAACTTTTGACTATGCTAAACAGGCATCGTGCAATGACCCTTGGAGTCAAAAGTTCAATTCCCACAGAGTGAAGTGCTGCCCATGTTGAAAGACAAAATGGAAGAACAGCTCAGTTCTTCCCACAATTCCCACAACAGCTTGATAGTAATCCTGCATAGTTCTTTCACTGACTGTACAGCATGCAACAAAAACATTTTTCATGTAACTTGGTACACATGACTTTAATAAACTAAACATTGGGTTTCTGTACAGTGAAAATCAGGTGTGGCCTTGATGCAATTTACAATGCAGAAATTGGCCAGGAAAGGTTTGGAGTTGAGTTGCAGACTGTTGTGAGTGAACTGGGACAGGAACCAAGGCTGAGTGTTTCTGTGTGATTGCATTCACCCGCTCTCCAAGAGTGGCAGTGAAGATTTCTCTCTTATTCATTTTTCACTCCTATCTCTCTAATGTTCCTTCCACAGATCCGTTGGACTTCCAGAGAAATACTGTCATCAAATTGAGCGCCGTTTGAAGTCTATCTCAACCTAGAGGCTCGTCAATTTGGGCTGAAAATTTTTATTATAGACCTTGTCAGACATTGTGTCAAATATATTAAAATTAAATGAATCATCTTTGTGTCATTGGGGGAGTATCCATGGGCTGTGGGAGGAGATTCAGTTAGTGAGGACTTTCTTGAGAGGAGGAGAGAGAGAGAGAGACATTAACCTCAACACAAAATCACCCACTCTGCATAAGTGCAATAATCAAACTCTGGCATCCGGATACACAAAACACTCAGACCTGCAGGCAGAAAATGGAGAGACGGAGTTGAGAGGATTGCTTTAGTCAAATTGATTCAGATTTACTGTCATATGCACATATGGTGAGACAGGTATAATGAAAATCTTACAACAGCATTATAAGCACATAGATTCAAATAGCACACAAAGACACAAGTGATAGAATTATCCAGCATGGGAACAGGCCCTTCAGCCCAACTTTCACATGCCGACCAAAGTGCCCCATTTACATCAGTCCTACCTGCTGCCCGCCTTTGGCCCATTTCCCTCTAAACATTTCCCATCACATATCTGTCAAAATGCCTTTTATAGTACCTGCCTCAATTGTCACCTCTGGCTGCATGTTCTATATATGCACCAACTTTATTGTGAAAATGGGGTCTCCGGCTCCACCATGAGAAGCACGTTATTGGCGGAGGTCGCGAGACCACCTCCATGCCCAGCCCACGCAGAGCCAGACCATCAACCTCTGCAGACATAGACACAAGAATCGCTCTCCACAGATGGAATGTACAGTAACTGGCTGGACATGAGGCAACCCTTACATACTCCTGTCCCAACTGAAGGCAGGGGTAAAAAACACATTAATCTTCATCATACTCTGTAGCTGTGTACAAAAGCCAGGCCTGGGCCACAAAATGCAGTCCGATACCAAAGGCGTGCAGAGCTCTGAATAGATAGCCACGATCCACCCTGTCGAACGCATTTTCCTGATTGAGGGAAAGGTGACCAACAGACCAGCCCTCTGGGGCAGGTAGATCTGGTGCTGGGCCAGATAAATGTTGTGCTGCATGGACTGGCCTGGGCCTGTGTAGGATAGGTCTGGGTGGATCATGTGAGAGTGCACAGAGCCTGGATGATTTGCCACTGCCCTGGCAAAGAGCTTTTAGTCTGTGCAGGGAACGGCGATTGGGTGCCAGTTCTGCAAAAAGCGGAGATCCTCCTTCAGACAGCAGGACTATATAAGAAAGGGTCATCTCCCTAGTCACTTCCTACCAGGACCCTGAATTAGTCATCCCCAAGGACATCCCAAAAAGCTCTGAGGAATTCTACAGTTAGCCCATCGTCATAGTCATAGTGTGGAAAAATACCTTTCAGCCCACCTTGCCCACACCAGCCAACAATGTCCCAGCTACACTTGTCCCACTTGCCTGCGCTTGGTCCATATCCCTCCAAACCCGTCCAATCCATGTACCTGTCTAACTGTCTTTTAAACGATGGGATGGTCCCAGCCTCAACTACCTCCTCTGGCAGCTTGTCCCATACACCCATCAACCTTGGTGTGAAAAAGATACCACTCGGATTCCTATTAAATCCTTTCCCCTTCACCTTGTCCTCTGGGCCTCGATTCCCCTAATCTGGGCAAGAGACTCTGTGCATCTACCCGATCTATTCTTATGATTTTGTATACCTCGCCAAGATCCCCCCCTCATCCTCCCGCACTCCATGAAATAGAGACCCAGCCTACTCAACCCCTCCCGATACCTCACACCCTCTAGTCTTGGCAATATCCTCGTAAATCTTTTCTGAACCGTTTCAAGCTTGACAAAAATCTTTCTATTAACATGGTGCCCAGACTGAACACAATATTTTAAATGCGGTCTCACCAACGTCTTATACAACTGCAACATGACCTCCCAGCAGGGCGGCACGGTGGCTCTGCGGTAGAGTTGCTGCCTTACAGCGAATGCAGCGCCGGAGACCCGGGTTCGATCCTGACTACGGGTGCTGTCTGTACGGAGCTTGTACATTCTCCCCGTGACCTGCGTGGGTATTCTCCGAGATCTTCGGTTTCCTTCCACACTCCAAAGATGTACAGGTATGTAGGTTAATTGGCTTGGTAAATGTAAAAATTGTCCCTAGTAGGTATAGGATGGTGTTAATGTGCGGGGATCGCTGGTCGGCGCAGACCTGGGGGGCCGAAAGGGCCTGTTTCCGCACTGTATCTCTAAACTAAACTAAACTTCTATACTCAATACTCTAACTGATGCAGGTCAAAATGCCAAAAGCCTTTTTGACCACCTTATCTACCTTATTTACTGTGTAGGTCCAACCCCTTGTTTGATGTCCCAAAATACAACACCTCACATTTCTCTGTATTAAATTACATCAACATTTCAAATGCCCACCTAGCCAATGGATCCAGATACTGCTGCAATATTTCACAACCATCTTCACTTTCTGCAAAATTTGCTTTTGTATAATCATTAAGTCCTGGGGACTTGGCCGTGTGGAGCTGGTGGAAGATGCCACTCAGCTCCACCATCAACAGAGGAGCGTCAAGATGCTTGGCATCCCGCCGGACTGAACCTTGTTAGGTCTTCTCACTAACTCGGCTTTTCATCCTTGGCCAATAGATCTGGCGAGAGCAGTCCCTTAGGAGGAATGGACCATGTGAAAGATAAACCCTGTGTTAGTGACGTCGACATCCACCAGACCACCTGCAATTTCTTCTCTAGCATCCCAGTGTCCTTGGTTATATCTGATCAGGCCCAGAAAATCTATCTACCTTCATTCACCTCAGGATGTTCAGCACCTCCTCAACCATAATACTGACTATCTGTAAGACACTTCATTAACTGTCCCAAGTCCCTTCATGTCTCAATTCCATGGTAAAAAGTGAAGAAATACTCACTGAGGACCTTTCCCATCTCCTGCAGCTCCACACAGAGATGACCGTTTTGGTTTCTGAGGGCCCCTATTCTCTCAGACACCCTCATTCCCTTAATCTAAAAAAATGTCTCTGAATTTTACCTCATTTTATCTGCCTGTCCCCTTTCTATCTTCCTGATTTCCTTCTTATGTATGCTCCCGAGTTCCCAAATTCCAAGGATACGCATGAACCCATCTGCCTACATTGTCCTTTTTCCTGACCAGAGCCTCAATTTCTCATTCTCCAAGCTTACATGCCCACAAGCTTACCCTGCCCTTCACTCTAACAGAAACATGCATGCCCTGAACACTTGTCATCACACTTTTAAAAGCATCCCACTCTTTGGATATTCCTTTGTCAGCAAAGAACCTACTCCAATCAACTTGAGCTAGTACCTGTCTAATAACATCAAAGTTGGCCTTATCCCAATTTAGTATTTTAACATGTGTCTTTATCCAAAACTATTTTAGAATTATTTGAACTGTAATTGCTGGTCCCAAAAGGTTCACCCATAGACACTTCTCAATTTCCTAAGAGTATGTCAAGCTTTGCCCTCTCCCATGTTAGGCCCTCTCTATATTGTCTGAGGAAACTTCCCTGAACACATTTGAGAAATTCACCCCTTGCAAGCCTTTTGCACTATGATAGAGCCAGTCTATATTGGGAAAGTTAAAATCTACTTTATTAATCTTACAGCTATTTGCAATCTCCTGGCATATTTGCTCTTCAAATTCCCATTGACTATTTGGGGGCCATGGTATACTCCCAACAAGGTATTCATCCCTTTTTTTTTTTTTAAATTCTCAGCTCCACCCGTATAGCCTCACTGGACGAACCAGCAGTAATTTCATCTCAAACTACTGCTGTGACATTCTCTTTGATCAATAAAGCAACATTCACTCCTCTACACCCCACCTCTATCTCTCCTGTAGCATTGTACCATGGAACATGAAGCTTCCAGCCCTGTCCCTCTCCTAGCCAGGTTTCCGTAATGGCTAAGAACATCCCTTAGCAGACTATTATCTAAATGGTGGCCGACTAGGAAAAGGGGAGATGCAGCGAGACCTGGGTGTCATGGTACACCAGTCATTGAAAGTAGGCATGCAGGTGCAGCAGGCAGTGAAGAAAGCGAATGGTATGTTAGCTTTCATAGCAAAAGGATTTGGGTATAGGAGCAGGGAGGTTCTACTGCAGTTGTACAGGGTCTTGGTGAGACCACACCTGGAGTATTGCGTACAGTTTTGGTCTCCAAATCTGAGGAAGGACATTATTGCCATAGAGGGAGTGCAGAGAACGTTCATCAGACTGATTCCTGGGATGTCAGGACTGTCTTATAAAGAAAGACGGGATAGACTTGGTTTATACTCTCTAGAATTTAGGAGATTGAGAGGGGATCTTATAGAAACGTACAAAATTCTTAGGGGGTTGGACAGGCTAGATGCAGGAAGATTGTTCCCGATGTTGGGGAAGTCCAGGACAAGCGGCCACAGCTTAAGGATAAGAGGGAAATCCTTTAAAACCGAGATGAGAAGAACTTTTTTCACACCGAGAGTGGTGAATCTCTGGAACTCTCTGCCGCAGAGGGTGGTTGAGGCCAGTTCATTGGCTATATTTAAGAGGGAGTTAGATGTGGCCCTTGTGGCTAAGGGGATCAGAGGGTATGGAGAGAAGGCAGATACGGGATATTGAGTTGGATGATCAGCCATGATCATATTGAATGGCGGTGCAGGCTCGAAGGGCCGAATGGCCTACTCCTGCACCTAATTTCTATGTTTCTATCCCGGTCATACATACCTATCCATGTCCGGAATTCATCTGCCTTACCCATCAAGTCTCTTAAAATAGGTGCGCTCTTGCCATACTCTTGTTTCCCTGCCATACTCCTGCCCATTCCATCCACTGAACCATTTTTTCATCACCATCCATACCAACTTTCAGACTCTCACCTGTCTCAGTCCTGCATCCCACCCCCTGCCAATCTAATTCAAAACCAAACTCGTGTGGCACGAGGAAACCTGCCCAAGATATTGGTTCCTCCGCCAGTTTAGGTGGAAGTCATCCCTCTTGTGCAGGTCACCATTTCACCAGAAGAGATCCCAATGGTCCAATAAACTGAATCCCAGCCCTCAGTAGAGTTACTGCATTTCTAGCAGGAGGCTTAGAGTGAATGCTTTAATCTTTCCCTCTGACCGCCTGATGGTGGAGCAGAACGAGTGTCACATAGTATTTTAAGTTGGTTCATGGGCTCTCAGGCTGCGTGCCATTTGGGTGCTCTTTGTTCCCTGTTTATCTGGGACATGAGAATTAAAATATCAGTTTTCGCGTATTTGAAGGAGCTGCTATTCATGTTTTGACTTCAATTCAGTCACATGTACCTGACACCAGCTTGCAGAGCATTAGAGAGGCACGAGTTGGTTAGGGGAAATCATCGTCACTCTGCTCCTAGGCCTGAGCCAAGTGACCATTAACAGGTCTAGGTGGTGGACTGTTGAGGGAGCCGTCTGCTCCTCTTCCAATGTGCCCGGTTGTCCCTGGAGAGGAAGCCCACTGGTTCCCTGGAGGCCCCTCAGAAACAAGAAAGAGTACATGTTGGATAGGTTCAACTTCACTTTTTATTTTATTTTTCTATTTGAAAGTGATTTGTAGTATTTCAGATTATTTTTTTAAAAATCACAAATAATGCTCCTAATAAAAGACCGATAGGTATCAGGAGAAAATATCGCTCTCTGCGTCCTGTTCCCAGACCTGTAAAAGAGAAGAATTTTAAGAGGGGGAGGGAATTAAAACAGTGTGACATTGGGGAATCAGAATAAGAGGGCGAGAAATGAGAGACAACATATTAAAATTTAGAAAATATGACAGGAGGGTAGAGAGAGAGAAAATGAGAGTGAGAAATAAAATGAGAGACAAAGAGTGAGGGAGAGAGAGAGGATGGAGTGACAAGGGAGAAAGTAATCTATGCAGGGTTAAAGTGAGGAGGTAGTGAAGGGGTGCCCAGGGATAGAGAAATACAGAGACAGAGAGGGTGGAAATTACTTGGGATTTCTAAAGGAGAATCTCAGCATTCCCTCCATTAAGACCCAACCAGTGAAATATGTGCTACCTCCCCCCAACACCCTTATGGCAGCCCTCTACAATTCCCATCAGTGCTAGGCTAAACATGAATGTTCACACTGGCCCACAAAGACAACAATTGCATATCTTGTTTTTATTAAATTATAATGTTGTGTTCCTGGGAGTAAGGGCAGAATACTGGATCACAATACCCAACCGTGGGAAAAACTGTATATGACCCACTCCATGGGTAAGTCCCTATCAAAAAATGTATAAAAAGGCTGCATGCTTTGAGTCCGTAGAGCAGTCTCTTGTTCAACTGTTCTCCTTGGTTGACAAGCCATTGCCAATTGCTGACAAATAAAGATATACTTACCAGTCACTCACATCCCATGTGAAGTATTCTGATAGCAGAGTGGCAGAGTAGCTGAGAAAGATGGAGTTAGAGAGAGGGTGTGAAGGAGAAAGTGAGAAAAGAGTGAGATAAAGCGAATGGATGAGAAGGGTTAGAAAGATGCAGCTGGAGAGAGAAGGGGAGAGAGGGGGAGAGGGGGAGAGGGGGGGAGGGGAGAGGGGGGGGGGAGGGGGGGGAGAGGGGGAGATAGAGAAAGGGGGAGAGGGGATAGAGAAGGAGAGAGGGGAGGAGAGGAGAGGGAGAGAGAGGGGGAGAGGGGGGAGAGGGGGAGGGGGGAGGGAGAGGGGAAGGGAGAGGGGGGGGGGGAGGGGAGGGGGGGGAGGGGGGAGGGGGGGGGAGAGGGGGGAGAGGGGGGGGAGAGGGGGGAGAGGGGGGAGGAGAGGGGTGAGAGAACATTTCACTGGTCTTCACCTGCATTAATGGCACTGGAGTCATTTCTGGTAATTGGATTGATTGGTTCCATTACAACTTCAGGCTCTGCAGAGAAGTTAAAATAAGGCAAAATTAATTTTTGATGTAGAATTAGGGGAGTCTAGGGACTTAGAGAAAAGGACCAAGGGGCAGAGAGAAAGAGATGGACTATGAAACATGCTCTTGGTGTTGGACGTTTCTACCCAGGGAAAAAGGTTCTGACTGTCCATCCTATATACGTCTCTTGTAATTTTTATACATCTATCAAGTCTTCCCTCAACCTCCAACGTTCTGGTGAAAAAAATTGAAGTTTATCCAATCTCTCCCTGTAGCTGAAACTCTAATCCAGGCAGTATTCTGGTAAACCGACTCGCACCCTCTCCAAAACCTCGTCATCTTTCCTTAATGGGGCATCCACAAATACACGTGATACATCAAAAGTGGCCCAAAGTGCTATAGAGCCACATCATCACTTCCTGACTTATATTCAATGCCCCTACCAATAAAGGCAAGCAAAGCCATATGCCTTCTTTACCACCCCATGTACTTGTGCTGCCACCTTTAGTGAGCTATGAACTTGGATTCCAAGATCCCTCTGCATATCCTGCCCGTAGCAGTATCATTTCTCCTTACATTCACCTCCCCAAGTGCAAAACCTCACACTTGCTCGGGTTAAACTCCATCTGCCACTTCTCCGCCCATTTCCGAAGCTGATCTATATCCTGTATATTCCATACTGTCTGCAACTCCTCCCTACATTGGTGTCACCTGCAAACTTGCTCATGAACCAGTCTATATGTACGTATAGGTTTTATATATAACTCCACAGGTTACAGACCTCGATCCAGAATATCTACCTTCACCAGAACCTCCATCTACAAGCCAGTTCTTAATCCATATGACAGTCATTAGGAATCCCTAATGCCCCTGTCCCACTTAGGAAACCCGAACGGAATCCTCTGGAGACTTTGCACCCCACCCAAGGTTTCCGTGCGGTTCCCGGAGGTTGCAGGTGGTTGCCGGAGGTTGCAGGTAGCGGAAGCAGGTAGGGAGACTGACAAAAACATCCGGGAACCAGACGGAAACCCTGTGTGGGGCGCAAAGACTCCAGATGTTTCCGTTCAGGTTTCCTAAGTGGGACAGGGGCATTACATCTTAATGATAGCGGCATTTTAGAAGCTTTTAAACAGGCGTGCGGATATACAGGAAATAGATGGATGCAGATCAAATGCACACAGTGGGGATTAGTTTAACTTGGCATCATGTGTGGCATGGAAATTGTGCGCCAAAGGGCCTGTTCTTGTGCGGTACTGTTTTGTATTCTGTGTTGTCAAGGAGGGGATAGGTCACAGGGTGGGAGAGGGAGAGGTGGAAAGGTAACAAGGAGTGGTGGAGGAGGGTGGCGGGGGAGAGTGAGGAACTGAGGTCATGGGAAAGGTCAGGGAGAGGTGAAGCGGTCATAGGGAGAGACAGATGAGGGGGAGAGGTAGGGCGAGAGGTCATCGGAAAGGTCAGGGAGGGGTTACACGATGAGACAATGGAGGAGTGTGCAGGAAAGGAACAGAGATTGGTGAAGGTTACAAGAAGGGAAGGGAATGGGAGGGGAGTTTACCGGAAGCAATGCAGATTGTTTACAGAAAAGGAATAGAGAGGGGTGGGTAGGTTACAGGGGTACACAGACTCTGCACTTACCCATCACTTTGAGTTTTATGCTGAAAGTATCAGCGGGTTGACCGTCTCTTGTGATGACACATTCATATTCTCCGGTGTCGTTGAGCTCCAGCTGCTGAAGGTTCATTGACAGATTCCCTGAGCTGATGCCTGGGATCGAGACTTCCACACGACTGTGAAAGGATGGGTGAACATGCTTCCACTCATACTTATTCTTTCTGAATACCCAAGCAGTCAAGTCCCTGGTCTGCCAGTATACCATCAATCCATTTGTCTCTCCATCTTCCATATAGCAGGGCAGTGTGGCATTTCCCCCCATCAATCCTGTTATCTCCACAGCCTCATTGATCTGCGCTAGTGTGGGGCCTAACAGAGGAAAGTGTGTGAGTACGTGACCATATTAACACCTCATGCAATGTGCAGTTTGATACATTCCCGCATTTGCCACCGCTATCCGCTGCAAATGTAATGCAAGAAATAGAAGCCCTTTGAGCCTATCGCACCATCCGATACCATATCTGCTCTATCCCAGCACAATTTACCTATCCAACATCGTAATCTTTGGTTCCTTATATATCTTAAAAGAACCGCTATCATTGAACATCCTCAGTGACAACCTCTTGGAGGGAGAGTTCTCCAAGATTCATCCCATCTGGGTGAAGAAATCCTGCCCCCCCCCCCCCCCCCCATCTGTCCTGAATGTCCACCCCCTTACTTGTGAACCTTGCAACATTTTTCCTTACATTGGTCTTTCACAATTTTTTATGTTTCCTTTGCTCTGAACTCTCCAAACTATACAGACGTGGACTCCGATACATCAGCGAGACCAAGCGCAGGCTCGACGATCGTTTTGCTGAACACCTCCGCTCAGTCCGCCTAAACCTACCAGATCTCCCGATTTTTCACACAGAGAGTTGTGTCTGTGGAATTTTCTGCCTCAGACGGCGCTGGAGGACGGTTCTCTGGATACTTTTCAGAGCGAGCTAGTTAGGGCTCTTAAAGATAGCTCTTAAAGATCAGGGGATATGGGGAGAAAGCAGGAACAGATTGTGGATGATCAGCCATGATCACATTGAATGGCGGTGCTCGAAGGGCCGAATGGCCTACTCCTGCACCTATTCTCTATTGTTCAACACTTGAACTCCCATTCCCACACTGACTTTTCTGTCCTTCATTGTTAGAGTGAGGCCCAGCACAATTTGGAGGAACAGCACCTCATATTTCGCATGGGTAGCTTACACCCTGTTGTATGAACATTGACTTCTCTAACTTCAAGTAGCCCTTGCTTTCCCTCTCTCTCCATCCCTCCCCCTTCCCAGTTCTCCGACCATTCTTACTGTCTCTTGTCTACATTTTATTTCTGTACCGCCACCTCACTGACATCAGTCTGAAGAAGGGTCTCGATACGAAACGTCGCCCATTCCTTCTCTCCAGAGATGCTGCCTGTCCCCCCCGCTGAGTTACTCCAGCATTTTGTGTCTATCTCCAAACTTCTACCCTTGAAGAAAGTCACCGCATATGTTGAGTGCTTGATCTTCTTGCAACACATAAGAGTGACAAAGGCCACTTAAGACCCTTCTTCAGACTTTCTTCAAGGTAAAGTTAGGGAACCCATGGATGACAAAGGGTATTGAGGGTTTGATGAAGTTGGAATCAAAATTGGCTTGGTAATAAGTCACAATGAGTGGTGGGAGGGGGTTGTTTTTTTTATTGGCAGTCTGTGAGTGGTGGGACCCCACTAAGATTGGAGCTAGAACCCTTGACGTTGCTGAGATACATTAATCATGTGAATGTCTGAGTTACGATAAGTAAGTTTGCAGGTGATCTTAAACTTAACGATGGTAGGAGACCAGAACTGGTCAGTGTTCCTGGGTATGCCATGTCCTTATACACATCAGTAGATAGCATTACAATCACTTCACTTGTTATCTTAAATATTTAACACTGAACAACTATCCAGTTGTTTAAACTACCCGTATTGTTCTTACGTGCATGGATTATCATTAGTACGAGATATGCAACCAAACACTTGTTTATCTTCAGCAGATCTGAAAAGGAGGAATTATACATATATGAGTGCTGGAGATCAAGTAACTAGAGGAGATACCAGACAGAGGCAGATAGAAAGATGGAGGGACAGAGACAGAGCGAGCGAGACAGACAGACAGAGCGAGACAGACAGAGCGAGACAGACAGACAGAGCGAGACAGACAGACAGAGCGAGACAGACAGACAGAGCGAGACAGACAGACAGAGCGAGACAGACAGACAGAGCGAGACAGACAGACAGAGCGAGACAGACAGACAGAGCGAGACAGACAGACAGAGCGAGACAGACAGACAGAGCGAGACAGACAGACAGAGCGAGACAGACAGACAGAGCGAGACAGACAGACGAGAGCAGAGACAGACAGACAGAGAGAGAGCGAGAGAGAGAGAGAGAGAGAGAGAGAGAGAGTTGGAAAAAAGGAAGACAGAAGAGATTCTGGCAACCAAGAGAAAACTGAATATGCGGCCACTGTTTGCCAGATGAGGTTGAAACAGAGGTGCACTTCCTCCTAAAATGAAAAAAAAATTGACAAAACAAGGAAAACATACTTTGACAAAGTCAGTCTGGCAACCCCTGATTTTAAAGAACTAGATGATACATCAAAACCAAGAATAATCCTTGGTGAAGGAAATACGGCACATCTTGGTGCACAATACTTAACAGCAGAGAGACGGTGAATGACCAATATGCACATATGCACGCACACACTAATTAACGGATACTAAGAAATTAAGAATGGGAGGGAGGGAGAGAGAGAGCGCGAGAGAATCAGAATCTGCAGTTTATTGTGTCTACTTGATGCCAAGACCATCTCTTATCCACCTACACATAATCCATATTCCTCCATTCCCTGTAGATCCATGTGCCTATCCAAAGTCTCTTAAATGCCACTAATATATCTGCCTCCACCACCAACCTAGGCAGTGCATTCCAGCACTCACTAACTTCTGTGTAAAAATCTTGCCCGCACATTTCCTTTAAACTTTGCCCATCTTTGATTTTTCCCATCCTGGGGAAAAGGTTTTGACTTTCTACCCTATCTCTGCCTTTCATCATTTTATATACTTGTATCAGGTCCCCACAAACTGCAGTGTTGTGGAGAAAACAAGCCGAGGCTGTCCAACATCTCCGCGTAGCTAATACCTGCTAATCCAGGCATCATCCTGGGAAAATGCTTAAGAAGGAACTGCAGATGCTGGAAAATCGAAGATACACAAAAATGCTGGAGAAACTCAGCAGGTGCAGCAGCATCTATGG
Organism: Leucoraja erinaceus; assembly: GCF_028641065.1. Taxonomy (NCBI): domain Eukaryota; kingdom Metazoa; phylum Chordata; class Chondrichthyes; order Rajiformes; family Rajidae; genus Leucoraja; species Leucoraja erinaceus. The sequence continues at coordinate 19,974,194 of NC_073400.1, read as the reverse complement.
AGCGAAGGAAATAGCCTCTCTGCATTCCATATCCTTGTTGTAATGGGGTTACCAGAAACGCACGCGATACTCCAAATGAATCCTAACCAAGTGCTATAAAACCGCACCAGAGATTTTCTGACTCTTATAAAGGCCCTGACCTATGATAGCAAGCATACCATATGACACCTTTACCAGTCTATTTATTTGTGGTGTCACTTTCAGGGAATATGGACCCCAAGATCCATCTTCGCATCAATGCTGTTAAGGGTCATGCCAATAATTGTATATTTCCCCCATACCTTTGACCTCCCAAAATGCAACATCTTACACTTGCTCAGATTAAACTCTATCTGCCGTTTTTCAGCCCATTTCTGCAGTTGATCTATATCTTGCTATATACCTTGGCAGCCTTGCTCACTGTTCAAGACCCCAGAAATGTTGGCGTCCTTTGCAAAATTACTAAACAACCCACCCATGGTACGTCCAAGTCATTGATATGTATCACAAACCACAAAGCTCAGACCCCTGCAGAACAACACTGGTCACCAAGCACCCCAACACCTCCTCCTTCTTCATCCCAAACTGTCCTTATATATTAGTAATCTCCACATTGATCTCATTGTACTCCATGCCTTTTACCTTGGTGAAAGCCGATGCAAGTACCTCGCTTACATCCTCAAACACCAAGAACAAATTCCCTTCTTTGAGCAATCCTACCTTATCCCAGGTTACACTCTTGTTTTTAAATATTGGTATTAAAAATCTTTGGGATTTTCTTTAATCCACTTTGCCAAAGTCAATTCATGGCCCCTTTTGGCTGTTCTAATCGCCCACATCAGTTCTTGCTTCCTTTCTTTACACACATCAAGGGGCCTGTCTAATTTCATCCACTAAAACTTCCTTTTAGTTTTTGACAAATTTTGCAGCCTTTTTGGTCATCCAAGGTTCCCTCGCTTTGCCATCCTTATCCTTCCTACTTACTGGCACATGCCGGTTCTGAACCACAATCAACTGGCCTTTAAACGATTTCCCCATGTCAGACGTGAACTTTCCCAATAACAATTGCTCCCAGTACACCCTCCTGAACTCATGCACAATGTAACGTTGTAATTTGCTGTACTCTAATTTAGTACCTTCTGCGATGTCCAGCCTTCTCCCTATTCAAAACAATCTTAAAACTAATGGAAGGTAGACACAAAATGCTGGAGTAACTCAGCGGGACAGGCATCATCTCTAGTTATAATCTCTAATTATTAAAACTAATGGAGTTGTGATCACTATCCTCAAAATGCTCTTCCACTGATATATCAGTCACCTGGCTAGGCTCATTTCCAAACGAAAGGTCCAGTAGTTCTCGTTTCGGGTTGGACTATCATCATACTGTTTTAAGAACCCTCGTGGATACAGCTCACAAATTCTGCCTCGACTAAGCCGTTGGAACTGAGCAAGTTCCAATCAATACTGGGGAGTTAAAGTCAGCCGCTAAGATTGGAGATGCACAGACACAGACAGAGATGGAGAAGACTGAATTATATAAGCTTACTGAAGGAGCTGCACAGCATTGCAGGAGTTCCCACTCTCCTGTGTCTGTGGAGTGAGATGCAGGGCAGGGGACTGGAAGGAAAGAGACAGCTATTGTGAGATAAATATTGAGGGGACAACAGATGGAACAATAATATGAGATGGTAACAAGGGAAAGAGGAAGAGAGATCAAATGAGGGGCAGTAAAAATGGAAAGAAGGACTGGAAGAGAGATGCAATGGGAGAGAGGAGAGATGGCGGTAGAGAGGTTGGATAGACATCGAGGGAGGAAGAGATTGGGGATAAGGAAATGGAGAGAGGAGAAATCAGGCAAAAGATACATCAACAGCAGCATAGGAGATGGGGATGGAGAAGAAATGGAGGGAGCAATGCAAGGAGAAGGTTAGAGATGGAGAAAGAGGGGGGGGAGGCTCTTAATTATAAGTATTTAATTGTTAAATGCAGCAGGAATAGAATAATAACATTGCTACTTATTGCAACATCGTGGGCACACTAAACGCAAAAAAAACAACAAATAAAGACATTGGACAGTGAGGGAGGATGTGATACACAGGTCGATGGGAGAGATTATGGGGAAGAAGTGTTGACAACGGAAACAGTTAGAAGTGAGGGGAATTTCCAGTACATGGATGGTCACCAGCATGGATGACAGCTCTGCTCTCTTCTCTGCTCTCTGCAGCCTGTGGAAGACACAAAGGAGATTTATATTGTTGGATGCCAGACTGAGGCCAGGTGAAGCTTTCCATAAGTGCAGCACCCCATTCCCAACTGTGCCCCTGACCCCACCTCAACCTTTGAGTTTTCAAGCCCTAAAATCTGATCTCTTACCCTGGCCTAAATCTAAACCCTCTGGCCACCACCGCCCCCCTACCCCCCATACTTGTGCCTGCTGATACTTAAACCTCAAGTCCTCTAACCCTTGAGACTGACCCCTGAACTGCGAGAGTCTTCGGGCCCTAAATTCTGAAACCTTTGATCCCTAACATCAAGCCCTCTGATCCTCCAGCCCTGTACCCTGTGACTCCCCCAACACGAGATCACTGATCCTCAAGTCCTCTCATCCCCAAACACAGAAATCTCTGGCCGACCATCCCCAAGCTGTGTGATCCCATTAAACCTGAGCCTTGACCTCGCCCACAACTCTGACAAGAGAACCCACTATCTGGGTTCTCCATTAGAGGATATTCCTCCACAGGGGGTATTACCGACACGTTCCAGGCAACTACTCTGAGGATCACGAATGCCACGTGGAACTCCATGCCCATGCATGTGGAAGGAAACAGGAAGCAAAGGATTGGCTTGGAGACCTTGTGTTCCTGTATGGGTGCAGCCTGCCACTACTCAAAGTACTTAGATTTTGCTGTGTCTTTGTGGGTTGGACCTGTTAGTCAGGTGGATCTTGCTGTGTGTGAATGTATGGGAACCACTAGGGTATTGCGATGCGTGGTTGAGACTTCCTGGGAGCAGGGTCTTCTTGTGCATGGGCGGGACCTATGGTTGCTTTAGGGAGTTGGATCTTGCTGTGCCAGTGTGGGTAGAGTCCACTGCCAATCCAGGTATTTGGGTCTTGCTGTGCATGTAGAGGCGGAAAGCACTGGCATTGCCAGGTGCTGATATATTACCGTATCTTGTTGGAACCCATTCCCATTACATTGTGTGCCGGTGTGGGTAGAACCCTTTGCCATTCTACTGGGTTGGATCTTGCTATGGTTGTGGTGGTGTGGCCCATTCCATCCTAGGGATTTGCATGTTGTCATACCTGGATGGGTGGACCTGTTGGATCTCTTTGTACCTGTATGCATGGGGCCCCAATACATGTAACATAGTGCAGCAAAGTGTGGAGTCATGCATTTTGCTTGTTGGGATAAAGATGTAGACTACTTTCTAAATTGGGTGAGAATCCAGAAATCGGAGGTGCAAAGGGACTTGTGAATGGTGGTGCAGGATTCCCAAAAAGTTCATCTGCAAGTCAAATCGGTAGTAAAGAAAGCAAACTCAATGCTAGCATTTACTTCAAAGAGGGCTTGTATACTAAAACAGGAATGTAATGTTGAGGCTCTATAAGTTGCTGGTAAGGCCACATTTGGATTATTGTGTCCAATTTTGGGCACCATATCCTGAGGAAAGATGGGCTGGCTCTGGAGAGAGTCCAGATGTGGTTTACAAGAATGATCCTAGGAATGAGTAGGTTAACCTATGATGAGGGTTTGTCGGCATTGGGCCTGTACTCGCTGGAGTTTAGAAGAATGAGGTGGGACCGAAATGAAACATACAGAATATTGAAAGGCTTGGATAGAGTAGATGTGGAGAGAATGGTCCAAATGGCCTAATTCTACTCCAATTCCTTATGACATGACATTCTATCACATTGGATCTTGCTGTTCCTGAGTGGGTGGCTCAACTGGGAGTTGGACAATGCTGTGCCTCTGTCAGCCAGACTGGCTCCCAAATTAAGGAGGTAGATATTGGTGCTTGTATGGGTGAGACCTGAAACTATTGACTGTCATCTACATTAATCATTTGGATGAGAACATACAGGGCAAGATTAGCAGGTTTGCTGATGATACAAAAGTGAGTGATTTTGCAGATAGTGAAGATGGTTGGAAAGATTGCAACAGGATCTTGATTGATTGGTCAGGTGGGCTGAGGAATGGTTGATGGAATTTAATACATAGAAATGTGAAGTGTTGATTTTGGGATATCTAACAAGGGCAGGACTACACAGTGAATGTTAGGCCTCTGGGGAGTGTTGTAGAGCAGAGAGATCTAGGAATGCAGGTGCATGGTCCTTGAATGTCGAGTTGCAGGTAGATAAGGTGATCAAAAAGGCTTTTAGCACATTGGCCTTCATGAGTCAGTGATAGAAGTTGGGATGACATGTTGCAGTTGTATAAGACATTGGTGATGAAGAGGTAGGATCCGAAAACAGATGGCACAAGATGGATGCCTGGTACAAAATGGACTATGTGTAAAGACATTAAAATGTGCTGACTTAAGCACAAGATACTACCATGGCTTGAGCAAGAAAATGGCGGGCATCTGTTAGACTGATTCTGTATCTATGTACAACTGCAGTGTACGATAGCAAGTTCTAATATCTGCTAGTCAGCTATCACTCCTGCCTAACAAGCTGACTCCAGGTCAAACGACTGACCTGTATAAAGGTCAAACTCAAAAGGCAATCGTGGAGAAGTCGGCGACTGTACTACCTGAAGGTTTAGCGCTTCTCCCAGAGCTCTGTTAGATTAAATAAACCCGGCTTAAACAGTCTGGTGTTGACAGATTATTCTGACAACAGTAAGACCGCATTTAGAGTATTGTGTTCAGTTCAGGGCACCATGTTACAGGAAAGATATTGTCAAGCTTGAAAAGGTTCAGAGTAGATTTACGAGGATGTTGTCAGGACGAGAGGACCTGCGCTATAGGGAGAGGTTGAGTCGGCTGGGTCTCTGTTCCTCGGAGAGCAGGTGGATGAGGAGTGATCTTATAGAGGTGTATAAAATCATGAGAGGAATGGATCAGGTAGATGCACAGAATCTCTTTTCCAGAGTAGGGAAATTGAGGACCAGAGGACATAGGTTCAAGGTAAAGGGGAATGGAACAAGCTGCCAGAGGTGATAGTTGAGGCTAGGACTACCTCAACGTTTAAGAAACAGTTATAGAGGTACATGCATAGGACAAGTTTGGACCAAGCGCAGGCAGGTGAGACTCGTGTAGCAGGTGACATGTTGGCCGGTGTGGGCGAGTTGAGCCAAAGGGCCTGTTTCCATGCTGTATCACTGTGGCTCTTATGACTATTCTTGGCTGTTGCATGGGACACACCGGAAAAGACCTTGCTTTGCCCGCCTCTGGCTTGAACATTGCTGGGAGAGGGTGCAAACCTTGAGGAATGGAACCTGCTTGCCTCTCCCAAGATGCACTGGGCACTCACCTGACAATCTTTTTGAGTTGAATTGACGACTTTGCGGAGGAGGAAGAGAAACCTCCTCATCGACTCCATCTGTGGAGCAAACACAGAATTTACAACAGGCCTGATCGAGGGTAGATGGATTCAGAACTGGTGAGGGGGCTGTGAGAAGCCCTGGGATTTGGGTGGCAAGGAGTTCCACAATTCGAAAGAGGCAAGGACAGAATGAAAGCGTCACAGTGGCACAGCTGTAGACCGTGGTGCCGCAGCCTACCCTGAAGAGGGAATTCGCCATTCATGGCCCCTGCTTGTCCCCGAGGACCAGTGAGGAGGGTGGAGGGAGTGAGCAGTGATTGACACAAACACAAAGGGCCTGTTAGAGGACCCGGGCTCTTACCTTCTGCACCTTCAAGGTCAGTTGCAGGAGGTGACCCCAGAACACAAATGCTAAATGGTGGCTGGGCGAGGAGAGGGGATGACGTTTCTCTGGCTGATCCGGATCGAGTCAATGGCTGGAAGTCCTGCAGCAGCCTGGAACTTGACTGGATTGTGTGCGTGCACTTAAAACAACTTGGACTTTGAAAACAACGCCAAAACCTGGCGACTGTTGTATATGGTCTCAGTGGACTATTTCTTTACACTTTGTACTTAATCTAGGACTGCTTATGTATAGTGATAATTTACAAAACTGAATGTAAAAATGTTTGTGTGTACGTGTGATAATAAAGAACCATTCAGCTATCGCAGTGCCAGACCTCAGGTGCTGTCTGTGTGGAGTTTGCATGTTCTTCCTGCCCCAGAGTTTCCTACGGGTTTCCTCTCACATCCCAAAGACGTGTTGGTTTGTAGGTTAATTGGCCTCTGTAAATTGTTTCTTGTGTGTATTTTACTTGAGATACAGTGTGGAAACAGGCCCTTCGGCCCACCAAATCCACACTAACACTGTCCTACACACTAGGGGCAATTTGCCAAAGTCAATTAACCTACAAATCTGTACGTCTTTAGAGTGTGGGAGCAAACCAGAACACCCAGAGAAAATCCACACAGTCACAGGAAGAATGTACAAACTCCATACAGACAGCACCCGTAGTCAGGATCGAACCCGGGTCTATTGGTGCTGTAAAGCAGCAACTACCACAATGCAGCTTTGCGGCCCCAGACGGTGAATAACATAGAACTAGTGCAAACAGGTGATCTATGATTGGCACAGACTAAGTGGGTAGAAGGGCCTGTTTCCATACTGTATCTTTAAACTAAACTAAAGTACAGGACCGAGTTGCCCCAGAGGAGGGAGACGTATAGCCAGAGGGAGTTACAATGATAGGAGGGGAGTGTAGGGGCTGCAGGTGTTACAGATATAGAGATAGGCATAGGACGTGATGGGCTATAGGGATAGGGAGGTGTGTAGAGTCTGGGTGTAAAGGGATCAGGGTGAATGTGGGGGATGGAGGGGATATAGACCCAGACAAAGTCGAGACATGGGAAAGGCTTCAGTGAGAGGAGCCCTGTACAGAAACCGCCATTGTTGTCCTGAATACTGTGGTGGTGAGGACACGGCTCTGCGAGGGTCTGGTTTCTTGTAGGTCATGAACGGAGAGGAGGGGAGGAGGGGGGACGGAAGGAAGGGGGGGGGGGGGGGGGGGGAGGAAAGGGAGGTTATGTATCGTGCATATGGATAGCTGATAACATCCTCCCTCCTCTTCCCCAGCGGCAAGGAACAACAATCCACAACCAACATCCCCGACCCGACCCGACCTCCCCAAGACCGGACATATCAAACATTCGGCCCGCCGAGTGCTGCCTCCATTCAATCTGGTATCCACCCCAGTCCCCCATCTTCCTCCTCCTCCCCCTCCTTCCCAATCCCCTTCTCCCTCCCCAGCCCTGGAAACGTCCCGAAAGATCTCCGTCCAAGATCGGCGCGGCTGAGAGGTTTGATAGGACCCAGGGCACCTCATGGTGGACCCTGGCCCGTGTAGTAGAGAGGGAGTGGGCGACTGAGCGCGGAATCGATGCCGGTGTTTCCAAAGCTTGGTAACCCATGTTACAGTTTGGACACCCCTGCCCAAAGATCGTATAGCAGAGATCTTTGCCCCTGCCTACATCTGCACGTGTCCACCATTTCCCGCCCTGTCGCAACCCATACAAGCCTACCTTGTGGAGTGAATGCAGAAACAAAGAACTGCACCTGTTGACTATGAAATCGCTGATGTTTCGGTTTGGGACCCTTCTTATTGAGTGAATGTCGGGTTCGTCAGATGCCGTGAGGCTCCCTCTCTCCTGTCTCTCTCTCTGTGTCGCTTCTGTCCGGGGGATGGGCCACAGAGCGAGGAGGAAATGACGGTCTATCCAGGAAATTGAAGTTGAATCAGGACAAGTCAAAGAGTTAAAACGCGAGGCTGTGCCGTGACTGGATATCAATCATTTCCAATTTGTGAGAGTAATTATTTTGTATAAGGCAGGGAGTCCGGAAAGAGTTCCAAGAGTGTTTTATTCCTGTGTCGCCAAACGGAAAAAAGGAAATTCTTACATACGGCAGCACATCATGTATGTAAACACAACACTCAGTAGATACCATCATCAACAATAACAAGAAGTTCAATAAATTAAGAAAGAAGGGGAAAATAGTAATTATACATTGTCATTAATTATACAAAAATCAATACATCGATCAACATTCCGCAGTAAATGTAATTGTGTTTTAACACCGCGTTCCTTTGAATAAAATTCAATGGAGAATTTCTTAAACTCACTGTCAGGGCTGCCGGACCGCGAGCACGGGCTCAGGTGAAGTCACGTTATTTTATTATTCCACGTTATTTTATTTGCCTCTCTGCGCCCCTATCTGCCCCCGTGCCTCTCTCCGCTCTCGAAAACTCGATGATGCATTTCGGGAGGTGTTTTGGAGAAAGGAGATGCATGAAATGTGCCCATTTTAAAAAAAAATCCGGGTTCTAAAGCTCGTCCTGACATTCTAAATGAAATCTTGAGTGTGTTTTCTAGAATTGGGTTTGCGTGTAACATCACTTTTTGCTGGGTTCCCGGGCATGCTGGGGTGAGGGGGAATGAGCAGGTGGACCTCATAGCAAAGGAGAGTTTAAGAAGAGAAATAGATATCCATGTATCATTGGGGAGAGTGGAACTGAGAGAAATAATTAAAGAGGGCTTAACAAAAGAATGGCAGAGAGGATGGGAAATGGAAGTCAGGGGTAGACACTACTTTTCTATACAATCTGAAGTTAGGAAAATATGTTTCTGTACATCTCTGTCCCGTAGGGACTCAGTTAAACTGTGTAGATTGAGGTTGGGACACTGTGGGTTAAATGAGTATTTGTGCATTGTAGGGAAACATGTTTCTGGCTTGTGTGAATGTGGGAGTAATGAGACAGTTAAGCATGTTTTCCTAGAATGGAAAAAGTACAGGGTAGAAAGAAAAGTTGTTTGTTAGACCGACAGGACTTGGAGTTGAGGCTTTTTCTGTTTCATCTTTGTTTGGACACAGTGAGAAACATCAACTGATATCCAGGGCTGTTCTTCAATTCCTGCAAGTTACAGGACTGTATGCAAGAATTTAGTTCAAACTTTGACCTGTAGAGGGCAGTAATACGCTTAGCAGCGTCTACACCGATCTTTGGTCTACACTGCCGGAATCCTATAAGAAGAAGAAAATCCAGGTTCAGATTTACAAACCTTTGGCGGTGGCAAGAACGACAACTAAGTTTTGTAACTTATTTAATTCTGATAATAGCTTCTTAGCTCACAGGTTCTTACTACTACCTCGCGAAAAACAGCAGCCCCTCCCCAGTCATGTGGCCGCGGCTTCCCAACGCCGGGTTCGATACCTGCATGCGCCAGCAGGCGCTGCTACGTGCCTGCCGCCCCAGAATTCGCGGTAGGAAAACGCAAGGGTAACCGGATTGTTCGACCGGAACGCACAGTCCGAGATCGCGGGGCGAGTGTAACAGTATGGGCCGGCAAAACAGAACCGGAGGGGCGTGACAAACGCGAACGAGGGACGGGCGTAACAGAGGGGACCGGTGAAACATAACCGGGGGTAAAAGGTACAGAGGTCCGCAAAACGTATAACTACGCCGCGGAGTGGCAGCCTGGTCGACGTGTGCTGGCTTAAGGCGGCTGGCGGAGAAACTCCTCCTTGCCACCCATGTCCAACATGAACGTCGAGGTACCAGTCCTCAGTATCCTGTATGGACCCTCGTACACCCGCTGTAACGGCGAGCGCTGAGCATCCCTACGAAGGAAAACATAAGCACAATCCCGTAACATAGTAGGTACATGCACCGCGATACGACCCGTGTCGGGAAGTGGGAACCGGGACCAAAGCTCGTGCCCGCTCGCGGAGGTCAGCTAGCACGGCCGAAGCCGGGACCTCCTGATCCCGGGGGTCGGGCAGAAAATCCACAGGTACCCGCAAAACCAGCTCGGCCGAGGAGTCGTTGAGGTCCTCCTGAGGCGAGGTTCTGATGCCTAGAAGAAACCAAGGCAACTTGGTCAACCCAATCGGGGCCGCTGAGCCGAGCCTTCAACGCCGACTTGAGGTGTTTGTGGAAACGCTCAACCAACCCGTTTGACTCTGGATGGTGCGCGGTGGTCTAGTGCAGCTTCGCACCGCACAGCTGCGCCATACCACCCCACAGGTTCTTGCTGAGCTAGGAGCTGATATGCACCAACCAACCTATCAAAGTACTTCATCACCACGGATGTTAGTGCCACTGGTCAGTGGTCATTGAGGCATGTCACCTTATTCTTACTGGGCACTGGAAATATTAATGCCCTTTTAAAGCAGGTGGGAACCTCAGTAATGAGAGGCTGAAGATATCCACAAAAACTCCAGCCAGTTGGGTCCGTGCAGGTTATGAGAATGCAACCACGTCTAGATGTTTTCTGAGGATTCAACCTCATGAAGGTTCTTTTAATGTTGGCCTCGGTGACAGAGATTCAACACCATCGGGGGCTATGGGGCCTGAATAGACACATTAGTGTAATCCATATCAAAGCATGCGCAGAGCTCCACCGGGAGTGAAGGCTCACTGTTAGGAAGCATTAGCGTCTCTGCCCTGCTGCCGAGCATCCATATCCTTCTCCCATGCTGTACCCTTGCGTTTGGTCCACCAATACCTACTCTATCTCCCAGTTGCTACCTATTTAACTCCCCTTTCCATTCCCATTCCCATAATGACCTTTCTGCTCTGGGTTACCTCCATTGCTACATTGACACCACATGGAAACTGGACCAGCGCTTCATATTCTGCTTGGGTAGCTTACACGGCAATGGTATGAATATTGAATTCTCCAATTTTAGGTAACCTCTAACAACCCCCCCCTCCTCTTTCTACCCCACATCCCCCTTTCTTCCCTTCCACTAGTGGGAGAGTCTAGGACCGGAGGCCATAGCATCAGAATAAAAGGATGTACCTTTGGAAAACCTGAGGAGGAATTTCTTTAGAGAGTGGTGAATCTGTGGAATTCATTGCCACAAAAATCTTTGGAGGCCATCAATTGGTATTTTTATGGTGGTGATTGATAGATTCTTGATTAGTACAGGTGTCAAGGGATATGGGGAGAATGCAGGAGAATCGAGTTGAGACGGAAAGATAGATCAGCAATGATTGAATGGCAGAGTAGACTTGATGGGCCGTCTGGCCTAATTCTGCCCTTACTAACTTATGAACTTCCCCTGTTCCCCACCTAAATTCCAACCTATTTTTCCTATGCCTCTCCGTCTACTCCTACATTGTTCCTCCAACTTTAGTTTGCAACTCTTCAATCAGTCTGTCTCACACCTACTTTAATCCCTGGCCTTTATTCCAGTCATCTGCTTATGAACAACCCCCTCACATGTGTCTATGGATTACCTGTCAAACTTTGGCCTCATGTCTCTCCCAGCAATCTTTTCCTCTCCCTCTCCCGCTCCCCCCACCACCACAATCAGTCTGAAGAAGGGTTCCGGCTTGATGAGTCTCCCATCCATGTTCTCCATTGATGCTGCCTGTCCTGCTGTGTTACACCAGCACTTTTTGTCCTTTTGTGTAAACCAGCATCTGCAGTTGCTTGTCTCTTCATCCTCCAGTTTAGAGCTAATGCCCATTTTAGTCTTTGTGATGACCTTATTGAGGTTGTATCTGCAATTTATATACCAATGTACATCGCCAAACTTGAACACTCAAGATCTGGGCCTCGGATTATTGCAGACTTCCTGGTTCAACCGAGGTATTTGTTTGGTCAACACTTGACTGGTTTTTGTGGAAACACTCCTCCACACATTTTCTCATGAAGTTGGTACCAATTGTGGCATATTCATTCAGGTCTGTTGCCAAGTCAACAATGGGGCTGAAGGAGGAATGAAGAGAGTTTACTTGCAGAGCTGTGTGCGTGTGTGTGAGTGAGAGATTCAGATTCAGATTCAGATTCAATTTTAATTGTCATTGTCAGTGTACAGTACAGAGACAGCGAAATGCATTTAGCATCTCCCTGGAAGAGCGACATAGCAAATGATTTGAATAAATAATAATAAGTGTCCGGGGGGGTGGTGATTGGCAGTCACCAAGGTACGTTGTTGAGTAGAGTGACAGCCACCGGGAAGAAGCTGTTCCTCGACCTGCTGGTTTGGCAACGGAGAGACCTGTAGCGCCTCCCGGATGGTAGGAGGGTAAACAGTCCATGGTTGGGGTGAGAGCAGTCCTTGGCGATGCTGAGCGCTCTCCGCAGACAACGCTTGTCTGAGTACACCTCAGTGTGTGGGCGGCGCAGAGGCACAGCCGCAGAGTTGCTGCCTTACAGCACCAGAGACCCAAGTTCAATCCTGACTATGGGGTGCTGTCTGTACAAAGTTTGTACGTTCTCCCTGTGACCACGTTGGTTTTCTCTGGGACCTCTGGTTTACTCCCACATTGTAAAATCGGCTTTGGTATGAATTGTAAATTGTCACTCGTGTGTAGGATAGTGCTAGTGTCTGGGGATCACTGATTGGTTCGGACTCGGTGGGTCAAAGGGCCTGTTTCCGCACACTGTATTTTAAAAGTAAACCAAACAAAACTCATATAGTTCTGTCCATGTGAGTGAGTTTACCAGCAGAACTCTCAGCGTGAGGCAGAGCAACCAATCTGAAACATGTAGACGGCAAAATGCAGACAGAGACAGACACTCAGCCAGATGGAGCTGGCCAACAGAAATAAAGACCATGTTTTCGAGACATGTTTTCGAGTTGTGTATTGTACAAGTTTTTTCTTATTTACAAAATGTACCAATGTTGATAATTGCGCTTAACATCATCCCCTTCCTCCTGGGGGTCTCTCTGCAATGGCAATTTATAAACCATTTGACCTTCCTCCATTATGAGCCCCTCTTGACTGTCGATATCCTCCAGCTGCGCAGCACCTTATGGACAGTGGATCATTTTCCACTCTGGCCCCATCCTCCCCCAAATACAAATTAACATTCACAATGGGAACAAACACCTGGGACTTTTCCATTGTACAAATGGTGCTCCTTCGCGAGACCACCTCCATCATTAACCACACTCTGGATTCTTCCTCACTCTGGGAACGTGGCTGTACTGCGGGGACAATCTACAGCCAAGGAGCCTTTTGAACCATGGCGGAGTAACCATAGCTGTGGGGGCATTTCATCGCATGGGCTATTTCATACCCCATGTGGCCTCCTTCATTGTGGGGACCACCTCCGATCCACAGCCCACGAGCCTTTTGAGCATGGGTCCTTTCTCCACTGCATGGATAACCTCCACTGTGGGGACATCCATTGCCAAGGACAATTTCTGATCATTGTGACCCACGTCAAACAGGGAGAAACTCCACCCCAGTGGCACCTTGTCCTCTATGGGACCTTCCTCTGCTTTAGCACCGCAATGGAGATGCCATGCCACAATAGACACCTTCCTTCTTTAGGGCCCTGGAGATGCCCTCCTCACCATCCTAAAGCACCCACTTCACTGCGGAGAGACCCCATCCCCCTCCTTCCTTAGGGCCCTTATTCGCCATGACGACACCCTCCTCCTCTGCCGTGGAGACACCTCCCGATGCTGTTAGGACTCTACTCCACGGTACATTTGATGGGTCTCACACCACAAAGTCCAGCCTCGACCCCTCATTCAGGCTCATGGGCGAACGTCGGGTTGGCAAAGGCTGGTCTGAATTTAGGGGCTGTGTGGTGTCAACCATAGGGACAGCATTGTAGAAAGTCACCTTCCCAGGTTTGCGAGCATTGTGGGCCTTGTAACTTTTGATGGAGCGAATGCTGGGCGCAGTGCTGAGAGGGGGAGCAGCATCTTCCCTGAGAGAGAGAGAAAAGAGACAAGGGTTAAACTAACACACACAGCAAGCTCTGGTAGCATCTATGGAAATTCAGCGGGTGAGGCAGCATCTATGGAAGGAATTAATTGGCGATGTTTCGGGTCGAGACCCTTCTTCAGACTGATGGGACAATGATGTGGGGAGCTTCGCCTTATGTCTAACCTTTGCCGTTTTTTTTACAAAATTAAATATATTCAATTATATACAATAATAGACAACAAACGATAAGAAAACACGCACCACCCTAAGATCAAACTGACAAACTGTTCTTACTTCTAAACATCAAATTACTATATTACAATCCTGATCCAAGGTACAGTGGTGCCCAGCAATCCCAGAATTCTTGCCATAGAGGGAGTACAGAGAAGGTTCACCAGACTGATTCCTGGGATGTCAGGACTTTCATATGAAGAAAGACTGGATAGACTCGGCTTGTACTCACTAAAATTTAGAAGATTGAGGGGGGATCTTATAGAAACTTACAAAATTCTTCAGGGGTTGGACAGGCTGGATGCAGGAAGATTATTCCCAATGTTGGGGAAGTCCAGAACAAGGGGTCACAGTTTAAGGATAAGGGGGAAATCTTTTAGGGCCAAGATGAGAAAAACATTTTTCACACGGAGAGTGGTGAATCTCTGGAATTCTCTGCCACAGAAGGTAGTTGAGGCCAGTTCATTGGCTATATTTAAGAGGGAGTTAGATGTGGCCCTTGTGTCTAAAGGTATCAAGGGGGTATGGAGAGAAGGCAGGTACAGGATACTGAATTGGATGATCAGCCATGATCATATTGAATGACGGTGCAGGCTCAAAGGGCCGAATGGCCTACTCCTATTTTCTATGTTTCTATGTAACTCATCCATGGTAGCCCGCGGATATCGCATATTCTTTTTCAAGGGACTAACCCATGCCCAGGGAGTGTGTGGCAGGACAATGTAGAAAGAGCTTCACTGTGGCTAAACCTTACCCTGGAAACGTGTGACATGACGGTATAGAGGTAACTTTATTCTGAAGAAGGGTCTCGACCGGAAACTTCACCTATTTCCTTTGCTCCAGAGATGCTGCCTCACCCACTGAGTTTCTCCAGCATGTTTGTCCGCCTTTACTCTGTACAGGTAGTTTTGTCATAATACAACAGCAATGTTCCCAAGAAGCCTCGCGTTGCCGTAAAGTTATCAAAACAATCGTTTCAATGGGTAAAGGGGGTTAGTGGTTCAGACTCGCAAAAGCAATGTTATTTCCTCCAAATAATTTTCAAAAATAAGTCTTTTAAAAACTACTGCAAGCCACCCTCCCGTGAACTATTTTCCAAAGATAAACTTCCCATGATTACTGCAGGGAAGTTTCATGCAAACTGTTTCGTTACCTGTTTTTTTCTTTCCAAGACACCTTTCTGAAGAAGGGTCTCGACTGAAAATTCCTTTTCTCCAGGGATGCTACCCGTCCTGCTGAGTTACTCCAGTATTTTGTGTCTATCTTTTTTCCGCTTGTCAATTTCCAAAATAACTTTTAAGTGATTCTTCACTTTCCCATTGAAATAGCATTTAAATCAATTTGGCCCACCTAGTGTTCCATAAATCTTCAATCACATTATATTCACGTTAAGAAAGTGTGCATCATAGCAAAACTACCTGCGCCTAACCCATGCTTTTTTCCCCCTTAACAATGAGCTTCTATTCAAATTATCACAGTGACAGGATCGAAAATGCTTGGCAGTTTGCAAACATCAATCAATCAATCAATCAAGTACAATCTTGTCATCCTCGTCTACGAGGCAGTCCCCGGACAGACCCTCTCCGATTTACCTGATGTCATGAGGTTTGTCCTTCTCCTGATTACGCTTCCGGCAACAGCAGCACAGGAGGAGGATCAGGAGCAGCAACAGCAGGAAAGCAAGGAGAGCTCCCAGAACTGCTCCAATTATCACCCCAGTCTCACTTTTCCCTGGAACAGTCAGAATTGGGAGATGTTTGAGAAAGGGAGGTTGAGTAAAATAGAGATAGAGTGAAAAAGAGAGAGAAATGCAGTGGGAGAGAGAAACAGAGATAAAGTGGAGAGAGACAGAAAGAAAGGAAGTGTGAGAGAGACTAAGAAAGGTGGAATAGAGAGAGCGAGTGACAGCAGAGGTGGAGTTAGAGGCAAGGTTAGTCTGTGCAGGAGTGACTTGTGTTAGTCAGATCTCCTGAGCTGGAGATCTGTATCCATCATCCCTCCTTTCCCTGACTGGAACCCATCCCCTTCCCTCTCATCCTCTCTCTGCCTCCCTCTTCCCCTCACACCTCCCCCTCCAAGCCACTATTTACTCTCTCACCTCCACCGCCTTCTCCCTCTCCCTCCATTCTCCATCCTCACATTCCCCTCCCCCCCCCCCAAATCACCTTCCTCCCCTCACTCTCTGCCTAGACCACACATCCACATGCAGTGCCCAATCCCACCCCATTCCCGATGTCCCCTTCAGGTGTTCTGATAGCCTTCTCCTCCTCCTCCTCCTTCTCCTCCTCCTCCCCCTCCTCCACCCTGTCACCCTCTGTCTCCATTCTCCCGCGCACTCCGTCTCATCTGCCGCCATCCACACTGACCTGCAGGGGCAGCTAAGGCGAGCTCACACTCCTCCTGACCCACCAGGTTCTGTGCCCGGCATCTGTAGGTCCCGTCCAATGTCTCTGTGGTGTTCCTGATCACCAACGTTCCTGAACCACTGTCTGTAGGAGAGAGAGAGAGAGAGAGAGGGAGTGAAATTGTGATCACTGGCAGGGGGGAAGCAGGAGATGGGGTTGGGAGAGGTAGAATGAGAGTAAAGAGGTAGAGAGAATAACCTGACACATATACAGACACTCAGATAGACACATATACAGACACTCGGTGAAAGGGAGAGACAAGAGAGAGAAGGAGAGAAAAAGTGGAGATACAAAGAGCAGAATGAGACAGCCAGACAGAAAGAGACAGAGGCAAATTATAATTTTTATAGACAATAGACAATAGACAATGGGTGCAGGAGTAGGCCATTCGGCCCTTCGAGCCAGCACCGCCATTCAATGTGATCATGGCTGATCATCTCCAATCAGTACCCCGTTCCTGCCTTCTCCCCATACCCCCTGACTCCGCTATTTTTAAGAGCCCTATCTAGCTCTCTCTTGAAAGCATCCAGAGAACCTGCCTCCACCGCCCTCTGAGGCAGAGAATTCCACACCTTTCCACACCTATTAATTCTACTTGCGTAGTTTAAACCCAATGGTATGAATATGGAATTCTCCCATTTAAAGTACTCTATTCTTCCTCACTCCGTTTCCAGCCCACTCTCTCCCAGAACACAGTTTCATTCATCTCATTCTTCCCACCTAGTACACCTAGTCCATCATCCCTTGCTCACCTGGTTTCACCTTTCACCTGCCAACCCCGGTCCCATTCCACACCCTCATTACGCTGTCTATCTCCACTCTCAGTCCTGATGCAGGGTCTCAACCCAAAACACTGACCATCCCTCTAACTAATTTGCTAGCTTCCTCCAGCAGTTCAATTTTTGCTCCAGATTCCAGCATCTGTAGTCTCTCGTGACTCTAGTGTCTGTATGTCTCTTTCTTTCTCTCTTTCACTTCCTCAGTGTCTGACTGCCTCTTGTCCGTGTGTAAGAAGGAACTGCAGATGCTGGTTTCAATCAAAGATAGACATAAAAAGCTAATGTATCTCAGGCAGCATCTCTGGAGAGAGGGAATGGGTGACGTTTCGGGTCGAGACCCTTCATCAGACTGTGGTGGTGTTCCACGACTGCCCTTTACCTGCCACAACAGTCCCCTGTACCTGTGGTGGAGCTCCACAGAAATTTGCCTGTACCTGTGGTGGAGCTCCACAGCAATCACCTGTCTAGGTGCAGCCCCCAGTACCTGCTGTGGAGCTCTGCGGCATGCCCTGGGTCCCACCACTGATTCTGTCCCAGGTGTACGAGAGCGGTGGCGATCCAACATCACTGTGGCAGTGAAGCACGACGTTCTGGTCTGAGCGGTCTGCCCAGCATCTGGGGACCTGAGGTCGCACTGCAGGGAGAACAACAGAGGCACGTCAGCACTGGAGTCCATGGGGAAGGCTAAGAACAGGGAGGTGGAATGGAGGGAGATACGGGGAAGAAAAGGAAGGTGGAGAGACAGAAAGAATGAGGGGGCAATGGGAGAGAAAGGCAGATAGATCAAGTGGGAACCTGTGGTGGGGGCAAGGGGGAGAGAAAGAGAGGGGGGGGAATGGAAAGAGTATGGATTGATAGAAGGAGAGAAGGGGTCTGGGAGAGAGAGGGAAAGAAGGGAGCCTCTCGACTCCCATCACCATCAACCTCCACACCTTCATCCACCCGACCCCATTCCCTTCCTCCTTCCCTCCCCCACCTCCTACTCATTCTTACATAACTGCCTCATCCTCCCCAACTTCATCCCAGCTCCACTCTCCCACCTTCCCCTCATCTCTCTTCTCCCGTCATGCTCCACCTACTCCTCCCCTCATCCCTACCTCCCCAATATCATCCACCCTACCCACTCCCTCCCCCCTTCACTCTTGACTGTCTCCCCCTCTTGTGCCTTCCTCCTCACTTCCGACTTCCCTCAACCTCCTACCTTCATCCATCCTTCCTCCTTCCCCCTTCTCCACCATCCTCTCCTCTCCATTTCTCTCTCCCCTGCCCACTCTGCATACTCCCCTCCACCCCCCCACATTGAGGCCGCTCACCGTGCACTCCCATCGTCACCTTCCTGGTGTCGATGCCTGGGGCCTTCTTCACTTTGCACTGGAAGGTGTTGGTGTCACCGATTCTCAGGGCGAGCACATTCACGCTGGCGTTCCCCTTGCTTGGGTCCGACTCGACGAAGCTGAACCTGCTGCTGAAGACCGAGGGATAATCGAAAACCTGGCCATGGACGTATGTCAGGATCTGTGGAAGCAAGCAGAGGGGAGCACATTGCACATTGCGAGCCAGGATAGAGCCACTGGCACACAGAGCCTTGACATGCAGAGGGACCTGGGTGTCCTGGTGCAGGATTCACAAAGGGCGAGTGAACAGATGAATCGTGCAGCATGTAACATGCCATTCGGCCCACCACATCCAACTGACCAGAGGCCAGCCTCCATATTAAACCCATCTATCAGCACGGCCATTAGCCTTCCATGTCTGGATGATTCAAGAGCTTGTCAAGACACTTGGTAAATAGTGTTGGTGACTGTTTCCACCATTCTCTCCAAGAAGGGTCTCAACACCAAAACGTCACCCATTCCTTCTCTCCAGAGATGCTGCCTGTCCCAGTGAGTTCCTCCATCATTTTGTGTCTATTTCTCCAGCATAATGTGCTCCAGGTACTCCGCAGTCTCTGGGCGAAGAAAAAGTCCCCCTCGCATCTCTTCCTCTTTACCCTAAATTTATGCCCTCCATCTTTATCATGTATTATATGTATTATTCTTTAATATTTGGAGACATATAAACGAAGGAAGAATGTACTAGGTTATATGTTCCATTGATGAGACCACATCTGGAGTGCTACACAGTACCAGGTTTTACTTAAAGATATTAATAGCAACAGGAGCGGTTGAAATAATGTTTCCACCACCCTGGAATGGAAGGGTATCTTGCTAGGAAAGGTTGTAGAGGCTCAAGTTATATCCGCTGCAGTTTAGAAGTGTAACAAGGGACTGAAGTGAATCATATGTGATCCTGAGGTGCAACAGGGTGGGTGTGGAGAGAATGTGTCCTGCTGTGGGAGAATCTTGAAACATGAGTCATTGTTTAACAATAAGGGGGTTTCCCATTTAAACAGAGGTAGGTGAAATAATTTCTGTCAGAGCCAAAGCTCTGCGGGTTTCTGGAACTCTGTTCCTCAAAGGCTGGTGGGAGTAAAATCAGTTTATTTTAAGGCGGGGCAGAGTTTATTGATGCAGAGGGTAAAATGTCCTAGGGAGTGGATCTGAGGTTACGGTGGGATTAGCCAAAATATCTTCCAGTGGAGAAGTCAAGTCAGTGGAGAAGTGTGCTGGAAGGGCCAAATGACCACCTACTAAGGGACCAAATAAGCTCATCTATGAACATATCCAAAGATCTTAGAGCATAGCACTTCGCTATAAGATCTTTGAACGCAACTAAGTTGCTGCAAAACATAAAGTGCTGGAGTAACCCACTGGGTCACACACCATCTGTGGAGAAAATGGACGCAACATTTAGGTTGAAATGTTCTTCATGGAGAAAGATGGAAAAATGAGGTGGGATGGGACCAAGGCTGGCGGTAAAGCTTCACTGAGTTCATATCATATCACTGGTTGGCATTTTACCACTACTGCCAGTGAAGCATAGACTTAACAAAAGCTTTCAACACCTCTGACATAGATATTGTTTGCAAATACATTCACCCTGAAGTGTGACAGGACATTGTTTATAGAAGCCTTCACTCAGTGTCTAACCCGTATCCTGGGAGTGTGTGATGGGACAGTGTAGAGCAGGGGTGGGGAACCTTTTCCTGTTGGAATGCCGCATTAAGTTAGCTGAAATCTAATAAGGCCGCATCCAAGAAACTTTAACAATTAAAAGTACATCTATACTTCAAAATGTACATTATTTTGTAAAAATCTAACTGCTATGTACTAACTTCAAGAAAATGAAAGAAAATTGTTTATTCTAAAGTTAATTAACCTTTTAATGACTTTGTTGTGACTGCTTTTTGTGGGAAAACATTGGAATATTTGGTTGCAACATGGAGGTACGCAGTTTCAGCTGATCTTCTAGATAGGTATCTGTCATTTGTGACATTAACGACGTCTTGATTTGGGTTAGGTAGGAGAATGTGGGAGAAAGCATTTTTCGTGCATGTCAAAGTTAACATACATTCTATAGTCGCATTAGAACTAAATCATGAGCATAACAGGCGTGAAAATAGCCCTCATGATTTACTGGTAGACAAAAATGCTGGAGAAACTCAGCGGGTTAGGCAGTATCAATGGAGCGAAGGAAATAGGCGACGTTTCGGGTCGAGACCCAAAACTTTGCCTATTTCCTTCGCTCCATAGATGCTGCCTCACCTGCTGAGTTTCTCCAGCATTTTTGTCTACCTTCAATTTTCCAGCATCTGCAGTTCCTTCTTAAAACCTCATGATTTACTAATGTTTTAATTGTGGCCGTCAGTCGGGGAGGATTATTTTGTTGAATCTTCTTATACTCTTTGGTATTTTAAATACGTTCATTTTAAGATTAAAATAAAAATAATAAAAGACGAACAAAAACATTAATAAAACTAAAAGGATTTGTTCTTGAAAATTTGGATCCAATCAAAAGGCCGCACTTAATGGCCTACAAGGCCGCAGGTTCCCCACCCCTGGTGTAGATTAAATTTCACTCTGCTTCTAACCCGTGTCCTGGGAGTATTTGATGGACCGTGTGACTTACAATGACATCTCGTTCGGTGGTGTCGGGGTTAATGATGGCCCATTCGATGTCCAGTTCTCCTGCGTCACCGGAGTCCAGCTCGAATACACAGCTGATCAGGATATTATTTCCTTCTGCCACGTAGACGGTCTGTGGACCTCCTGATGTAATCCTCACAGCGCCCGAGGGACCTGAGGCAGACAACAGAGGTGGTGACAAACTCATCGCCCACACTTGCCTCAATATCTCACTTCCCAGACATTGGACAGGCCTTCTAAAAGGGATTAAAACATTTTCATCCACCTCTCTGCATTGACAGAGAGCAGGCAGCTGGTCCTGTCAGAAAGGGTTAATCATACTACACTGTTGGGCATTGGAAGTGTGTTTTGATGTTTTGTTGAAGCGTCCACGCCCTTGCTTCAGCTGCCTGTAATCGTGAGAGAACGTCAGCAATGTCAACAGACCAGTCTGACGGAAACTAATACCTTGGGGAAGAGTATTCAGGGTGGGAAGGGGTGGGTGTGGAACTCCAATACGACTCCACCCAAGGTCCTGTGTATAGTCCCAGATCGCCCCAAATCTACCATGGACATTCTGGACATTTGCCCCTCGTGGCTCCTCGTGACCCCACACACTTTAATTCTTGTCAGATCACTGTCTCACATCTCATTGCCCTTGCAACACACTCCAACAGTGTTTCATTGTCATGTGCATCTGGAATGGAACAACATTTTTTTTTAATTTGCTGCACCATTACATGCACATGAATGCAGTGACAAAACAAATGTGCAATGATCAATAGCATAATAAATTATGAGTAATACTTCATGACCAGACCATAACAATAATGTAAGGTACACAAAAATGCTGGAGAAACTCAGCGGCTGCAGCAGCATCTATGGAGCGAAGAAAATAGGCAATGTTTCGGGCCGAAACCCTTCTTCCTTCGCTCCATAGATGCTGCTGCACCCGCTGAGTTTCTCCAGCATTTTTGTGTACCTTCGATTTTCCAGCATCTGCAGTTCCTTCTTGATAACAATAATGTAGTTCAACCTAAACAAAGACTGCAGTAGATTGTCATAGCCCTCACCATATCTTTAACCCACTCCAATCCCCGCACCCCTCCTTATCCCTATAACCCCCCCCCCCCACAGTCCCTACACCCTTCCTTGTCGTAATCCCTTACAGACCCCGAACCACTCACCCCTCCCTATCTTGGTAACAACCTCTCGCCTCTAAACACCCCCTGACCCATTAACTGCTGCAGCCCTTACAACCCTTCCTATCCCCCCCCAACTCTCCATCACTCCCGTAACCATCTCCAGCCCTTGCACCTTCCCTTTTGCTAGAACCAACTCCAGCCCTTGCTGCCCTCACAATCCAATTAACACCCTCCACCCCTGTATCCTTCTGTAGTTTCCTCCTCTCCTGCACTACTCCATATTTCTGTACCTTCCTCCAGCCTCACGCCCCTCCCAATCCCCAGACCCCTCACCAGTCACTCCACATGCCCCAATCTACATAGGCCTTTGTTCGTACTGCCCCACTATTGCTGCAACCCCCTCCAACCCTTAAACACCTACATCCCTGAAACCCTGAACCCCCCCTAACTTTGTATTCCTCTCCAGCTCCTGCGCCATTCCCTACCCCTGTTACTACCTCTAGCCCCACAAACCTTCCCTAGTGCTGTAACTCCTTTCAGCCTCTCCAGTAACTCTCTACAGGCCATACATTCTCCCTACCTGCACAACTACCCCTATCCCAATAACGTTCTCCAGCCCATACAACTTTTCGTATACTTTTAACGTCCTATTCCTATAATCACTGCGACTCCACCCACCCTATCCCTGTAATTCCTGTCCTACACCTCTTCTTATACCTATACTCTTCTCCTCCTACATTTCTCCCCCTCCCCCCGCGACCACCATTGCCTACATCTCCCCTTTTATCTGTCAGTATACCCCTCTGACATGTAGAACTATTATCAGTCACTATACCCCTCTGACGTTTGAACTCATTCGAGCCTCTGTACCCCAAATTTCTGTAACTCTCACCAGTTTCTACATCCGCCCCTATTTGTTAAACCCTCCTCCCTAGCTCTGCAATCTTTTCTAGCCCCTACACCCCTCTCAATCTCTGTAATTCCTTCCAGCTCCTAGACCTCTTGCTCCTTTTCCCTCTCTAACCTACACACCCACTCTCCCTCTCTTGTAATTTAAACATGTGGCCATCTCCAATAAGAGCATTTAATCATATCCCATTACATTCCCACCACCTAAATCTCGCTGCTAATATGTTGTCAGTTATCATCAGTCAGGCGTGTAGGCAGAAGTTCAAATACATTAGTTCCATAAACAACATACCTGCAGTTAGAGGCTGCTGGAGGGTGGGGAGTGACACATCTCATTGAAACATATAAGAATGTTAAGGGCTTGGCACGCTAGAGGCATGAACCGTGTTCCCGATGTTGGGGGAGTCCAGAACCACAGTTTAAGAATAAGGAGTAAGCCATTTAGAACGGAGACGATGAAACACTTTTTCTCACAGTGAGTTATGAGTCTGTGGAATTCTCTGCCTCAGAGGCGGTGGAGGCAGGTTCTCTGGATGCTTTCAAGAGAGAGCTCGATAGGGCTCTTAAAAAGAGTCAGTGGATATGGGGAGAAGGCAGGATCGGGGTACTGATTGGGGATGATCAGCCATGATCACATTGAATGGCGGTGCTGACTCGAAGGGCCGAATGGCCTACTCCTGCACCTATTGTCTATTGTCTATCACCTGATGCCCCAAGACCTTTCCCCATCGATAGGGCACGTCAGGCGTATTCTCCTTTCGCTTTCTCCCCCTCTCTCCCCCCCCCCCCCATTTTGTTTCCCTCCCCCTTCCTCTCTCCCCATATTTATCCTACTCTCTCGTCCCCTTTTCTGCCCTCTCTTTTTCTCTCCTCTCCCTCTAATCCCCCCCCCCCCCCCGCCCCATCTCAGCTCTTTCTCTGCCTCTATCCTTCTGTTCGCTTATCTCCCTTCCTCCACGTTGCATCACTTTATACTTATCCTCTGCACACAAAGATTGTCCATTCAAATAATAGCCTTGACACAGTCAGACAGTCACCCAGGTTAATGCTGGTCTTGGAGGGACCGCCACAATATCAAGGGGAACTACTGAGGAAGTGCGGCACTGTCGGAGGAGAAAAGGAGACGAGTGCTCTCAACACTGGCGCTTCTGACAGGCCAGCACTCCCTTAGTGATGCTTCTCTGATAGTGCGATGCTGCCTCAGCACTGTCCCTCTGACTCTGTGACATCCTCTTTGTGCTTGTTTCATGAGAAATACCCCCTTCCAGAGTGTGGAGCTGCCTATCTGTTGTCCCTCTAACACTGGTGCTCGCTCAGTGCTGCCCGTCTGACACTGCAGTGCTCCCTCAATGCTGCCCCTCCAACTGTGCTGTTCTCCACCATGCAGCCCGTCTGATGGTACGGCAGCATCACCGAGTCATACAGCACGAAAACAGGCCCATTTCCCCAATCAATTCTGATCAAAAATGCTCTGGTATCTTTGATGCTGACTAAGCTGCCCCCATCCAAGCTAATCACATTTCTCCGTGCCTGGCCCATATCCCTCCAAACCGTTCCGATCCAGGTCCCTGTCCAAACGCTGTAGTTCCTCAGCATTGCCCCTCTGGGAGGTCTCTCACCTGTCAGCAGCCATGCCACCAGGAGCAGTGCGTATGTGGAGCTGGAGGGGGACCACAGCTCTGCCATCCTCGGATACCGGAGTAGCGTTTATCTTCTCCACAGCGTGACGAGCCCTGAGCTTTTGGACGGAGAGATATCCGATGCTGATAGCAGCTCACACACTGTTCTTCTCCAGTCACTGGAAAACAATCTCTGGACTCCTGACCCACGTGCACAGAATATTTTTATTAAATGGAACCGGCTCTACAAGTTGAGCAGCATTCTCCACGTGCATATTCCGGGCACACTGAGCAAGGCAGAAAGCAAGGTATAAGGTTAAAGGTAGACAAACATGCTGGAGAAACTCAGCGGGCGAGGCAGCATCTGTGGAGCGAAGGAATAGGTGACGTTTCGGGTCGACACCCTTCTTCAGACTGATCAGTTTCGACCCGAAACGTCACCTATTCCTTCGCTCCATAGATGCAGCCTCACCCGCTGAGTTTCTCCAGCATTTTTGTCTACCTTCGATTTTTCCAGCATCTGCAGTTCTTTCTTAAACAAGGTATAAGATTACATCTCTGAGAGAGAACGCCCTGACACTCCCTCCCGCAGTGGCAAATGGCTTCACATAACTCACTCCCCCCGGGTCACCTCCTCTCTTCCCGCGCACCCCCCAGTTCTGCCCCTCTCCCTGCCCCTTCCTCACACCCCCCTCACCATCTCCCTCTTACTCGTGTCCTTCTCTATTTTACTCTGTTTCACCACATCTCCGCCCCCTCTGACCCCCCCCCCACCCTCTCATTCTCCCCCTCATTGCATCCGTCCCTATCTCCCCTTCTGATACTATTCCATCATTTCCCCTTCCCGCTTTCTTTCCTGACCCTTTCTCCGCCCCCTCACTATACCGCGTATTCCTCCCACCCTTCCCTCCCTTCCCTTGCTCCACTCGTTCAATTTCTCCTTCCCTCTAACTCTTTCTCTCCTTTTCTCTCTCTCCCTCCCCCTATCCACTCCTGATTTCCACCCCGTATTTCCTCTCTGCTCTCCACCTTCCCCTCTGTTCACGCTTCTCCGCTCCCTCACTTTCTCCATACAACTCACTCCCACACTTCTCTCCTCTACACCTCACCCCTCTTCCATCCACTACCCCTTCCACCCCTCTCTTCATTACGAGTTAGATAGAGCTCTAGGGGCTGGTGGAGTCAAGGGGTATGGGGAGAAGGCAGGCACGGGTTATTTATAGGGGACGAACAGCCATAATCACAATGAATGGCGGTGCTGGCCCGAAGGGCCAAATGGCCTCCTCCTGCACCTATTTTCTATGTTTCTTGCCCTTCTATCCGCGACCTCTCCCTCCCTCTTCCCTCCGCTACCCCTCCCTCAAGCCTCTCCTACTTTTGCTATTCTTATTATTATCGTGTGTCCGTTGTGAAATCAACATATGTGTGGTACAAAAGAATACTGTTCCCGAATATGGGTGGTAGGTGCAAGGGCCGCACCGGGGGGGGGGGGGGGGGGGACTTTTACACCCAAAGCTTTGAAATGTCTGTCAGCAATCCGGTATCAACATGGAAGAAGCTATTCCCGAATCTGGTGGTAGGTGTTTTAAAGCTTTTATCGTCTCCTTTTTCAGGGAGTGGGGGAGAAGTGAGACTGGCCTCCTCTCTCTGTCCCTATTCCTGCCCCGCTTTCTCCTCTCGTTTCCCTCTTCGTCTCCCCCTTCTTCAGCCGCGATGTGACACTAAAACACACGACGGTGTCTTCCCCCATTCAGTGTCCCCCTCCCGCTTTCACTCCCCCTCCCTCTCTCCCTCCCTCGCCCCCTGCCCGAGTTCCAATACACTTGTCTCTTGTAATTTGTGATTTTATTGGGAAATGTATCTGACACAACGACAGGGAACAGAACAGGAGAAACATCAGGAGGGACTTTCTGTGGAAGAGATCACTGTGGGATTGGTGGGGAGAGAAGGGCGGTGGTAGGGGTGGGAGGATGGGGTGGAATTAAACCCAACGTGCCCCCGGCCGTGTGAGGGCCCTGTCATAAATTCATTGAATGTGGTCTCGGGGCGGCCATCCCCAACTTCAGTCAACCGTCCCTTGTCCAGCAGTGTCGGTGCCTGTAGCAGTTGAATTGCCACCCAAAGCCGTGCCCGTTGGCGAGGCCGACAGCTGCGTGGTGAATTCCCCTTGTAGAGCGAGCAGCGGCCTGCTAGTAACCTCCCGCCCTCCATGGGACCAGCGCGCCATCCTGAGAGTTCATACATCTTCTAGCCAAATACGCCGTCGCCACATCCCTTGACTCCTCACCGCTCCGTCCCGAGAGAATGCCATTTGCAGTCAATAATCTGTCAAAAATTCCCATTTTATCGGGTTACCTTTGATGTTAATTATCGCCTTCCCTGGAGAAGCCGCCTCCTGTGGTCAGTCATTCATCTCTTCCATTGTCCCACCCACCGTCTCGTTCTCTCGGCTTTTGTTGAACATGCACTTACTTCCCCGTGTGGAGGCCTCTCACAGTCAAACGTCCATTCTTCCAGTCCCTTTCCCTGTCACTAGACCCGTTGATGTGCCCGGCTCCAGGCTGGGGCGCGATACATCCTAGTCGGCTTTCCTGGATGTTACTGCCCTGCCCAATGATTTCAGGACCCGGGGACGAAGCCAAACCGCCATAGCCGTGCACCCCCTCTCCCCTCTCCCTCCACCCCCTCCCACCCCCACCCCATGGCGCCACTGTTGCCCCCCCCCCCCCCCCCCACCATCACGTCACGTCAACATGGGGGCGCGCTGTCTCCCACGGCCGACTGTCCGCAGGTCACAGGGCGGACTCGTTCAGGTTGCCATTGGGCTGCCGGTCCACGCCTCCTCGCTCCTGCTCCTCCACCTCATCCTGCTGCTGCCTCCTGTCTCCCTGTGTTGGGCCGGAGCCGGAGACGGAGCCGGAGACGGAGACGGGGCCAGGCCCGGTTGCGGGGGGCGCTTCCTCTGCCTCCGGCCGGGCCACGGACCAGTAGAGCTGCGCCTCGGTTTCGGCCAAGCGCTCGGTGAGTTCGCGGGCGCTACAGGTCGGGGTGGACACCTCGAAGGTCTGGTGGAACATGCCGTAGTCCACCTCGTAGTGGCCGTCCTCCAGAGAGAGCACCGACATGAAGCGGTAGCCCAACAGCCCCTCCTCGCATAGGTAGGAGCTGCGGGCCTGGCAGGTCAGCCCTGCGGCAGAGGGAAGAGTTAATTCAGTCACTCACTGGAGCGCTCACCTTCCCACAGCACACCCCCCCCCTCCCCCTTCCCGCACTCCACCCCCTCCCCTCAATCCGTCCTCTCCCCACTTTTCTCCCCCTCCTCCTCACTTCCCCTCCACCTCCCTCCACTTCCCAATTCTTCTCTATCCCCACTACATCCTTCTCCCTATCCACCCCTTCATCATTCTGCTACGTTTCCCTTCCCTTTCCCATTCTCCCCTACCTGCCCCTTACCATCCCATCCTCTCCTCCTACCTTTCCATCTCTCCCCTCCAACCCTCTCCTGCCCTCCTGCTCCCACCGATCACTCACTCCCTCTCCGTTTCCATTCTCACGCTCTCTCCATTGCCCGGCCTCACTCTCCCTATCCCTTCCCTCCTCCTCCTCCCCTCTCCCTTCCTCTCTCCATCCCCGACCTCATGCCTCCCCCGATTCCTTCCCTCCTCCACCTCTCCACTTCTAGCCTCTTCTCCCAGCCCTTTTTCTATCCCCTCCTCCTTTTCCCTACTCCCTACCTACCTCTCCCACCCCTCCCTCTTCCCCTCCTTTCCCACCTCCCCCGTTTCCTTCCACACACCCTCCCATCCCCCACCTTTCCCACTCCCACTATTTTCCCCTCTGTCCTTCCTTCCTTCTCCCTCATTCTCCACACCGATTTCTCTCCCCATCCCTCTCCGCCATCATTCCCTCCCCGCCATCATTCCCTCCCACCCCACTGCCATCTTCACTTCCTCCTTCATTCCCTCCCCTCTCTTCCCTCCATCAAGTCTCTCCCCCTCACCCCTACTGCCACCATATTTTCTTAAATCCCACCATCACATGTGCCTGCACCACACACTTGATAGCGCGTTCCAAGTAAACCACTTTTGTGCAAAAAAAACAACTCGGTCCGTATATATCCTTTAAACTTTGCCCCCCATACCTCAATGTTCCGCTCCCTCGTCATTGACATCTTTACCCTGGGAAAAGGGTTTTGAATGTCTACCCTGTCCATGCCTCTCATAATTTAATATATTCATATCAGCTCTCTGTTCAACCTCCGATGTTACAGAAAAAAAACAATCCAGTTTGTTCAACTTCACCTGATAGTTAATACTCTCTAATCTACTGCGGGTTGCATCATAGTAAACCTCCTCTGTGCCCTTTCCTTGGCATCAACATCCTTTCTGTAATGGGGTGACCACAACTGCACACAATACTCCAAATTCAGCGTAACCAAGCCCTGTGAAACCACAACATGACCTCCTGACTCAATGGCCCTAACCGATGAAAGCAGGCATATCACACACCCTATTTACCACTTTACGTGTTGTTGCCATGGACTGGAACGAAATGTTGTTAAGGGACTTACTATTATCTGGATATTTCCCTTTATATTCTACCTCCCAATGCGCAAGACCTCACACTTGCTCAGATTAAGCTCCATCTGCCAATTCCCCGCCCATTTCTGTAGTTGTAGCCAATCTACATTTACGTCCCTCCACTCTGCCCCTCCATCACTCAGCCTGACTGCCTTCTTCTCTCCTTCCCTCTCGTCACCCTCTTTCACCCTTGCTCCCTGTCTACTTGCTGCCCTACCTCACATTCCCTTTCCTTACCCTTCTTTATCTACCATCCCTAACTCTCTGCCCCTTCCACTCTACCCCCCCCCCCCATGCACGCTGCACCTCCACTACCTCCCACTCCACCACTTCCCGCCACCCGTCTTGCCGTCCCGCTCCCACATTCCCCCCCCAATCATTCCCCCTCCATTCCATTTCCCTCAAGCCCCACCTCCCTACTGCTCCCACTCTTTCCCTTCCTTCTTTTCCTCTTCCCTTCCTCCTTCCCCCTTCCTCTCTCCACTACACTCCATCCATCACCCTCCTGTCCTCCCTCTCACTGTCTCTACTCCCTTCCACCTTCCCTTCCCCACCTCGCCCCTTCGTATCTCTTTCCTCCCCTCCCTTTCCCCACCCACCTTTTCCCCCAACCGTTCCCCCTCCCTACTAGTCCCTTTCTTTCCTTCCTCTATCTCCCCCTCCCTCCTGCTCCCACTCTTTCCCCTCGCCCCTCCCTACCTGTGGCCTCCACCATGCCCTCCAGAATGACCACGATCTCGAAGTCCTCGGCCCGCAGCCGGTCCTTACTCATCTCCCAGAACGGGCTGCGATCGTCGATCTCGTGGGCGATGATGAGCGGGGAGACGAGGAAGAGCCGGTCGTCACCGGTCTCCAGCCCCACGCCCACATCCGTCTGGTCAAGCGGGATGAACTCGCCCTCAGCCGTCTGCTTGGAGCGGATCAGCTTGGCCCGGATAGAGGCCTCTACGATGTGCGAGCGCCGAAGGTCGCCCACACGGAACATGAGGCAGAGACGGCCGTCCCGCGGCGACACCACCGCCCGGTCAGAGAAGATCAGGGTCTCGGCGCGCTTGGTGGGCTGCGAGATCTTGACGAACATGCAGCCCACCATGAAGGCGTTGACCATGGAGCCCAGGATGGCCTGGAGCAGGAGCAGCGCGATGCCCAGGGGGCAGGAGTCGGCGATCACCCGGAACCCGTAGCCGATGGTCGTCTCGGTCTCGATGGAGAAGAGGAAGGCGGAGACGAAGCCGTTGAGGTTGTGGACGCAGGGAGTCCATGCCTTGTCGCCCAGGTGCTCCAGATCGCCGCGGCAGTAGGCCAGGAACCACCAGACCAAGCCGAAGGCGAGCCAGGTGAGTGTGTAGGCCAGCACGAAGACCAGCAGGCTGACCCGCCAGCGCAGGTCCACCAGCGTGGTGAAGATGTCGGTCAGGTAGCGGTAAGTCTCCAACATGTTGCCGTGCTGCACATTGCACTTGCCGTTCTTCTCCACGTAGCGTTGCTTGCGGCGCCCGCCGGACCCCCGGCCCTCGGTGCACTGCGAGGCGCCCAGGCCGCAGTAGGCACTGTCTCGGCCCATGGGAAGGGCGGGATCACCGGCGGTTGGCGGCCTGCACCATCGGCTGCGGAGGAGGGAGAGCTGAGGAAGGAGGGAGCGGGGGCGCGGCAAATAGCAGACATGAGGAAAGAGAAAAAGAGCGGGAGATAGAGGGGGGGGGGGGGGGGGGAGGTGGAGAGAGGAGAGAGGACAGCGAAGTAGGAGAGGATATGGAAAGGAGGGAAGAGATAGGTGTAGAGATGGGGATGAGGAGAAAGATAGTAGCGATGTGGGAGAGGGAAAGAAGAAGAGGGAGGAAGAAGTGGGGAAAGCGAGGAGGCGAAGATAGTGGAATGGGAGAGAGCGAGAGGGGGGAGTGGGGAGCAGGGGGGTAGAGAGAAATTGAGGGTGGGAGAAATGGCAGAGGCGATGGAGGGAGAGGAAGTAAAGAGACAGAGTAGAGGGATCAGGGAGAAGGGGGAGAGAGAGGAAGTTGCAATGGAGAGAAAGAAGGAGGGAGTGTGAGAGAGGGGTCGAGTGAAAAGAGAGAGAGAGAGGGAGTTCACAGAGAGATAGATTGTGGAGCGAGAGCCAGGGGAGAGGAATTGCAGAAAATATTAATGGATTTGAAAGAGATGTGGTGAGAGAGGGGAGGATGTGGAGAGAGGAGAGTAGTGGTAAGATGAGTAATTGGAGAATGAGCAGAGGAGGGATAGTGGAGAGGAGAATGTGTGGAGGGAGAGAGGGACGAGGGCAAGTGAAGAGAGGGAATGGGGGAAGGAGAAAGGGAGAGAGGAGAGGAAGTGGAAAGAAAGGTGGAGTGGAAAGAAAGAAATAGAAGAAAGAAAGAGAGAGGGAGGGAGAGGTAGATGACAAGGAGGTGAAGAGTTGAGATAGAGCAGAGGGATGGAGAAAAGGGGAGGTATTGGAGAGGGAGAGGACAGATATGGGGAGAGAACATGCGGAGAGAGTGAGAGGGCATGGAGACGCAAGGAGAGAGCATAAATAGTACATAATGAGTGGAGAGAAAGAGGGAAGAGTAAAAGAGGGGGGGAGCGGAGAGGGAGATGGGAGGTATACGAGGGAGACAGGAGCGATGAACAGATTGAGAGAAGGAGAGGAGAGGGAGAAGGATAGAGAAGACCAAGTGAAGACATTGATGGGAGGTGGGTGTGCAGAGAGGGAGGAGCAGTGAGAGAAGATAGGAATTGGAGGGAGGGGTGGGAAGAGAGGGATTGGAGAGAGGGGAGAGTGGAGTAATGGAGGAAGATAGCAGAGGGTGCGAAGCACAAGGGAGGGGAGACATTGAAGAGAAAGAGAAGACAGATCGGACAGAAAGGGAAAGAAGACAGGAATTGGGGGAGAGAGGAATGAGGGAGCAGGTAGACCGGAGAGAACAAGGAATGGGAGAGGATGGAGTAGAGAGAGTGATAGAGGAGGTAGAGAGAGAGGTAGAGATGGAAGGAGGGACGAGCGAATGGAGGGGGAGAGAGAGATAGGACGAGCCGGGGTAGAGAGAGAGAGAGAGAGAGAGCAGAGACGAAGTGCAGAAAAAAGAAGTGGGAGTGAAGATAGAGATGAGAGCGAATGGAGTAAGAGAGAGGAGGGGGAAGTGGGGATAAAGGATGAGACGGTGAGAAATAGTGTAAGGGGATGAGATAGTAAAGGGGGTTGGTGTGGTGGGTATCATGGTTGACGTCAGAGAGGGTGATGGGACAGAGGAAGAGGGTGTGAGAAGGCAGAGAGAGAGAGAGAGGTGGTGGTATTAACTGAGAACATCCCTCAGAACCCATTTCCAGCAGCCCCCCCCCCCCCCCCCCCCCCCCCCCCCCCCCCCCCCCCCCCCCCCCGTCCCCCAATCCTGGTCCGATCCCCACTATCCTCTCTCCCAGCTTTTCTGCACATAATTCGATACATAGAGCGAGCGTCCACACATAAATTTTCATGTACGCAGGCATGCACACATGCACACTCCCACTGACACACACACGCGTAGACCCCCCCCCCCCCTCCCTTTCCCCCTGTCAGAGAAACAGACGTACGCACGTTAACCCACACATATGCCGTTTTCACGACACGGTTTCCCCCGGACAGCACATATAAATGTAAATAAAAACATATATTGAATCCAAATTATAATAATATGGCAAACACATCACACGCATAAATATATTGTTCTGTTGTCGATATAGAATATATATATAAACATAAAAATATATATAATTTTTAATATATATATATATATATAAACACACACACACACACACACATTTATATATATATATACATATGTTCATATGTTCATATGTTTATATATATATAAGCACATATATCAAACACAGTATTTCTCCTCTCACACTACAGAGGACAGCTGGAGCCCGGTTACCTCCCTCTGCCTCAGCTATGGTGGAAACGCAGTTTGGATATCGAATCAACATGGGAGTGTCCGCATCACCCCCGGCCGCCATCATCCATCGCCTGGCCTCCATCCATCGCCCGCCGCATCCTCCCCATCCCCACTGCTCGCTGCTCACCGCGGTTTTCAGGACCCATCTGCCAATCCCGTCACCCGGCCCGGAGAGCTATAGCGGCTGCGAAGGTGCTCAGAGCGGCCGAGCTGCGCTCTCTGTCGGTGCCCCAGGATGACAAGCGAGGTAGGTTCCGCTGCCGCACTGAGCAACGGCGGGCTGACGTACTGCCCGCTGCCCCCTCCCCCTCCCCATCACCTCTCACCCCTGCCTCATCCAACCCCTCCACACCCTCCTTCTCCCGCACACCCATCCCCTGCTTCGCCCAACCCCCTCCACACCTTCCCTCCCCCCTCACCCGTCCCATACCTCGCTCCCCACCCCTTTGGCCATCCCCTTCACATCCTACCTCGCCCTTCCCCTCCACACCCTACCTCACACACCCACCCACGCATTACCCTTCACACCCTACCTCCCTCCACCCTACCCACCCTCTCACCCCATCACCACCCCCCACACCTCACCTCTCTCCAGCCACTCCCTCACCTACCCCCTCCAACTCTACATCACCCATTCTTTCCCCCCTCACGTAATCCCCTCCATCACCCAACCCACTCCACATCCACCTTCACCCCCACCCCCTCCAACCTCCCATCCCAACCATCCTCCAACCATCCCTCCCACCCCTTCAGCATTGAAATTTGACCAAGTCAATGCCGTGGTAAAAGCTAGATTCTTCCAGCTTCAGATGATAGCTAAAATAAAACAATTCCTCCAGTTTGACAACCACGAAAAGATCATCCACACATTTATCTCCTCCCGCCTCGATTACTGCAACTCCCTCTACACTGGCATCAGCCATTCTTCCCTGTCCCGCCTGCAACTGGTCCAAAACACCGCAGCAAGACTCCCGACCGATCATGCACACAGATCATCCCGGGGGTGCACACACACACACACACACACACACACACACACACACACACACACACACACACACACACACACACACACACACACACACACACACACACAATCTCACCACCCTGAGTCCAGGTCCAGGCTGGGAACTAATCGAGCTGATCGGGAGAAGGGGAGGGGGGGAGGGTGGGGGGGAGGGGGGGAGGGTGGGGAGGGTGGGGGGGGGGGTATAAAATGAATAATAACTGCCCTGGAGCAAGTTACAGTTTGGGAGATAATGCAGTAGTTCAGGGGGGAACATATCTACAATCACGCCGACCCAGGAGTGAGTTACACGCTGCAATCTCATTGATGGATTCAGGGGGTTTATACAATATCAGACACTTGGCAGCGAGTTCCAGGCTGGGATCGAATCGCAGAATTACCAAATTGACATCTAAATGACAGATCTCAGGGAGAGAGTTCCAGGCTAGGATCTAATCGATGAGTTCAGGGAGCTTATATATAGACTGACAGTTACAACAGTGAGAGATCAGCAAATCCCCTTACCTTTGGCAGTGGTGTGTCCTTTCTTCCCTGCTTTCTTCTGAGCTAGTTCAGGAGAGACAGAGGGGCAGTTAACACAAAGATCCAGCCTGGACCCACTGATGTAAACTGCAGATGCATCATGCTGACTTCACACATTGCCCATCTACCTTGCTCTGCCCTCCCTCCCATGATCTCCCTGCCACTGTCTACATCACTCCTTGCCCTACTCCCCAAGGCCCACATACCTCACTCTACAATTCTCTAGAATTCGTGGACGCATTGGTGATGATTTTATAATGATCTATAGATTCAGGATCAGTTCCTGTGGATTGGAGGGTAGCTAATGTTATCCCACCTTGCAAGAAAGGAGCGAGAGAGAAAACGAGGAATTATAGACCAGTTAGCCTGACATTGGTGGTGGGAAAGATGCTGGAGTCAATTATAAAAGATGAAATAACGGCACATTTGGACAGCAGTAACAGGATCGGTCTGAGTCAGCATGGATTTACGAAGGGGAATTCATGCTTGACGAATCTTCTGGAATTTTTTGAAGGTGTAACTAGGAAAATGGACAAAGGAGAGCCAGTGGATGTAGTGTACCTGGACTTTCAGAAAGATTTTGATTAGGTTCCACATCGGAGATTAGTGGGCAAAATTAGAGCACATGGTATAGGGGGTAGGGTCCTGACATGGAGAGAAAATTGGTTGGCAGACAGGAAACAAAGAGTAGGGATTAACGGGTCCCTCTCAGAATGGCAGGCAGTGACTAGTGGGGTACCGCAAGGCTCGGTGCTGGGACCGCAGCTATTTCTAATATATATTAATGATTTAGATGAAGGGATTACAAGTAACATTAGCTAATTTGCAGATGACACAAAGCTGCGTGGCAGTGTGAACTGTGAGAAAGATGCTATGAGCATGCAGGGTGACTTGGACAGGTTGGGTGAGTGGGTAGGTGCATGGCAGATGCAGTTTAATGTGGATAAATATTAGGTTATCCACTTTGGTGGCAGGAACAGGAAGGCAGATTATTATCTGAATGGTGTCAAGTTCGGAAAAGAAGAAGTACAACAGGATCTGGGTGGCCTTGTTCATCAGAATACTAACGGTATATTGGCCTTCATAACAAGAGGAGTTGAGTATAGGAGCAAAGAGGTCCTTCTGCAGTTCTGCAGGGCCCTAGTGAGACCACATCTGGAGTATTGTGTGCAGTGTTTGTCTACAAATTTGTGGAAGAACATTCTTGCTATTGAGGCAGTGCAGCATATGTTCACAAGGTTAATTCCCGGTATTGCGGGGCTGTCATATAC
Organism: Leucoraja erinaceus; assembly: GCF_028641065.1. NCBI lineage: Eukaryota > Metazoa > Chordata > Chondrichthyes > Rajiformes > Rajidae > Leucoraja > Leucoraja erinaceus. The sequence continues at coordinate 19,938,036 of NC_073400.1, read as the reverse complement.
TGATGTAATGGAGCGACTGGGCTTGTATACACTGGAATTTAGACGAATGAGAGGGAATCTTACTGAAACATATAAGATTATTAAGGGATTGGACACGCTAGAGGCAGGAAACATGTTCCCAGTGTTGGGGCAGTCCAGAACCAGGAGCCACAGTTTAGGAATAAGGGGTAGGCCATTTAGAATGAGGAAAAAAAATTCACCCACAGAATCAGTGGAATTTTCTGCCTCAGAAGGGAGTGGGACGCCAATTCTCTGAATGCTTTCATGTGAGAGTTAGATAGAGCTCTTAAAGATATTGGAGTCAAGGGATATGTGGAGAAGGCAGGAACGGGGTACTGATTGTGGATGATAAGCCATGATCACAGGGAATGGTGCTCGAAGGGCCGAATGGCCATACCTTTCAGGGTTTAGGTTAATTGGCCTCTGTAAATTGCCCCCAGTGTATAGGGAGTGGATGAGAAAGTGGGATAACATAGATCAAACGTGAACTATTGATCGATGGTCGGCATGTACTCAGTGGGCCGAAGGGCCTGTTTCCATGTTGTATCTCTAAATCAAACTAAACAAAATGTTGTGCTTTTCATCAAGAAGGGCTGCAGAGTAAAACCCAGGAGTGCTCAGGTTTTATCTCTGTCGGTGCGACACACTGCCCCCTGCCCCTCCCCATCCCCTCTCACCCCTGCCTCACCCAACCCGCACCACATCCCCCTCTCCCCCACACCCACCCACTGCTTCGCCCAACCTCCTCCACATCTTCCCTCCCCCCCTCACCCGTCCCACATCTCGCTCCCCCACCCCTTTGACCATCCCTTTCACATCCTACCTCGCCCTTCCCCTCCACACCCCACCTCACACACCCACCCACGCATTACCCTTCACACTTTACCTCCCTCCACCCTACCCACCCTCTCACCCCACCCCACCACCTCCAGCCAGTCCCTCATCTACACCTCCATCACCCAACCCACTCCTCCCATCTCCATTCCCTACAACCATCCCTCCCACCCCATCAGCATTGAAATTTGACAAACAAGTCAATGCCGTGGTAAAAGCTAGCTTCTTCCAGCTTCGGACGATAGCTAAAATAAAACAATTCCTCCAGTTTGATGGCCTCGAAAAGATCATCCACACATTTATCTCCTCCTGCCTCGATTACTGCAACTCTCTTTACACTGGCATCAGCCAATCTTCCCTGTCCCGCCTGCAACTGGTCCAAAACGCCGCAGCGAGACTCCTGACGGGCACCCGAAAAAGGGACCACATCACCCCGATTCTGGCCTCTCTCCACTGGCTCCCTGTGCGGTTCCGTATAAATTTCAAGATCCTTCTTTATGTCTACAAAGCCCTTAACGGGCTTGCCCCCTCCTACATTAAAAGTCTGCTTACCCATCACACCACCTCCAGGTCCCTCAGATCGGCCGACTTGGGGTTACTGAACATCCCGCGGTCTAGGCATAAGCTCTGGGGCGACCGTGCCTTTGCGGTTGCAGCTCCTAGACTGTGGAACAGCATCCCTCTTCCCATCAGAACTGCCCCCTCCATCGACTCCTTTAAGTTGAGACTTAAAACTCATCTTTACTCTCAAGCCTTTCTTGACGTCCTCTGAGGGAGGGCTATATGTATGTATTTATGTATGTACTTAATCTATGAACCAATGTTGTATAACGTTAGTACCTCCACCAATGTAAAGCACTTTGGCCAACAAGAGTTGTTTTTTAAATGTGCTTTAGAAATAAAAGTGACTTGACGTGACTTGACTTGACTTCCAACTCTCCCTCACCCACCCCTCCCTGTAACTCTCCCTCATCCAATCCCCCCTCCTACCCTCTCCTCTCCTGGCCCTCCCCCTTCCTCTCTGCCTACCTATTTTACCCCCATTCTATCCTCAGTCCTATTCTCAATTTACTTACTCAACCTCCAATACTCCCCCAGACTTTTTTATGTGTGGGGTGAGGGGGGGAGGGGAAACTACCTTTCAGGGTCCCTACCTGGTCGGAGAGGCAGCTTTTCTCTGGGCTGCAGCTTCGACCCGTCCTCGCGGCCTACCAGCGGGCCTGGAGCGGCGTTTCCTGTCGGGGACCGCCCAGAACCTCGGCTTCGGTGGCGGCACAGCGCTGGAGCGCTATCGCGGAGCGGAGTGGGCGATGCCTTGCCCGGGGCGCCGCGCTGGAGCTCCGGTGAGCTGACAATCGCTGAGTAAAACATCACGGAGCTGCGGGACTGCGGAGCGATCAGCTGTGGGCGGCGGCGCTGACTTTACACCGGGAGCCTGGGATCTCTAGATGAGATCGCCAGTTGTGGAGCTCCAACCGGCGCGGCCTTGTTGGCTTTGGAAGCCGTGGCCTCCAGTACGGAAGTGGCCATTCCAGGGTTCCCAAGCCGCTGAGAGGACTCTCCCGACGCCGGAGCAACATCACCCGGCGAGAACGGCCTGGAACATCGGGCCTCCATAGAGGCAACTGTGGAGGCCTCAATGGGCCCGACTATGGGTGAACTGGGGTTGGGGACTGGACTTTGTGCCTTCCCTCATAATGGGAACCATTGTGGGGGGATGTTCTTTATGTTTAAAACTCTTATTAATGTTATGTCTGTATTCCTTCTTTATGTGCTGCAAAATGGCAAGAAGCATTTCACTTCACTACACCTCGGTGTATGTGAATGTGACCAATAAAATACCTTTGATACCTTTGGTACCCTCTCCCACCCCGTTCCCCTCCACCATCCATGTCAACCTACCCCCCCCTCCCCCACCAAGGGGTACAGTTGACGTGAAGAAATGCTCAGTTACAAGCAAGAATTTTGAAACATTTTAAATCGCATACTTATTGTTATTCAATAAACAGCCACACACATTGCCACAAATGGCAGAGGATACTTTGCAAAATTGGCATGTTAATAGCTCAGCAATCAGTGAGGTGCCCAAAGTGTAATAGTATGGGAGCTTCAACTCTGGAGAAGGGGACGGGGGAGGTGGAACGGAGAGGGTGAGTGGGGGACATAGAAAATGAGCGAATAGGACCTTGAGGGGGGTGGAAATTCCAGAGTTGGGGTATCTGGAAGCCGGAAGAACTGCTGGTGGTGTGAATATACATTAAGTGGAGCAGAAATATCAGTGGGTTGTTAAGGCTGGAGGCTGATAGGGAGGGGTGCAGAACCTGGAGGGAGATACAGAGAAAGAGAGGGGTGTAGAGGCTGGAGCGGTTTACATGGACAAGGAAGGGTGTAGAGGCATGGAGGGGGTTACAGGAACAGGGAGTGGTGTAAGCTCTGGAGGGCTGGCTGGGTGTCGGGGATTGGTAGAAGTTACAGGGACAGGGAGGAGGGATGATAGGGAGCGGTACGATGTTGAAGGATTGCACCGGATTTGATTTGAAGCAGTGGAATGCAAATGCTATAAATTGCTGGGAATTAGCCAACCTGGAAGAAGGAATATCTGTGCTATTGGGATATTGGGATATTTGTGAGGAAGTCAAGCTTGTTGGAAACAACTGAGATTGTGGAGGTTATGGGTGAATGGTAAACTGGCAGTAAGTAGGCCCTGTGGCAGGTCTGCAGCCCAGTGGCAAGTCTGCAGCCCAGTGGCACATTAGCTGGCCAGCTGCATGCCCAAGGTTACAGAGGTGCGGTGGTGAGGCCAGTGTTCGCTGAGGGATTTCTGGAAGGCATCTCGGTGCGCCGGGGAGGGCTGTGACAGCTCTGGGAGGTGCTTTATACAGAGAATGTGTGGCCTTGTAAGTGAGCTGCTGACTGCCTCACTCCTGGCCTTTGGCTCCACCTGGCAGAAAGAACTCGACAGTGACCTCTTTGTTCAGTCCAGAGAATGTCACCACGGGCTTCCCAACAGATGCCTGTGGCCTGATCGCACTGTAGTCTTCTTCTTTGTCCTTGCCCAGGGCCTGATACGTTGAATCTGGGGACAGAGGCAATGATGTCAGCAAATGGGGAAGTAGAAACAAAGAACTGCAAATGCTGGACATAAAGTGCGGGAATAGCTGAGCAGGTCAAACAGCATCTCTGTGGAGAACATGGACAAGTGCCGTTGCGGGTCGGAGTCTGATGAAAGGTCTCGACCTGAAATGTCATGTATCCATTTTTCTCCAGAGATGCTGCTCCAGCACTTTGTGTCCTTTTGTGTGAGGGATCACTGAACACAAACAGTTTACAGTGTAACAGGAGGCTTGGAGCCCGTCCTGTTCCCACTGTTCTGTGTGGAGTGATCCAGCGAGCCTCCCTCCATCCCATCTCCTCATTTCAGTTTCTCTCCTATCATATACTTGTAGGTCTTTATATTATTTCCTCTCATACTCATAAAGTCATAAGGGATAGTAGAATTAGGCCATTTGGCCCATTTAGTCTACTCGGCAAAGCAATCATGGCTGATCTCCCTCCTAACCTCATTCTGCTGCCTTCTCCTCATAAACTCTGACAACTGTACTAATCAAGAATCTATCTATCTCTTCCTTGAAAATATTCACTGATGGCCTCCACAGCCTTCTGTGGCAGAGAATTCCACAGATTCACCACCCTCTGACTAAAGACATTTCTCCTAATCTCCTTCCTGAAAGAACCAACCAGATGCAACTAAATTTAAAGTAGCTCTTTCTTCCCAATAACCCTTTCTGACTTAAGTCCTCCCTCCACCACCTTCAGTTTAAATTCCATTTGGAATATTTTGAAGGACCAAGAAACCAAGAACCAAGAACCTCCTTTAATTCTGAGGCTATGACCACTAGTGGAAACATCCTCTCCACATCCACTCTATCTAAGCCTTTCACTATTCTGTACATTTCAATGAGGTCCCCCCTCATTCTTCTAAACTCCAGCGAGTACAGGCCCACTGCCGCCCAACATTCATCATATGTTAACCTACTCATTCCTGGGATAATTCCTGTAAACTTCGTCTGGACCTTCTTCAGAGCCAGATGTCCTTCCTCAGATATGGTGCTCGAAATTGCTCACAATACTCCAAATGTGGCCTTACCAGCCGTTTTCAGAGCCTCAACATTATACCCCTGTTTTTGTATATAAGCCCTCTTGAAGTAAATGCTAGCATTATGTTTGCTTTCTTTACTACTGATTTTGACTTGCAGATTAACTATTTGGGAATCCTGCACCTGCATTCCCAAGTCCCTTTACACCTCTGATTTCTGGATTCTCACCCCATTTAGAAAATAGCCTACACCTTTATGCCTACTAGCAACATGAATGACTCCACACTTTGCTGCACTACAGTCCAAGATCGCACCTCTCTGCCCGCTCTTCCAACTTGTCGAAGTCCTTCTGCAGAGTCCCTACCTTCGCTACATTGCTTGCCTCTCCATCTATTTTCATATCATCTGCAAACTTTGCCACAAAGTCTTCAATCGATCTTCTTACAGTAACTAATTTTTGTTTGTCATCCTTTGCTAGTTTAAAATTCACAAGTTCTCTGGCCTCCACTCATCTGCAAGTACTGTTCACCCTTACTTTCAGTTGGATGTCATCCTGAAACTCATTTGTGAACTGTGGATGGTGCACCCTACTCCCAGAGCCTATCTGCCTCACTGGTACTTTTGCTGAGATTTACAATGTACTTGTACAATCTTCCCTGTAACACCCTTCAATCCCTACACCCTCCCTATCTCTGTACCCCCTCCGGTCTCTTTCCTGATTTCTATCACTCCTCCAGCCCTTAAGCCCTCACCCCACCTCTGAGGAACATTCAGATGAAACCTGCTTGTGCAAATCACAGCAGTTCGCACCTCTCCCCCTTGCACATCTTACTCTGTGCCTGGCTCTACCTCATGTCTGTATCTTGCACGACATCTATCACTCTGTTAAACATTTCCAATCTCTCTCTCTCTCTCTGTCCCTCCCCCCTCTTCCCCTCTCTCTGCCTCTCTCCCCCTCTCTCTCTGTCACTCTCTTTCCTCCCTCTCTCTCCCCATCTCCCCCCTCTCTCTCCCACCATCTCTCCCTCTCCCCCTCTCTTTCACTGTATATATATACTGTATATATCTCTCTCCTTGCTCTCTCTCTCTCTCTCCCCCCCCTCACTCTCCCCTCAAATCTCTCTCTCTCCCCTCTTCCCCTTTTCTCTCATTGCTCCCCTCTCTCTCCCCATCTCTCCGCATCTCTCTCTCCCCCTCACCCTCTCTCCCTCTTTCACCCCCTTTCACTCTCTTTCTCTCCTTTCACTTTTTCTCTCTCTCTCCCACTATCTCCCACTCTCCCACTCACTAACTATCTCTCCCCATCTATATCTCTCTCCCCTCTCTCTCTCTCTCTCTCTCTCTTCTCTCTTCTCTCTCTCTCTCTCTCACCTTCCTTCTCTCTCCCTCCCCCTGCCCCTCCTCTCTCTCTCTCACACCACCCCTATTTCTCTCTCTCTCCATCACTCTCTCCCATAAAATCTCCCATAACCACCGTAGCATTACTTTTGCTACACGTACATCTACCTCTATCTCCACATCTCTCTTCTCCACATTGATTTATCTCCCTCAACACCTCTTTCTCAATTTAAATTTCTCTCTCCATCTGCCTTTTTGTTTTGCTTGTTGTCCCTCTCTCTACCAGAACCTGGTTAAGATCCATCTTACAACATACTTGGTGTCATCCTTGAAGAATCCAAACAAACCAAGTATCTTGGCATCAAATTGCAGAATGATCTGCGTTGGAATGGTCAGACTCATCATGCAACAGTGAAAGCAACAGGTGTCCTAAACTTCCTGAGGCGCAACTTTCATCATTGTTCAGCTTCTGTCAAGGAGAAGCTGTATTTCACCCTCGTTAGACCTCATTTGGACTACGCAGTTGCAGCTTGGGACCCATACACAGATAAAAACATTTCATCCATCGAACGTGTCCAAAGACAGGCCGCTCGATTTGTTACTAACACCTATGAGAGAGAAGCGAGTGTCACCAAACGTCTGAATTCTCTGGGGTGGAACCCTCTCCAAGACAGACGTGAAGCTCACCGTTTGACCTGTTTTTACAAAATGTTAAATGGTCAGCTAGACATAGATCACAAGACCTACACCAACCCCAAACCAATTAGGAGCAGACGAGGGCATTCGATCCAATTTCTGATCCCAGCTACAAAGACAGATGTGTACAGCAATTCGTTCTTCCCACGCACAATTAAAGCATGGAATAATCTCCACCCAACTATAGTTACCCAACCAGATGCAACTAAATTTAAAGTAGCACTTTCTTCCCAATAACCCTTTCTGGCTTAATCCCTCCCTTCACCACCTCCAGTTTAAATTCCAGTTGGAATATTTTGGAGGACCAAGGAACCAAGAACCAAGAACCTGCCTTTCTCTGACTGCCTACCTTGTGGATGTGCCTCGGCGGCTGTTGGTATCATACTGTAGTTCCTGACTTTCTTTTTCCTTAGGGGCTGGTGGTTGGTATTGGAGGCTCCTTTAGCCGAGCTGGGCCCAGGCGTCTCCTCATTGTCTGTGGGGGGTAAAAGGGAGGTGATAATTGAAGATTAAGATCCACTTGGTCACATTCCCCTCGTTCTTCGCTCTTCTCCCTATGGCAGCACCATCTCTCGGTCTCCTCCATTGAAGGACACATGAGAGAGAACAGATTACAAGAAGAGATTCTGGCAAACAAGAGAAAACAGAATATGCGGCCATTGTTTGCCAGATGAGGTTGAAACAGAGGTGCACTTCCGCCTAAAATGCAAAAAAATTGACAAAACAAGGAAAGCATACTTTGACAAACTCAGTCTGGCAACCCCTAATTTTAAAGAACTAGATGATACATCAAAACTAAGAATAATCCTTGGTGAAGGAAATACGGCACATCTTGGTGCACAATACGTAACAGCATGCCATAACCTGAGAGATGGTGAATAACCAACATGCACAAATGTACGCACTCACTAATTAAGATTAACTGACACTAAGAAATTAATATTGAATTGCTAAACTTGCTATTCTGATGTACTGCTTACAGCTCCAAGAATGTGTAACAATCAATAAAGGGCTATAGGCCTATTGCAAGTTTATGTACAGGGACATATCTATCCATGCACTGTATACTTGTATTTATATTGATGCATTTTTAATATGGATGTTATCTTTTATACTTTGGCGATATAACCATGTATTTTTATCATGCCAATAAAGTTTTTAAATTGAAAAAAAATTTGAAAAAATTGACAAGAAAACAATCAGGGAGCGGTGGGAGATGAGGGGGAGGGGGGGTGGAGAGTTGGCGTCGACCTAATGAGCTGAAAGATCTTGTGAATATTTAAATTTGCTCTGTCCACACTTTTTCTGATGTTACCAACCATGCCCCGATCGTCACTGCTTTCTCTGTGTTGGGAGCAAACCCGCCACTCAGTGTCATCCCACTGAGCAAAAGTTCCACATCCCAGGAATTTGAGGAAATTTCCCTGGAATCCTCTGCAAAAAAACATTCTTGTGGAAACATACAAATTGGGGCAGGTATGGTTCTCTTTGCAATAACATTGTGATTCCATACCTCATTTTTTAAATACCAACCTTTCGTGAATCAGCAATTGGGCACCCAGATCTTTCTGAGCCCGAAATCTTTCTTCATTGAGAATAGTGTTTTTTTTTAAATGTTCTCAAAATGGATGTTCACATTTTCCCATTTGCCAGATAGTTACACAATCGTAGCTTCTCCACATTTCCATTGCCTATACTGTCTCATGTTTGAAACAAGTTTATTCATGGATAACCCCTTGAGATGGACAAGTTCAAAACTAGATGAACATAGAATGTTATAGAACAAGTTCATTCAGCGGGTTGAGTCTGGGTCAGTCGCTGAGCTATCCATTCCCCCACAGTTCCTGGAGCCTACTGTGACATCGGCCCACAATTTGCATGGCCCTCATGTATACACAAGGGGAAACTTACAGTGGCCAATTGATGATGATGATTCTTTATTGTCAGGTTTACCTCGGTACAGTGATATTCTTTGTTTTTGCAAACAAAGTACACAAAAGCGTCACCACAAAGGCGCCCGACAAAGTTACAAAAAGTGCTCGTCTGTTCTTCGTCCCCCCATTCTGCAGGCAAGTTTCTGCATGTCTTTGACACCTAGGAGGAGATTCAAGCACATGGGAGATACTTACATATTCAGAGGAAGAAAGTGCAAACTCCACACAGACAGATTTGGCGGTCAGGATTGAACGTGATGTCAGAATAGAGGCCGGGTGCCCGGAGGTGTGAGGCCGCAGTTCCTGCCATCCTGCGTGCCTGGGCTCTGAAGGGAATGTCAGTATTGCAACGATGCAGGGTCATTGCCTGAGCACATGGGGGATGCTAGCAGTGGTTCTGAACACCAGAGGGATGATTCGGAGTACCCATCGGCTCCAGCAACGCCAACTTCCCAGAAATCAGCTTCTGAAAATACCCAGGAGTTGCTGAAGGCAGTGAGAGATCAGCAAATACCCTTACCTTTGGCAGTGGTGTGTCCTTTCTTCCCTGCTTTCTTCTGACCTAGTTCAGGAGAGACAGAGGAGCAGTTAGCACAAAGATCGAGCTTCAATTCCTCTTCCCATTGTCTTCTGACCGCCTTCAATCTCCTCCACTGGCAGAGGGAGGCCACACGCACACTGGAGGTACAGAGTAGTAAAGGAGGTGGCTCTAGAGCATACGGGGGATGCTGGCAGTGGTTCTGAACACCAGAGGGATGGTTCGAAGTACCCACCGGCTCCAGCAATGCCAACTTCCCAGAAATCAGCTTCTGAAAATACCCAGGAGTTGCTGATAGCAGTGAGGGATCAGCAAATACCCTTACCTTTGGCAGTGGTGTGTCCTTTCTTCCCTGCTTTCTTCTGACCTAGTTCAGGAGAGGCAGAGGGGCAGTTAACACAAAGATCGAGCACAGACCCACTAATGTAAACTGCAGATGCATCATGCTGACTTCACACACTGCCCATCTACCTCGCTCTGCCCTCCCTCCCACAATCTCCTTGCCATTGTCTACATCGCTTTCTGCCCTACTCCCCCAAGGCCCACATACCATTAAGTTTGCGATCATGGACTTTAGGAGGGCACACCATCCGAGGACGTACACTCCATTGAGGATAAATGGGGGTCCTGTGGATAGGGTGAGCTGTTTTAAATATCTGGGAGTCCACATCTCCGAGGATATGACATGAACATCACATGCCTCAGCACTCGTGAGTAAAGCAAGGCAGCGCCTTTACCACCTCAGGCAATTGACGAAATTCAGAGTGTCTCCGAGGATCCTCCAGTGCTTCTACGCAGCGGTGGTGGAAAGCATCTTGTCCGGGAATATTACCATCTGGTTTGGGAATTGTTCTGCCCAGGACAAGAAGGCTCTGCAGAGAGTAGTGCGTTTGGCCGAATGCACTATGGGAACTTCACTCGCCCCCCTGCAGGAACTATACATCAGGAGGTGCAACTCCAGAGCCAATAAAATCATGAGAGACCCCTTCCACCCATGCAACGGACTGTTCCAGCTGCTACGGTCAGGCAAACGCCTCCGTTGCCATGCTGTGAGAACGGAGGTTGAGAAGGAGTTTCCTCCCAGAGGCCATTCGGACTGTAAATGCCTTTCTCACCAGGGACTAACTATACTGAACGTTTTTCCTTCCAATATTTATTATGTAAAAGAATGTGTGTGTTTATGATTGTGTTTATGGTTTGTTTGGTTGTTTGTTTGTTTGTCTTTTTGCACAAAGTCCGCGAGCATTGACACTTTTTACTGAACATTTGACCACCAGGGACACCGGGAGTTCCCAGTTGCTAGCTACTTCAATTCCTCTTCCCATTACCTTGACGATCTGACTGCCTTCAATCTCCTCCACTGGCAGAGGGAGGCCACACGCATACCGGGGGGACAGAGTAGTAAAGGAGGTGGCTCTAGAGCATACGGGGGATGCTGGCAGTGGTTCTGAACACCAGAGGGATGGTTCGGAGTACCCATCAGCTCCAGCAACGCCAACTTCCCAGAAATCAGCCTCTGAAAATACCCAGGAGTTGCTGATGGCAGTGAGAGATCAGCAAATCCCCTTACCTTTGGCAGTGGTGTGTCCTTTCTTCCCTGCTTTCTTCTGACCTAGTTCAGGAGAGACAGAGGGGCAGTTAACACAAAGATCCAGCACGGACCCACTGATGTAAACTGCAGATGCATCATGCTGACTTCACACACTGCCCATCTACCTCGCTCTGCCCTCCCTCCCACGATCTCCCTGCCACTGTCTACATCATTCCTTGCCCTACTCCCCCAAGGCCCACATACCTCACTCTATAATTCTCTAGAATTCGTGGACGCATTGGTGATGATTTTATAATGATCTATAGATTCAGGATCAGTTCCTGTGGATTGGAGGGTAGCTAATGTTATCCCACCTTGCAAGAAAGGAGCGAGAGAGAAAACGAGGAATTATAGACCAGTTAGCCTGACATTGGTGGTGGGAAAGATGCTGGAGTCAATTATAAAAGATGAAATAACGGCACATTTGGACAGCAGTAACAGGATCGGTCTGAGTCAGCATGGATTTACGAAGGGGAATTCATGCTTGACGAATCTTCTGGAATTTTTTGAAGATGTAACTAGGAAAATGGACAAAGGAGAGCCAGTGGATGTAGTGTACCTGGACTTTCAGAAAGATTTTGATTAGGTTCCACATCGGAGATTAGTGGGCAAAATTAGAGCACATGGAGAGAAAATTGCTTGGCAGACAGGAAACAAAGAGTAGGGATTAACGGGTCCCTCTCAGAATGGCAGGCAGTGACTAGTGGGGTACCGCAAGGCTCGGTGCTGGGACCGCAGCTATTTCTAATATATATTAATGATTTAGATGAAGGGATTACAAGTAACATTAGCTAATTTGCAGATGACACAAAGCTGCGTGGCAGTGTGAACTGTGAGAAGGATGCTATGAGCATGCAGGTTGGACGGTTGGGTGAGTGGGCAGGTGCATGGCAGATGCAGTTTAATGTGGATAAATGTGAGGTTATCCACTTTGGTGGCAGGAACAGGAAGGCAGATTATTATCTGAATGGTGTCAAGTTCGGAAAAGGAGAAGTACAACAGGATCTGGGTGGCTTTGTTCATCAGAATACTAACGGTATATTGGCCTTCATAACAAGAGGAGTTGAGTATAGGAGCAAAGAGGTGTCAGAGCTAAGAGCAAAATAGGAGCAAAGAGAGTGTTCCCACCCTCACCTGGCTCCTGTACTACCCCACTCACTCTCGGGGAACACGATGTCAGACGGGTGCTCCTGGCAGTGAACCCCAAGAAGGCTACCGGCCCAGATGGAGTCCCTGGTAAGGTGCTCAAAGCGTGCGCCCACCAGCTCACTGCCATCTTCACCAGAATTTTCAATCTCTCCCTGGCCCAGGCAGTTATTCCGTCCTGCCTAAAATCAGCCACAATCGTCCCTGTGCTGAAGAAGTCTCCCATCACCAGCCTTAATGACTACCGTCCTGTTGCCCTCACTCCGGTAATCACGAAGTGCTTCGAGAGATTGGTCCTCCAGCACATCAAGGACTATCTACCACCAGACTTCGACCGACCCCCACCAATTCGCTTATCGCCAAAACAGATCCACAGAAGACGCCATCACCGTAGCTCTCCACTCTGTGCTGAGCCATCTGGAGCAGGGGCAGAGCTACGTCCGGATGCTCTTTGTGGATTTTAGTTCAGCCTTTAATACAATCATCCCGGACATCCTCATTGGTAAACTGGTCACTCTCGGCCTCCCCACTGTCACATGTGCCTGGATTAAGGATTTCCTCACAAACCGGCCCCAGACTGTGAGACTCGGCCCCCACCTCTCCTCCACTCGCAGGTTGAGTACCGGTTCCCCACAGGGCTGTGTGCTAAGCCCCCTCTTATACTGTCTCTACACCTACGACTGTAGTCCGGCCCACAACAACAACCGCATCGTCAAATTTGCTGACGACACTACTGTGGTCGGACTTATTTCAAAGGGAGACGAGGCAGCCTACAGAGAGGAAGTCCTGAAGTTGACAACCTGGTGCTCAGAAAACAATCTGGCTCTGAACACCAGGAAAACAAAAGAGCTCATTGTCGACTTCAGGAGGCACAGCACCGACTTAGTCCCCCTACACATTAACGGCGAGTGTGTGGAGAGGGTCAACACCTTCCGGTTTCTCGGCGTCCATATCGCTGCTGACATCTCCTGGACGGACAACACGACGGCGGTCATCAAGAAGGCTCAGCAGCGGCTGCACTTCCTGAGGGTCCTCAGGAAGCACAACCTGGACTCTAACCTGCTGCTGACCTTCTACCGCTCGTCCATCGAGAGCCTGCTGACATACTGCATTACAGCATGGTATGGCAGCTGCACCATGGCAGACAGGGAGAGGCTTCAGAGGGTAACCAGGACAGCGCAGAGGATCATTGGTTGCCCTCTCCCCTCCCTGATGGACATCTACACCTCCCGCTGCCTTAGCAGGGTAAAGAAGATCACCAAAGACAGCTCCCATCCTGCGTTTGGACTGTTCGACCTGCTGCCCTCTGGAAGGCGCTATAGGTGCATCAAATCCAGGACAAACAGACTCAGGAATAGCTGCTTCCCGAGAATTATATCTACCATAAATTCAAATCCACACATGCACTGACTACACCGCCCAACACGGACTTCCATCTGTATATATGTATATATGTATGTAGCGCCGTAGAATTTGTGCACCTATTCCCCCCCCCCATCTCCCTTCTGTTTTGTTTTTCTGTTCTTGTTTTTTGTGTAAAATTGTATGTATGCACTGAGTACGAGCAGCTTTCAGTTTCACTGTACATGTATAGTGACAATAAATGGCATATCATATCATTCTGCAGTTCTGCAGGGCCCTAGTGAGACCACATCTGGAGTATTGTGTGCAGTGTTTGTCTATAAATTTGTGGAAGAACATTCTTGCTATTGAGGGAGTGCAGCGTAGGTTCACGAGGTTAAATCCCGGGATGGCGGGGCTGTCATATGCTGATGGAATGAAGCGACTGGGCTTGTATACACTGGAATTTAGACGAATGAGAGGGAATCTTACTGAAACATATAAGATTATTAAGGGATTGGACACGCTAGAGGCAGGAAACATGTTCCCAGTGTTGTGGCAGTCCAGAACCAGGAGCCACAGTTTAGGAATAAGGGGTAGGCCATTTCGAACGGAGATGAGGAAAAAAAATTCACCCACAGAGCTGTGAATCAGTGGAATTTTCTGCCTCAGAAGGGAGTGGGACGCCAATTCTCTGAATGCTTTCATGTGAGAGTTAGATAGAGCTCTTAAAGATATTGGAGTCAAGGGATATGTGGAGAAGGCAGGAACGGGGTACTGATTGTGGATGATAATCCATGATCACAGGGAATGGTGCTCGAAGGGCCGAATGGCCATACACCTGCACCTATTGTCTATTGTCTATTGAATTCCCTAATTTTAGGTAACAAACCCCTAGCCCTCATGCATACCTTTCTCCCCTACTAAACTCATCCAGTACAGTCAGATGGGCCCTTTCCTCTCCTCCACCTCCATCCACTCATCACTTTCTTTTTTACATTCCACTCCCAATTTCCATATCACATTCTACCATCACAGTCTTTTTGTGTCATCCACCTTTTACCTCCAGTCTTGGTTCCCATCTCCACCCCATTCCCATTCACACACGATTCACATGAGTAACTTTGCTGATGACACCAACATTGGAAGAGTTGCAGTTGGAATGGTGTCTGGAGATACAGCAAAATATAGATCAGCTGCAGAAATGGGCGGAGAAAGCACAACCTCCAGTCTTCTATACTGCTTCAACTGGTACTGTGGACACTCACGCTCCCACCTGGCTGCACCATCTCCTCCACTCCCTGATAACAAGACCATTCCTGTGCCCGATACTCGTCAGAAAATATTTCTTGCAGAGTATTGGGCACAGGTATGGTCTTGTTATTAATTCTGGCGTGTGTGCCAGCTCCCCGTCTGGCCGTGTCCCGGACACAACTTGACCCTGAATGGCCATTAAGGAGGCCGGAGATGGGTGGATTGTTGAGGTGGGGGAGGGCGTTTAAGGTGCAGCGCTGGACACAGGGAAGGGGAACCACTCTTTGTGTTTGGCTGTCACAAATTCAAGGGGCCGACGGACTTTTGTCCACATCGTCAGTTTTCTCGGTGTTGTGGGCTAGCCCGGTGGGAACGGGCGGAAGGGCAAGTTTATGGTCTTCGGCGTTCTGTGATCCAGTGTGGGCGAGCACGCAGGCCGTTAACAGATGTGTTGACATTTGTTGTTCTTCCCCATCAAGCCCGTGGTAGTTAAACCCACACCCCTGGCAATGTGGCCGGAGTTGCCTATCGGGAGGGGCATCAGTGACCCACAGTGGCGCGGCAGGGTTTGGAAACCCGCACTGTGATGGGGTTTTTTTTAATCCAGAGATTGGACTTTTAGACTTTATGGATCCAGCGCGGAAACAGGCCCACCACGTCCGCACCCACCAGCGATTACCCTGACATTAACACACGAGGGACATTTTTTAAAACAATTTTACCAAAGCCAATTAACCTTCAAACCTACAATTATTTGGAATGTGAGAGGAAACCGGAGCTCCCGGAGTATCCCACGCAACTGCCGTACCGCTAGATGATTTTCGTGCAACAGTCACCACCGGCCTGTCGCGTAAATGACGCGCAATTGACGCCCAAGTGGGACAGGCCCTTTAGAATTCTCAGCTGCTTCGGGCAATTTGAGTAAAATCAAAGTGCAGGAGGAACTTTGCCATTCAGGGAGGGAATGAACAGGCATTTGGGGTCGGGAGCCTTCATCACACTGATGATTAGTCTTTTGAGTTCCTCCAGCACTTGCGTTGTGCTCATGGTTCCAGCATCTACAGTTTCTTGTGTCTGTTACCTCTGGTTTATCATCCAGTCCCTGCCCTCTCCATGCTGCCCTAACCCAAGAAGACCCCCACTTAACTGGTCTGTCCACAGCAGAAGCAGGCGGTGAATCCCAAGGCACTGAACCACAGGCACACGAAGGTGATTGTCACGGCCATCCTAACTCGGGAGCACATGCACGAAGAGCCTGTGAACAGAAAGAAACGGGATACTCACCGGCGTTCCGTGCACAGAGTTGATGATCACTGTGCATCATGTGCATTATTGTCATTACCTATGACAATCCGTGTTAATTTACATGTGAGACAGAAATAGCGTCCTGTCTGGTTTTGAAGACGTGACCATCCATGTGTGTTTGACCATTTGTGTGTCACGCTGTATGGTGTGTATGCAATATCAGCCATGAATGAATGGTGTAGATTTGATGGGCCGAATGGCCTAATTCTGCTCCTCTGACATGAACTAATGATCCTGCTCTTTAACTGTTCACACCTGTCTATCATTGCATGTCTGAAACACTCAAGGTGTGTTTGTGCCCGTGATAACCGTATAACTGTGAGTGTAAGTGAGATTTATGGTCGTGATTAGGTGTGCACAACCTTCTGTTTGTATGGGGCCACCTGAACATGTGTATGTTTGGCCGTTCATATGCATATCTGCGAGTAAATGTGTGAGATGTGTAATGGTCTGTGTGTGCTTAACTATGTATGAATGCAATTAGTCTTATAGTCACACCATGCGGAAACAGGTCCTTCAGCTCAACTTACCCCATCTAAACTATTCTCACCTGCCTGTTTTTGGCTTATGTCCCCCCAAATCTACCCTATTCATGTACCTGTCTCAATGTTTCTCAAACGTTCTGTGTAACTAAGCCTCGTGCGGTGCATACATTTCACTTTGTGAGTCAGAGAGAGATTCTGATGGTAGTATCTGTGTGTGATGGTGAGAATGTGATTTTTGGTGCAGCTGGCTGTATCTTTGATTATTCATCCACGTGTCTGTGACTGTGTATGCAATTCTATGATTGTGCAGATATCTGTGTGTGTGTGTGTGTGTGTGTCTGTGTGTGTGCGTGTGCGCATGTTCATGAGGTTGTATTGATTTGTGTGTGTGAGGCGGTGTACCTCTTTGATTTGATTACCTCTTTTTATCTTACCTGTGTGTGTGTGTGTGGCTGCATATCTGATTTCTATGCCTGTGTGTGTGTGTGTGTGGGAGAGAGACAGAAACGATATATATGTATGCATGTCTATGTATGACAGACCATGTGTCTGTATGTGAGAGGCTGGGCATCCAACTTTGCAGATAACTTTACTGTGCAGTGTTACAGGTATGTGTGACCGTATATGTTTAACCGTGAGACGGTTTGTGCCAATGGTGTGTGATTTTCTCTGCACAGGACTGCGTTTGTGTGAGACTATGTGTAAGTGCATAATTCTCATGTTCCTATCTGCAACTAATTATGGGAGGTATTCCATACGGCCAGACTATTCCTCCAAACCCACTGTCAGCCATTTTCGGTACCCCTCCCAACACCAACCTCTCTGTTGCCGTGAAACGGGTTCTAGCTTTTACAACCTTGTTAGCCCGGAGACTGATCTTGCTTAACTGGAGGCTCACCTGTCCCCCGACACACACCCGCTGGATTAAGGAGATGCTTTACAATTTAAAGCTTGAAAAACGTAGGTTCTCTCTCAAAGGCTCTACCAAGACATTCCTAGATATATGGAACCCTTTCTTGGAACTTGTTAACTCTCTCAACTTGTCCCCGGACTCGGAAGAGCTTTCCACCATTGTTCTGCTCTACTGCAGCTGCTCTCCCCTTATCCCCCTCCCCTCCCCTCCCCTCCCCCCACTTATTTATTTAATTACTTACTTATTTACTGTTATTAGTAACCTCCTTTTTTTTCAGTACTTTTTGTTTCGTTTATCTTACCATATTTGTGTGGATGTGTATGTATGTGAGTGTTGTTTGTCCCCGTTTGGTTCCGACCTGATTCGGGTGGGTTGAAGGTGGGTAAGGGTAAGGGCTTTGAGGGTCGCTTACATACTGTTGCACAATTATGCCTTGACTGTCACTGTCTGTTATCATTGTATGTATGCAAATTGCTGTGAAATTCAAATAAAAAGATTTAAATCATGGGAGGTAGGTGCCTGTTTGAGATTGTGTTTGTGTAAATACATGAGTGTATGTTTCACTGGGAGCAAGACTAGTTGGGTGAGATTACTGCACATATGTACACGACTATCTAGTGAATGACCGCGTGATTGAGTGAGTGGTTCAATGCATATGCACGTGTGTCCCTTTCCACTTTGACGACTGTGTGAGATTTGTGTCGGGGCGGGGGGAAAGAGACATAACAAAAAGTCCAGACACCTTTTTGCGTAAAGTCGTCAATGAAGTTACAGGCTGGGGCCACGTCAACGGACAGGTTCTCTCGGGTTGCCTCCGAAAGGCATTTGTACACGGCGCTGTTGCTGTTGGGGTCAGGTGTGACGGTCAGCTGCGCGCCTCCGGACTTCACATGGTGCCTGCTGTCGTCAGATATGTTGGTGCTACCTCGGTGCCAGTGGAATTTCGGCGTTTGCGTCTCGATAGAGCAACTCAGCTCCAACTGACAGGGACTGCCCGAGGCGGAGAGTTTCTGAACCGTGTAGGCAATCCTTCCCGCGGAGCCTGGAGAGGAGAGAGTGAGGTTAGAGCACAGTCTGATATCGGCACGGCACATGGGGTCATCAACACAGGGCCACACGACCTGACTGAACCGGGCCGTGCCCTGCATCACGGGGGCAGCGATCAGTTTAAAGGGCAGAACACCCTCCTGCTCCGGGGCAAAAGGCAGGAAGCGTCCTGTAAATATCCCCCGCATACAGCATGGGGCAGTTCAGCGTGCGTCTGTGGGAGCATCCGTGTGCTGTGAGAGGGGGATTCGGTTGGTGGGAAGGGTCGGCGACGGGGGAAGAGCTTCTGTGGGAGAGGGGATTCTGTGTGTGGGGAGATTCGGTGATGGAGGGAAATGTCGATGGGCTCAGAGAGATTCAATGGGCCGAGAGAGTCTGTGATGGGAGAGAGTGTTTGCACTGTGTGAGTGGTTTCAGCGGGCAGAGATGGAATATCCGTGGGCTGTGGGAAATTCAGTAGATGGGAACATTCATGGACTGATGATGTCCGGAATTCAAGCAGTCATTGCATGTAAAGGATATGCAACAACATACTAAACATGACTACTTTCATTTACATGACATTGCTGTGTCCCAAACATTATGGTGCCCTGAAATGGGGAACTATGTATAAACACAGCTGTAATTTCTACATGGTGAAACCAAAATGTATAAAAATTGCCTTTATTAAAATATGCACTTTAACCAATGTGATTTTTTTCTATTACAAATCTCAAATTGTGGAATCCAGAGGCAAATAAATAAATGATGGGTCTTTGTCCCAAACATTATGGAGGGCACTGTAACCAAAAAGGAAGAAACTAAGAATGAACACAAGCAGATAGAAGCAGGAGGCAGCCACTCAAATAATCACACCAACATTACCCGTAATTCTACAAATGGAATGCTTACAGTACGCAGTAATTAATAAATACCATAAAATACATGGTCACTATTATCACCAGCTCACCAGCTTGAAAAATGCTCTATAAGATGTATGGGAGAATTTGTGTAAAGTTGGATAAAGTTTACATTTTTGGATATTGCTGGAATCACAAGATGTTGGGTTAGTGCCGGACAATGGCATTGAGGTAGATCACCATTCCCCCCACCCATCGCCCCTTCTTTACTGCCCCCCATCCCTCTGGCTGCCACCACCCTTCTTTCTGTCCTGCCAGCTAACTTCACCCTCTCTTTCATTTTCCTTTTATCTCAGTCTTGTCGCTCTCTCCCTCACTCCTCACCCTGCTTTTGCTGACTCCTCTCCCCCTCTCTCTCTCTATGACCTCCTCTCACAACCCGTGGGTGTCAGAGGTCCTCCTCAAAGTTCACTGCACCTGCTATACACCCATTTAAAGCTTATTCTGTACAATGGAGACTCTAAGAAAGGGGAGAGATACGGTCCCTCACAGCCTTCTTGGGCTGACCACCCCTTGACCCACTACAATATCACCTCACCAGGTGCTAACCCCTCCCCCCCCCCCTTCCCCCCACCCACCACATCCTCACTTCCTCAATCAGTTAGCATAGAAATGACATAAGTCTGAAGCAGCAGTGGCAGAGGTATGGGGTGAGAAAGCCGGTTGAGATGCAGTGAGAGCCCTTGGGAGAATGTTGTGGCTGAAAAGGGGGAAAGGACCTTTGCCTGGACTGTGCTGGGGATGAGGTTGACCCACAGCACTGGTCACAGTGTATATCGTTTACCCTCTGTGTTCTCTCTCCCCATCACTACACCCCTCTGAATCATCCTCAGGAGCACCAGTCCCTCAGTCTATTATTCATTCCTCAGTGTTCTTTCCCACTCCCTCTTGCTATCACTCTCTCACTAATCCCTGTCTCATCCTGCTGATTGTCCTCGCTCCCTGTCTCTGCCGCTCGCCCCTCTTGCCCACACGCTCACTTCTCCCACCCTCTCTCACTCCGCGCTTCCTCTGCCTTCCATGTCCCCACCCCAACTCACCAGTCCACATGGAGCAGAAGATGATGACTCCCAGTATAGCCTTGGGCAGGGTATCCATTGTTTGACAGCTGCTGCAAAGGGGTCTGAGTGGCAGAGGTGGCAAATATTCCGTGTGATCCCAATGAGACAAGGTCACAGACTGGCTGCAGATAGAGAGGGAGAGGCTCAGAATGGTCAAGTGACCACAAGACTCAGCACTTCCTGACTCATGCGAGAGCAGAATATAAGCCACAGGGACCAGCCCAGATCAGCCCCGAGATCTGGCTCTAGAGAGGGAGGGGGTGTGGACAGAGTGAGAGAGCCTGTGAGAAGAGGGGACAAAGAGAGGGAGAGAAAAGGCAGGGGGGGGGGGGGGGGGGGGGGGGGGGGGGGAGAGAGAAGAGGGAAGTGAGCATAGAGAAGAAGGGGGGGGCAGAGCGGAAATGGGTCACAGAGGGTGGGACAGTAAAGGAGAACGGGAAGGGAGAGAAAAGGGATCAGAGAAAGAAAGGAACAGGGCAGATAAAGAGGGTGGAGGAGTGGTATTGCAGTGGGGGGCAAAGAGAGGGTGAGGGAGAGATAGGTAAATGTGGCAGGCCCGTAAGAAGCTTTTCAAAAAAGGGGGTGGCATGACAGGATTACAAAGAACTTAATGTGAAATAATGTCTTGCGCTGCACACATCACGTGCGTGAAGCGTGAAGTCCCTCGATGCCGGGGTCCAGGGCCCGCTTAAGGACCCTGGAAGCTCAGGGGTTTTAGATGCTCTCTGATGCATTCTGAGCCTTGTTTTGGAGTGTTTTTTGCACCAAATTTATGACCAATATTTCAGAAATTAACAGGAATCTGAGGTAGCTTTTTCATGCAAAGGGTGCTGGGTGTATGTAACGAGCTGCCAGAGGAGGTAGTTATGGCTGGGACTATCCTAACGTTTAAGATACATTTGGACACGTACAGGGATAGGACAGATTTAGATGGATATATGGGCCAAACGCGTGTGAGTGGGACTAGTGTAGATGGGACATGTCGGTCTGTGTGGGCAAGTTGGGCTGAAAGGCCTGTTTCCACACTGCATCATTCTATGACTAAAAAGTGAAGAAAAAAAATGCATGTAGATAAGTAGAGCAGATTTGAAAGAGGAGTGAAATGTAAAGGCAGAGAGGGGTTTATGGGTGGAAAGGAACATAGGAAAGGAGGGGGGAGAGTGGGCTTGGGCAGATGGGTGAAGGGAAAATAGTCACAAAGTGCTGGAGTAACTCAGCGGGTCAGACAGCATCTGCGGAGAATATGAATAGGCGACGTTTCACAGAATGCTGGAGTAACTCAGCGAGTCAGGCAGCATCTGTGGAGAACATGGATAGGTGACATGTCACAGAGTGCTGGAGTAACTCAGTGGGTCAGGCAGCATCTGTGGAGAACATGGATAGGTGACATATCACAGAGTGCTGGAGTAACTCAGCGAGTCAGGCAGCATCTCTGGAGAAAAGATATAGATAATAGTTCGGGTCAAGACCGTTCTTCAGTAATATTCATGAGGTGCCATGCATAGACATTCCTGAATGTTACCCAAACCATCGTGAACTACTTTGTTCGAGTGCTTTCCCTCTCCTATAAAGTCTCTGCTGCCTTAGGTGATGCAGGACAGGACACAAGCTTTGGGAGATGGTGTGAAGCTGTTGTCATCTGTCCCAGCCTGGTAAAAACCTGGATGGAGTGGATTTGGAGAGGATGGTTCCACTGGTGGGAGAGTCTAGGACCAGTGGCCACAGCCTCAGAATTAAAAGACATTCCTTTTGGAAGGAGATGAGCAGGAATTTCTTGTCAGAGGGTGGTGAACTGTGGAATTCATTGCCACAGACAGCTGTGGAGGTCAAGTCAATGGACATTTTTCAGGAGATTGATAGATTCTTGATTGATAAGGGTTTCAGAGGTAATGGGGAGAAGGCAGGAGAATGGGTTTGAGAGGGAAAGATAGATAGAGTCATAGGGTGATACAGTGTGGAAACAGGCCCTTCGGCCCAGCATGTCCCATCTGCACTAGTCCCACCTGCCCACATTTGATCCATATCGCTCCGAACATGTCCTATCTATGTACCTGTCTAACTGTTTCTTAAATGTTGCGATAGTCCCTGTCACAACTACCTCCTCTGGCAGCTTGTTCCATACACCTACCACCCTTTGTGTGAAAAACGTACCCCTCTGATTCCTATTAAATCTTTTGCCCTTCACCTTAAACTTATGTCCTCTGCTCCTCGATTCACTTACTCTGGGCAAAAGACTCAACCATATCTAATCAAATCATGATTTTATACACCTCTATTAGATCATCCCTCAGCCTCCTGTGCTCCATGAAATAGAGTCCCAGCCTACTCAACCTCTCCCTATAGCTCTGGCCCTCTAGTCCTGGCAACATCTGCATAAATGTTCACTGTACCCTTTCCAGTTTGATGACATCTTTCCTATAACATGGTGCCCAGAACTGAACACAATACTCTGAATGCGGCCTCACCAACTTCTTATGCAACTGCAACATGACCTCCCAACTTCTATACTCACCCGACCCACTGAGTTACTCCAGCACTCTAAAACGTCACAGAACAGGGTAAGATTAGCAAGTTTGCTGATGATACAGAAGTGAGTGGTTTTGCAGATAGTGAAGATCGTTGCTGCAGTTGTATAAGATGTTGGTGAGACCGCATTTAGAATATTGTGTTCAGTTCTGGGAACCATGTTATAGGAAAGATATCATCAAACTGGAAAGAGTACAGAGATCCCCATCCTGGATCAGCCCAATCAGGGTTTTGTCATCCACAAACTTGAGAAGCTTGACAGAGGTGTCTGTGGAGGTGCAGTCATTGGGTGTGGTGGTGATTGGAGTGGAGTGGTGATTGGAGTGGGGTAGGTGTAGAAGGACCCAGTCTTTGCAGACTGAGGTCAGGCTGTGAGTGGGTGTGAAGTGGTTGGGTGGGGTGGGAAAGGTTCCACTCTTTTCATACTGGAGTCTTGCCTTAAGTAGGTGTGAAGTGGTGAATGGGAAGGAGAGGGTGCTGGGTCCATTCTTTGCAGACTGGGGTCTGGCTGTGTTTGTTGGGGAGGGGGTTTCAGGGTTATGTTTCTGATTTTCAAGCCTGCAGTAATACTCAGTCAGGTTGTTCATAAGCTGACGATTGTCCAAAGAGCGGGGGGCTTTCCTCTTATAGCTGGTGATTTCTTGCATGCCCTTCCAAACTGAAGAAGAATCACTAGCTGAGAACTTGCTCCTCAACTTCTTAGACTATCTTTCCTTGGCAGCTCTGAATCCTCTTCTCAGCGCTTTATCGATTAGGCTATCTTTTATCTCTAACGATTAGGCTATCGGCTTGACGCATATTTGCCCCCAGCACTCGCCCCCCGATCTTAAAATGGAAATGTTACATCTGTATATAATGATCCCATTAAAATGTGTATTTATGTCACAAACTATGGAATTCATATTTTTCAGTATTGTTATCAAGGAAAAGAAAGCAGTTGATATTATTTGATATTGTTTAATATTATTCATATGGAGGAGAAAATATAATAGCTCTAAAACCTACCTTAATTTTGCAATCTAACTTAAGATAATTCCCCTTTCCCTCACCGCTCCCCATCTCTCTCTCCTCTCGCTTCCCCTCTCTCTCTCCCCCTCCACCCTTTCACATCCCCTCTCTTTCTTGTGGGGGGGGGGCGAAGATGAAGGTGGCGCGGGCCCCGTGGACGGGGGGAATGAAGGTGGCGTGGGCCCAGCGGGGGTGGCGTGGGCCCAGCGGGGGGGGGATGGGCCCAGCGGTGGGGGTTGGGCGGGAGTGACGTGGACCCAGCGGGGGTGGCATGAGTCCAGCAGGGGTGGCGTGGGCCCAGCGGGGGTGGCATGGGCCCAGCGGGGGTGGCATGAGGCCAGCAGGGGTGGCGTGGGCCCAGCGGGGGTGGCATGGGCCCAGCGGGGGTCAGCGGGGGTGGCGTGGGCCCAGCGGGGGTGGCGTGGGCCCAGCGGGGGTGGCCTGAGTCCAGCAGGGGTGGCGTGGACCCAGCGGGGATGGCATGAGGCCAGCAGGGGTGGCGTGGGCCCAGCGGGGGTGGCGTGGGCCCAGCGGGGGTTAGCGGGAGTGACGTGGACCCAGCGGGGGTGGCATGAGTCCAGCAGGGGTGGCGTGGGCCCAGCGGGGGTCAGCGGGGGTAGTGCGGGAGGAAGATGGCTAGGGCCCCCTCCACATCTTCCCTCACCCGTCCCACACCTCGCTCCCCCACCCCTTTGACCATCCGTTTCACATCCTACCTTGCCCTTCCCCTCCACACCCCACCTCACACACCCACCCACGCATTACCCTTCACACTTTACCTCCCTCCACCCTACCCACCCTCTCACCCCACCCCACCACCTCCAGCCAGTCCCTCATCTACCCCTCCATCACCCAACCCACTCCTCCCATCTCCACTCCCTCCAACCATCCCTCTCACCCCTTCAGCATTGAAATTTGACAAACAAGTCAATGCCGTGGTAAAAGCTAGGTTCTTCCAGCTTCGGACGATAGCTAAAATAAAACAATTCCTCCAGTTTGATGGCCTCGAAAAGATCATCCACACATTTATCTCCTCCTGCCTCGATTACTGCAACTCTCTTTACACTGGCATCAGCCAATCTTCCCTGTCCCACCTGCAACTGGTCCAAAACGCCGCAGCGAGACTCCTGACGGGCACCCGAAAAAGGGACCACATCACCCCGATTCTGGCCTCTCTCCACTGGCTCCCTGTGCGGTTCCGTATAAATTTCAAGATCCTTCTTTATGTCTACAAAGCCCTTAACGGGCTTGCCCCCTCCTACATTAAAAGTCTGCTTACCCATCACACCACCTCCAGGTCCCTCAGATCGGCCGACTTGGGGTTACTGAACATCCCGCGGTCTAGGCATAAGCTCTGGGGCGACCGCGCCTTTGCGGTTGCAGCTCCTAGACTGTGGAACAGCATCCCTCTTCCCATCAGAACTGCCCCCTCCATCGACTCCTTTAAGTCGAGACTTAAAACTCATCTTTACTCTCAAGCCTTTCTTGACGTCCTCTGAGGGAGGGCTATATGTATGTATTTATGTATGTACTTAATCTATGAACCAATGTTGTATAACGTTAGTACCTCCACCAATGTAAAGCACTTTGGCCAACAAGAGTTGTTTTTTAAATGTGCTTTAGAAATAAAATTGACTAGACGTGATTTGACTTGACTTCCAACTCTCCCTCACCCACCCCTCCCTGTAACTCTCCCTCATCCAATCCCCCCCTGCTACTCTCTCCTCTCCTGGCCCTCCCCCCCCCATCTCTGCCTACCTATTTTACCCCCATTCTATCCTCAGTCCTATTCTCAATTTACGTACTCAACCTCCAATACTCCCCCAGACTTTTTTATGTGGGGAGTGAGGGGGGGAGGGGAAACTACCTTTCGGGGTCCCTACTTGGTCGGAGAGGCAGCTTTTATCCGGGCTGCAGCTACGACCCGTCCTCGCGGCCTACCAGCGGGCCTGGAGTGGCGTTTCCTGTCGGGGACCGCCCAGAACCTCGGCTTCGGTGGCGGCACAGCGCTGTAGCGCTATCGCGGAGCGGAGCGGGCGATGCCTTGCCCGGGGCGCCGCACTGGAGCTCCGGTGAGCTGACGATCGCTGAGGAAAACATCACGGAGCTGCGGGACTGTGGAGCGATCAGCTGCGGGCGGCGGCGCTGATTTTACACCGGGAGCCTGGGATCTCTAGATGAGATCGCCAGTTGTGGAGCTCCAACCGGCGCGGCCTTGTTGGCTTTGGAAGCGGTGGCCTCCAGTACGGAAGCGGTTGTTCCAGGGTTCCCAAGCCACTGAGAGGACTCTCCCGACGCCGGAGCAACATCACCCGGCGAGAACGGCCAGGAACATCGGGCCTCCGTAGAGGCAACTGTGGAGGCCTCAATGGGCCCGACTATGGGGTGAACTGGGGCTGGGGACTGGACTTTGTGCCTTCCCTCATAATGGGAACCACTGTGGGGGGATGTTCTTTATGTTTAAAACTCTTATTAATGTTATGTCTGTATTCCTTCTTTATGTGCTGCAAAATGGCAAGAAGCATTTCACTTCACTACACCTCGGTGTATGTGAATGTGACCAATAAAATACCTTTGATACCTTTGGTACCCTCTCCCACCCCGTTCCCCTCCACCATCCATGTCAACCTCCCCCCCCCCCACCAAGGGGTACAGTTGACGTGAAGAAATGCTCAGTTACAAGCAAGAATT
Source organism: Leucoraja erinaceus (assembly GCF_028641065.1). Classification (NCBI taxonomy): domain Eukaryota; kingdom Metazoa; phylum Chordata; class Chondrichthyes; order Rajiformes; family Rajidae; genus Leucoraja; species Leucoraja erinaceus. Next base: position 19,911,332 of record NC_073400.1, on the reverse strand, counting down.
TTGAAACATTTTAAATCGCATACTTATTGTTATTCAATAAACAGCCACACACATTGCCACAAATGGCAGAGGATACTTTGCAAAATTGGCATGTTAATAGCTCAGCAATCAGCGAGGTGCCCAAAGTGTAATAGTATGGGAGCTTCAACTCTGGAGAAGGGGACGGGGGAGGTGGAACGGAGAGGGTCAGTGGGGGATGTAGAAAATGAGCGAATAGGACCTTGAGGGGGGGGGGGGGGGGGGGGGGGAATTCCAGAGTTGGGGTATTTGGAAGCCGGAAGAACTGCTGGTGGTGTGGCTTGTATGGGGAAGCTTGTATCGACACCAAATGTGTGATGTCCTGGCACGTGCAGTGAATGCGCATACTATCGGGTGGCAGCAGTCTCACACATTCAGAAGAAGATATGTGGGAAGGAGAAGGTTGGTGGGATTGACTGTAGAACTCTCCTGGGAACTCGTTTGGAGTCATTAGGTCCAATATCCTTCAGCTTTATTGGACTTGCCCTGTGGCCACTGGTCTTTGGCCCTGGGAAGCACATTCATGTGAAAGCACGGTGCTCAGGGACACGTCTTCATGCACACAGATCATCCCTGGGGTGCACACACACACACACACACACACACACACCACACACACACACACACACACACACACACACACACACACACACACACACACACACACACACACACACACACACACACACATACACACACATCTCACCACCCTGGGGCCAAGCCCAGGCTGGGATCTAATCGAGCTGACCGGGAGGAGGGGAGAAGGGGAGGGGTATAAAATGAATAATAACTGCCCTGGAGTATGTTACAGGTTGGGAGATAAACCAGTGTTCAGGGGGGAACATATCTACAATCACGCCGACCCAGGTGTGAGTTACATGCTGCAATCTAATTGATGGATTCAGGGGGTTTATACAGTATCAGACACTTGGCAGCGAGTTCCAGGATGGGATCGAATCGCAGAATTACCAAATTGACATCTAAATGACAGATCTCAGGGAGAGAGTTCCAGGCTAGGATCTAATCGAGGAGTTCAGGGAGCTTATATATAGACTGACAGTTACAACAAGTGACTTGCAGGCCGGGATCTCATCCAGGGTCGTGGGCTTGCTTTATACAGAGAATGTGTGGCCTTGTAAATGAGCTGCTGACTGCCTCACTCCTGGCCATTGGCTCCATCTGGCAGAAGCAACTCGATCGTGACCTCTTTGTTCAGAGCAGAGAACGTCACCACGGGCTCCCCCTCAGACGCCTGTGGACTGATCGCACTGTAGTCTTCTTCTGTGTCCTTGCCCAGGGCCTGATACCTTGGATCTGGGGACAGAGGCAATGATGTGAGCAAACTGGGGAAGTAGAAACAAAGAACTGCAAATGCTGGACATAAAGTGCGGGAATAGCTGAGCAGGTCAAACAGCATCTCTGTGGAGAACATGGACAAGTGCCGTTGCGGGTCGGAGTCTGATGAAGGGTCTCGACCTGAAATGTCATGTATCCATTTTTCTCCAGAGATGCTGCTCCAGCACTTCGTGTCCTTTTGTGTGAGGGATCACTGAACACAAACAGTTTACAGTGTAACAGGAGGCTTGGAGCCCGTCCTGTTCCCACTGTTCTGTGTGGAGTGATCCAGCGAGCCTCCCTCCATCTCATCCCCTCTCCCCATTTCAGTTTCTCTCCTATCATATACTTGTAGGTCTTTATATTACTTATATTTCCTCTCATAAGGGATAGTAGAATTAGGCCATTTGGCCCATCAAGTCTACTCGGCAATTCAATCATGGCTGATATCGCTCCTAACCTCATTCTCCTGCCTTCTCCTCATAAACTCTGACAACTGTACTAATCAAGAATCTATCTATCGCTTCCTTAAAAATATCCACTGATGACCTCCACAGCCTTCTGTGGCAGAGAATTCCACAGACTCACCACCCTCTGACTAAAGACATTTCTCCTCATCTCCTTCCTGAAAGAACCTCCTTTAATTATGAGGCTATGACCTCTAGTCCTAGACTCTCCCAATCGTGGAAACATCCTCTCCACATCCTGCCGCTCCATCTATTTTCATATCATCTGCAAACTTTGCCACAGAGTCTTCAATCGATCTTCTTACAGCATCTAATTTTTGTTTGTCATCCTTTGCTGGTTTAAAATTCCCAAGTTCTCTGGCCTCCTCTGCATGTACTGTTCACCCTTACTTTCAGTTGGATGTCACCCTGAAACTCATTCATGAACCATGGATGGTGCACCCTTCTCCCAGAGCCTATCTGCCTCACTGGTACTTTTGCTGAGATTTTCAATGTACTTGTCCCTGTAACACCCTTCAATCCCTACACCCCTCCCTATCTCTGTACACCCTCCGGTCTCTTTCCTGATTTCTATCACTCCTCCAGCCCCCATGCCACCTATGATGAATATTCAGATGAAGCCTGCTTGTGCATATCACAGCAGTTCGCATCTCCCCCTTGCACACCTTACTCTGTGCCTGGCTCTACCTCATGTCTGTATCTAGCACGACATCCATCACTCTGTAAAACGTTAGAGTATTTCCAATCTCCCCCTCTCTCTCTCCCTCTCTCTCTCTCTCACTCTCTCTCTCTCTCTCTCTCTCTCTGTCCCTACCACTCTCCCCCTCTCTGCTTCTCTCCCCCTCTTCCCTCTCTCTCCCCCTCTCTCTCTGTCACTCTCTTTCCCCCCTCTCCCTATCTCCCCCTCTCTCTCACTGTCTATCCCTCTCTCTCTCCCAGCTCTCTCCCTCCCCCCTCTCTCTCTTTCTCCCCCATCTCTCTCTCTCCCCTCTTCTTCCCCTTTTCTCTCTCTGCTCCCATCTCTTTCCCCCTGTCTCACTCCCTCTCTCCCCTTCCTGCACTCTCTCCCCCTCCCTCTCACACACCCCTATTTTTCTCTCTCCCCATCTCTCTCACCCCTCTCTCTCCCCCTCACTCTCTCTCCCTCTTTCACCCCCTTTCACTTTCTCTTTCTCCCCTTTCACTCTCTCTCTCTCTCCACTCTCTCTCCCATTCTCTCTCCCTCTCACTAACTCTCTCTCCCCATCTCTATCTCTCTCCCCTCTCTCTTCCTCTTCTCCCCTCTCTCTGTTCCCCCTTCCTTTTCTGTCTCCCCGCCCCCCTCTCTCTCTCTCTCTCACCACCCCTATTTCTCTCTCTTCCCGTCTCTCTCTCTCCCATAAAATCTCCCATAGCCACCGTAGCATTATTTTATTACACGTACATCTACCTCTGTCTCCACATCTCTCTAATCCACATTGATTTATCTCCCTCGACACCTCTCTCGCTCAATTTATTTTGTCTCTAAATTTCTCTCTCCATCTGCCTTTTTGTTTTGCTTGTTGCCCCTCTCTCTACCAGAACCTGCCTTTCTCTGACTGCCTACCTTGTGGATCTGCCTTGGCAGCTGTCGGAGTAATCATACTGTAGTTGCTGACTTTCTCTTTATTCAGGGCCTGGTAGTTGGTATCAAGGTCTCCTTCAGTCGAGCTGGGCCCAGGCATCTCCTCATCCTGGGCACTCCCTTTGTTTCCAGTGTCAGCAATTCCCACAGGTGAATAAATCCCTTCCTCATTGTCTGTGGGGGATATAATGGAGGCGAAAATGGAAGATTAAGATCCACTTGGTCCCATTTCCCTCATTCTTCACACTTCTCCCTATGGCAGCACCATCTCTCGGTCTCCTCCATTGAAGGACACATGAGAGAGAACAGATTACAAGAAAACAATCAGGGGCGGGAGGGGGAGGGGGAGGGGTGGGGGGGGGGGGGGGGGGGGGGGGGGGGGGGGGGGGTGGAGAGCTGGCATCGACCTAATGAGCTGAAAGATCTTGTATATATTTAAATCTGCTCTTCCACACTTTTTCTGATGTTACCAACTATGCCCCGATCGTCACTGCTTTCTCTGTGTTGGGAGCAAACCCCCAAGTCAGTGTCATCCCACTGAGCAAAAGTCCCACATCCCGGGAATTTGAGGAAATTTCCCTGGAATCCTCTGCGAAAAAATATTCTTGTGGAAACATACAAATTAGGTATAGTTCTCTTTGCCCCCCCCCCCCCATCTGTGCCCCATCACTACAGTAGGTCATTATCTTAACAACAGATTCCCACCCACCTCTGTGACCTTTCTACCTTGGGTCAGGAAGAATGCATACAGTTCTGCCTTTATCATATTCAAAAACTCTGGTTTTACTGCACTTTGGGGAGGAGAGTTCCAAAAACTCACCATCCTCAGACCAAAATGGTTTATCCTCACTTTAGCAATAAACAGGTGGCTGCTTATTTGTGCAGCCTTGTTCAAAATTCTCCCACAAGAGCAGCATCTTCTCCACATAGGCTGTGGGCCGAGGAGCTTTATTCTACAGTTTTGTGACCCAAGTCACCAAACTACATGAAATTTTCACATATTGTGTAAAAATATTATATAAATCACCACTGAAACTCATCATGAACAAGACTTGCACATTTTTATTAAATTAGAGAAAAAACGGAAAATTTTGGGGTATATTTAGTCCAATCAAAGCACGTTTAACATTGAGTTGTCTGCCAGTTGGCCAATCACACGCTTTGTGTTCAGGCTAGCACACAACATAGCTGAGAGGGCTTCACTGATGCCTGTTTTACTGGAGATTCCGATGAAGATTCTTTCTAGTTCTGTGGAATACATGTCGTGGAAACTTGCAGCCGGGTAATTGAATTTAGTGAGAGAAGCATTAAGAAATCTGAAAAATGTGCAGCTAAGTGGATAGAAGTGGAAGAAAGTCTTGAAAGCAAAGTCCCTGCTGAGATGCTGCAACCCAAAGTTGTGAAACTTTGTGAATCAACTCAAACTGAAAGGTAAGATCTAAGTCTGAATTTATGAAAATTAATCTGTATGGACTTTAATTTATTTAATTGCACCCTTTACAATGTGAAAAAATGAGATTTGGAGGCTGTACATTCACTCATTTATTCATTCATTCACTCACTCATCCATTCACTCAATCATTCACTCATGCATTCACTCATTCACATATTCATTCATTCGTGAAGTTGAGGGCCTAAACTATATGTATCAATAACAAGGTAAATTAAGCATCTTCACTAATGCCAGCTTGTTGTAGAGTAATAAGTCTTAATCATCTAATCTCGGAGCTGCCTGCGATAACTTACCGGTAAAAGGTGCTCCGGTCGTGGGGCCTATGTATTTAACATAGTGAAGCCGCGGTCTCAATTAAAAAGCGGTCGATTCGCAAACGCGGAGCCGCGGATCTTCTCCGCGCGGGGCGGGGCGGGGCGGGGGGGGGGATTGTGTACATAGTGTCGTCCGTAGCGGCCGTTTTCAGGAAAACGGAGGAATATATCTTTCTGGAATATATATAGGTATAATAATATTTTATATTATATCATTGAATTATTATATTATTATACCTATATTACTATCTGGAATATATATAGGTATAATGAAATATAGTTTAAATGGACTGCAACACGGAAATAGGCTGCCCATCGTGTAATATGGGCATTGGCCACTAGATGGCGCTTACTTTCCCGATCTCATTTTCTAATTAGTTTAATTAATTAATGTGGAACATTTGGCAATGACGAGTTATGACATCCTTCTCAATTATATTTCATCTAAACCTGTGGAAAATTTCATGTAGTTCTGTAACTTGGGTCACAAAAACTGATTTCTAGACACATTTTTGATGCTCGGCCCACAGCCTACAACATTTGCAGGGCCCTCATGTATACACAAGGGGAAACTTACAGTGGCCAATTGATGATGATGATGATTCTTTATTGTCAGGTTTACCTCGGTACAGTGATATTCTTTGTTTTTGCAAACAAAGTACACAAAAGCGTCGCCACAAAGGCACCCGACAAAATTACAAAAAGTGCTCGTCTGTTCTTCGTCCCCCCCATTCTGCAGGCAAGTTTCTGCATGTCTTTGACACCTAGGAGGAGATTCAAGCACCTGGGAGATACTTACATATCCAGAGGAAGAAAGTGCAAACTCCACACAGACGATTTGGCGGTCAGGATTGAACGTGATGTCAGAATAAAGCCCGGGTGCCTGGAGGTGTGAGGCCGCAGTTCCTGCCATCCTGCGTGCCTGGGCTCTGAAGGGAATGTCAGTATTGCAACGATGCAGGGTCATTGCCAGAGCACATGGGGGATTCTAGCAGTGGTTCTGAACACCAGAGGGGTGATTCGAAGTACCCATCGGCTCCAGCAACGCCAACTTCCCAGAAATCAGCTTCTGAAAATACTCAGGAGTTGCTGAAGGCAGTGAGAGATCAGCAAATCCCCTTACCTTTGGCAGTGGTGTGTCCTTTCTTCCCTGCTTTCTTCTGACCTAGTTCAGGAGAGACAGAGGGGCAGTTAGCACAAAGATCCAGCACGGACCCACTGATGTAAACTGCAGATGCATCATGCTGACTTCCCACACTGCCCATCTACCTCGCTGCGTGCATTCTACGTACTTATCATGAGTTTGATTTTTTTTATACTCGGGAGAGCTTAAGAATTACCTCGTACAGTGGGACAGGCCCTTTTGCTTATGAGGCTGAAGGCTTATAAATCCCCAGGACCTGATAGTCTCCATCCCAGGGTACTTAATGAGATGGCTCTAGAAATTGTGGATGCATTGGTGATGATTTTATAATGTTCTATAGATTCAGGATCAGTTCCTGTGGATTGCTAATGTAGCTAATGTTATCCCACTTTGCAAGAAAGGAGCGAAAGGGAAAACGAGGAATTATAAACCAGTTAACCTGACATCGGTGGTGGGAATGATGCTGGAGTCAATTATAAAAGATGAAATAGCGGCACATTTGGACAGCAGTAACAGGATCGGTCTGAGTCAGCATGGATTTATGAAGGGGAATCTCCACATAGGAGATTAGTGGGCAAAATTTGGGCACATGGTATTGGGGGTACAGTGCTGACATGGAGAGAAAATTGGTTGGCAGACAGGAAACAAAGAGTAGGGATTAACGGGTCCCTCGCAGAATGGTAGGCAGCGACTAGTGGGGTACCGCAAGGCTCGGTGCTGGGACCACAGCTATTTCTAATATATATTAATGATTTAGATGAAGGGATTACAAGTAACATTAGCAAATTTGCAGATGACACAAAGCTGCATGGCAGTGTGAACTGTGAGGAGAATGCTATGAGCATGCAGGGTGACTTGGACAGGTTGGGTGAGTGGGCAGATGCATGGCAGGTGCAGTTTAATGTGGATAAATATGAGGTTATCCACTTTGGTGGCAAGAACAGGAAGGCAGATTGTTATCTGAATGGTGTCAAGTTCGGAAAAGGGGAAGTATAACGAGATCTGGGGGTCCTTGTTCATCAGTCACTGAAGGTAAGCATGCAGGTCCAACAGGCAGTGAAGTAAACTAACGATATATTGGCTGTCATAACAGGAGGAGTTGAGTATAGGAGCAAAGGGGTCCTTCTGCAGTTGTGCAGGGCTCTAGTGAGACCACATCTGGAGTATTGTGTGCAGTTTTGGTCTCCAAATTTGTGGAAGACCATTCTTGCTATTGTGGGAGTGCAGTGTAGGTTCACAAGGTTAATTCCCGGGCTGGCGGGACTGTCATTTGCTGATAGAATGGAGCGACTTGGCTTGTAGACACTGGAATTTAGAAGAATGAGAGGGAATCTTATTGAAACCATATAACCATATAACAATTACAGCATGGAAACAGGCCATCTCGGCCCTACAAGTCCGTGCCGAACAACTTTTTTTTCCCCTTAGTCCCACCTGCCAGCACTCATACCATAACCCTCCATTCCCTTCTCATCCATATGCCTATCCAATTTATTTTTAAATGATACCAACGAACCTGCCTCCACCACTTCCACTGGAAGCTCATTCCACACCGCTACCACTCTCTGAATAAAGAAGTTCCCCCTCATGTTACCCCTAAACTTCTGTCCCTTAATTCTGAAGTCATGTCCTCTTGTTTGAATCTTCCCTTTTCTCAAAGGGAAAAGCTTGTCCACATCAACCCTGTCTATCCCTCTCATCATCAAGTCCCACCTTAACCTTCTGCGCTCCAGAAAATAAAGACCTAACTTATTCAACCTATCTCTGTAACTTAGTTGTTGAAACCCAGGCACCATTCTAGTAAATCTCCTCGGTACTCTCTCTATTTTGTTGACATCCTTCCTATAATTGGGCGACCAAAATTGTACACCATATAACATATAAGATTATTAAGGGATTGGACACGCTAGAGGCAGGAAACATGTTCCCAGTGCTGGGGGAGTCCAGAAACAGGAGCCACAGTCAAGGAATATGGGGTAGGCCATTTAGGCCAGAGGTGATTTTCGTGCGACAGTCACCACCGGCCTGTCACATAAATGACGCGCAATTGACGCCCAAGTGGGACAGGCCCTTCAGAATTCTCAGCTGCTTCGGGCATTTGGAGTATAATCAAAGTGTAGGAGGAACTTTGCCATTCAGGGAGGGAATCAACAGGCGTTTGGGGTCGGGAGCCTTCATCACACTGATGATTAGTCTTTTGAGTTCCTCCAGCACTTGCGTTGTGCTCATGGTTCCAGCATCTACAGTTTCTTGTGTCCGTTACCTCTGGTTTATCATCCAGTCCCTGCCCTCTCCATGCTGCCCTAACCCAAGAAGTCCCCCACTTAACTGGTCTGTCCACAGCAGAAGTAGGCGGTGAATCCCAAGGCACTGAACCACAGGCACAGGAAGGTGATTGTCATGGCCATCCTAACTCGGGAGCACATGCACGAAGAGCCTGTGAACAGAAAGAAACGGGATACTCACCGGCGTTCCGTGCACAGAGTAGAGGATCGCTGTGCATCATGTGCATTATTGTCATTACCTATGACAATCCGTGTTAATTTACATGTGAGACAGAAATAGCGTCCTGTCTGGTTTTGAAGACGTGACCATCCATGTGTGTTTGACCATTTGTGTGTCACGCTGTATGGTGTGTATGCAAGATCAGCCATGAATGAATGGTGTAGACCTGATGGGCCAAATGGCCTAATTCTGCTACTCTAACATGAACTTATGATCCTGTTCTTTAACTGTTCACACCTGTCTATTGCATGTCTGAAACACTCAAGGTGTGTTTGTGCCCGTGATTGTGTATTCTGGCTGTTCATATGTATATCTGCGACTAGATGTGTGAGATGTGTAATGGTCTGTGTGTGCTTAACTATGTATGAATGCAATTAGTCTTATAGTCACACAACGCGGAAACAGGCCCTTCGGCTCAACTTTCCTCAACTAAACTATTTCCACCTGCCCGCTTTTGGCTTATATCCCTCCAAATCTACCCTGTCCATGTACCTGTCTAAATGTGTATTTAACGTTATGTATAACTAAGTGCATACATTTCACTTTGTGTGTCAGAGAGAGATTCTGATGGTAGTATCTGTGTGTGATGGTGAGAATGTGATTTTTAGTGCAGTTGGCTGTGTCTTTGATTGTTCATCTGTGTGTCTGTGATTGTGTATGCAATTCTATGATTGTGCAGATAACTGTGCATGTATGTGTGTGTGTGTGCATGTGTGTGTGTTCATGAGATTGTATTGATTTGTGTGTGTGAGGCGGTGTACCTTTTTGATTTGATTACTTCTTTGGATCTGTGTGTGCGTGTGGATGTGTATCTGATTTCTATGCCTGTGTGTGGGGGAGAGAGACAGAAACTATGTATATGTATGCATGTCTATGTATGACAGACCATGTGTCTGTATGTGAGAGGCTGGGCATCCAACTTTGCAGATAGCTTTATTGTGCAGTGTTACAGGTATGTGTGGCCACTTATGTTTAACCGTGAGACGGTTTGTGCCAATGGTGTGTGATTTTCTCTGCACAGGTCTGCGTTTGTGTGAGACTATGTGTAAGTGCATAATTCTCATGTCCCTATCTGCAACTCATTATGGGAGGTAGGTAGGTGCATGTGTGCAAGTGTACGTCGGTAATGGTGAACTTGTGACATGTTTGAGATTGTGTTTGTGTAAATACATGAGTGTGTAAGTTTCACTGGGAGCAAGACTAGTTGGGTAAGATTCCTGCAGATATGTACACGACTATCTAGTGGATGACCGTGTGATTGAGTGAGTGGTTCAATGCATATGCACGTGTGTCCCTTTCCACTTCGACGACTGTGTGAGATTGGTGGCGGGACAGGAGAGAAATTACTGGGGTGCAGGGGGGGAGACATAACAAAAAGTCCAACCAGTTTTTTGCATAAACTCGCCAATGAAGTTACAGGCTGGGGCCACGTCAACGGATAGGTCCTCCTGGGTTGCCTCCGAAAGGCATTTGTACACGGCGCTGTTGGTGTTGGAGTCAGGTGTGACGGTCAGCTGCTCGCCTCCGAATTCCACACGGTGCCTGCTGTCGTCAGATATTTTGGTGCTACCTCGGTACCAGTGGAATTTTGTTGCTTGTCCCTGGATAGCGCATCTCAACTCCAACTGACAGGGACTGCCCGTGGGGGAGAGTTTCTCAACCGTGTAGGCAATCTTTCCCGCGGAACCTGGGGAGGAGAGAGTGAGGTTAGAGCCCAGTCTGATATCGGCGCTGCACACGGGGTCATCAACACAGGGCCACACGACCTGACTGAACCAGGCCGTGTTGCATCACGGGGACAGCAAGTGCACGATCAGTTTAAAGGGCAGAACACCCATCTGCTCAAAAGGCAGGAAACTTCCTGTAAATATTCCCCGCATACAGCATGGGACAGTTCAGCGTGCGTCTGCACCTACACGCAGTGGGAGCATCCTACTCCTGCAAAGAGTAGGAGTAAACAAGTCCTTTTCAGAATGGCAGGTAGTGACTAGTGGGGTACCGCAAGGCTCAGTGCTGGGACCCCAACTATTTACAATATATATTAATGATTTGGACGAGGGAATTAAATGCAACATCTCCAAGTTTGCAGATGACACTAAGCTGGGGGGCAGTGTTAGCTGTGAGGAGGATGCTAGGAGGCTGAAAGGTGACGGATAGGCTGGGTGAGTGGGCAAATGCATGGCAGATGCAGTATAATGTGGATAAATGTGAGGTTATCCACTTTGGTGGCAAAAACAGGAAAGCAGACTATTATCTAAATGGTGGCCGATTATGAAAAGGGGAGATGCAACGAGACCTGGGTGTCATGGTACACCAGTCATTGAAAGTAGGCATGCAGGTGCAGCAGGCAGTGAAGAAAGTGAATGGTATGTTAGCATTCATAGCAAAATGATTTGAGTATAGGAGCAGGGAGGTTCTATTGCAGTTGTACAGGGTCTTGGTGAGACCACACCTGGAGTATTGCGTACAGTTTTGGTGTCCAAATCTGAGGAAGGACATTATTGCCATAGAGGGAGTGCAGAGAAGGTTCACCAGACTGATTACTGGGATGTCAGGACTTTCATATGAAGAAAGACTGGATAGACTCGGCTTGTTCTCATTAGAATTTAGGAGATTGAGAGGGGATCTTGTAGAAACTTACAAAATTCTTAAGGGGTTGGACAGGCTAGATGCAGGAAGATTGTTCCCGATGTTGAGGAAGTCCAGGACAAGCGGTCACAGCTTAAGGATAAGGGGGAAATCCTTTAGGACCGAGATGAGAAAAACATTTTTCACACAGAGAGTGGTGAATCTCTGAAACTCTCTGCCACAGAAGGTAGTTGAGGCCAGTTCATTGGCTATATTTAAGAAGGAGTTAGATGTGCCCTTGTGGCTAAAGGGATCAGGGGGTATGGAGAGAAGGCAGGTACGGGATACTGAGTTGGATGATCAGCCATGATCATATTGAATGGCGGTGCAGGCTCGAAGGGCCGAATGGCCTACTCCTGCACCTATTTTCTATGTTTCTATGTATGCTGTGAGGGGGGGGATTCAGTTGGTGGGGAGGGTCGGCGACGGGGGAAGAGTTTCTGTGGGAGAGGGGATTCGGTGTGTGGGGAGATTCGGTGATGGAGGCAAATGTCGATGGGCCCACAGAGATTCAATGGGCGGAGAGAGTCTGTGATGGGAGAGAGTGTCTGCACTGTGTGAGTGGTTTCAGCGGGCAGAGATGGAGTATCCGTGGGCTGTGGGAAATTCAGTAGATGGGAACATTCATGGACTGATGATGTCCAGAATTCAAGCAGTCATTGCATGTAAAGGATATGCAGCAACATACTAAACATGACTACTTTCATTTACATGACATTGTTGTGTCCCAAACATTATGGTGCCCTGAAATGGGGAACTATGTATAAACACGGCTGTAATTTCTACATGGTGAAACCAAAATGTGTAAAAATTGCCTTTATGAAAATCTTACAATATGCACTTTAACCAGTGTGATTTTTTTTCTATTACAAATCTCAAATTGTGGAGTACAGAGGCAAATGAATAAATGATGGGTCTTTGTCCCAAACATTATGGAGGGCGCTGTAACCAAAAAGGAAGAAACTAAGAATGAACACAAACAGATAGAAGCAGGAGGCGGCCACTCGGCCCACAAGCCTGCCACCATTCATTATGATCCTGGTGATCTGTCGCAGGCCTCAACTCCTGTTCTGTGCCAGTTCCCCATAGCTCTCTAACCTCACAAAAACTTACAGACTTCCTCTTTATAATCCCCAATGATCTGGCCTCCAGAGCCTTCTCGGGTAAAAACATTCTAGAGATTCATCACTTCTGCAAAATATTCTGTTTTAAATTGCCACGTAACTCTCTACCCTATTCAACAATCTTCCACTGGTTATTACATCTTATCATCTACCTTGTTGAACTCCAGCAGGATCTTGTAGGATCAGTAAGGTCACCCCTCATTCTTCTAAACCCCAAACAATATTGATCTAATTGCTTTAGTTATTTGCGATAGGATTGTCCTTTCATCCTGTGAATTGTCAGAGTGAATATCTTTGGGACTGCCCACAATGCTGGTGTATCTTCTTCAATTAGATGAACAAAACTGCACAGTAGTGCTGGTGTGAACATCTTTCACAACCTCACCAAAACCAGCAGTCCTCCGCGAGTCATGGCGCCAGGCGGTGGAGGGCTCTAATCGAACTAGCTGCCTGCCCCATTTCCGGGGATAGGTCCGTGTCTGGGTGCAGTTAGAAAGGGAATACGCGCTGTCCACGGGCACCCTGAGGGAGTTCCGGGACCACTGGGCTCCGCAGAGTGTTGAATGTATCCTCAATAAGGATTGTATCATAGTTGTATAGTAGTTTATTAAGGATATATGTTTGTATTGTGGTATGGTGGTGGGTTCTAGGTTGTTTTATTGTAGTGTAAATATTAATTTTAAGTAATTGAATACATTTTATGATTTTTTTTAATACAGCAGTCCCTGGGTTACGCCAGAGTTTCGTTCCTGAGAACAGTCCAGCAGCCGGTATCTATGCGTCAAAAACTAAACTTTTCTGCAGAAATCTACATTTTGCCCTATACACATGCTAAAATTCTTGCATTTCATCAAATAAACACACCAACATTACCCGTAATTCTGCAAATGGAATGTTTACTGAATGCAGTCATTAATAAATACCATGAAATACATTGTCACTATTATCACCAGCTCACCAGCTTGACAAATGCTCTATAAGATGTATGGGAGAATTTGTGTAAAGTTGGATAAAGTTGACATTTTTGGATATTGATGGAATCACAAGATGTGGGGTTAGTGCCGGACAATAGCATTGAGGTAGATCACCATTCCCCCCACCCATCGTCCCTTCTTTACTGCCCCCCCATCCCACTGACTGCCACCACCCTTCTTTCTGTGTCCTGCCAGCTGACTTCACCCGCTCTCTTGATTTCCTTTTTCTCAGACTTGTCACTTTCTCTCCTCCCACATTCTCCCTCTCTCCCTACTCCTCACCCTGCTTTTGCTGACTCCTCTCTCTCTCTCTCTCTCTCTCGCTCTCTCTCTCATAACCTGTGGGTGTCAGAGGTCCTCCTCACAGTTCACTTTTCCTGCGATACACCCATTTAAAGCTTATTCTGTACAATGGAGACTCTAAGAAAGGGGAGAGATACGGTCCCTCACAGCCCTCTTGTGCTGACCACCCCTTGACCCACTACAATATCACCTCACCAGGTGCTAACCACCCCCCCCCCCACACCGCATCCTCACTTCCTCAACCAGTTAGTATAGAAATGACTTATAAGTCTGAAGCAGCAGTGGCAGCGGTATAGGGTGAGAAAGCCGGTTGAGATGCAGTGAGAGCCCTTGGGAGAATGTTGTGGCTGAAAAGGGGGAAAGGACCTTTGCCTGGACTGTGCTGGGGAAGAGGTTGACCCACAGCACTGGTCACAGTGTATATCGTTTACCCTCTGTGTCTCGGGGGATGCCGAGACAATGGGCAATAGAGGGGAACTGAGAATTCAAGAGCAACAGCAGATCCTCCGTTTGGTTCTCCCTCCCCATCACTCCGCCCCTCTGAACCATCCTCAGGAGCAACAGCCCCTCAGTCTATTATTCATTCCTCAGTGTTCTTTCCCACTCCCTCTTGCTATCACTCTCTCACTACTCCCTGTCTCATCCTGCTGATTGTCCTCGCTCCCTGTCTCTGCCGCTCGCCCCTCTTGCCCACACGCTCACTTTTCCCACCCTCTCTCACTCCGCGCTTCCTCTGCCTTCCATGTCCCCACCCCAACTCACCAGTCCACATGGAGCAAAAGATGATGACTCCCAGTACAGCCTTGAGCAGGGTATCCATTGTTTGACAGCTGTTGCAAAGGGGTCTGAGTGGCAGAGGTGGCAAATATTCCGTGTGATCCCAGTGAGACAAGGTCACAGACTGGCTGCAGATAGAGAGGGAGAGGCTCAGAATGGTCAAGTGACCACAAGACTCAGCACTTCCTGACGCACGTGAGAGCAGAATCAAAATAAAAGCCACAGGGACCAGCCCAGATCAGCCCAGATCTGGCTGTAGAGAGGGAGGGGGTGTAGACAGAGAGAGAGACTGTGAGAAGAGGGGACAAAGAGAGGGAGAGAAAGGGCAGAGAGGTGGGGAGAGAACGGGGAAGTGAGCATAGAGAAGGAGATGGGGCAGGGAGGAAATGGGTCACAGAGGGTGGGAGAGTAAAGGAGAACGGGAAGGGAGAGAAAAGGAAAGGGGTCAGAGAAAGAAAGGAACGGGGCAGATAAAGAGGGTGGAGGAGTGATATTGCAGTGGGGGGGAAAGAGAGGGTGAGGGAGAGGTAGGTAAATGTGGGGCACAGAGAAGGAGAAGGGAGAGGAAGAGAAAATGTGTAGGGCCATAGGGGAGGGGCAGAGAGCAAGGGGGAGTGAGAGATGTGCCAAAGAAAAAGAGTAGAGGTGTCAGAAAATGCGGAGAGAGGGGGGAGAGGCGGGAGTAAGGGCGGGGAGAGAGACAGGAAAGAAGGAGATGGTCAGAGATAGAGGGAGAGAGTAAGGGGAAATGGGGGAGACAGAGCCACACTGGGATTGATGGAAAGAGGGACATAGAGGGGGTTGGGAGAGAAAGAAGGGAAGCCAAAAAAGAGGCAAATAGATAAAAAAGCAGTGGGGGAGAGAAAGATTGGAAAACAGGCAGATAGAGTGAGAGAAAGACAGACTTGGGGGGAGGGTGAGAAAGAAGGGAAAGTAAAGACAAAAGGTCAGAGCGAGGGTGATGGGAGGGAGAAAGGTGCATGGAGCAGCAGTAAGGGAATGAGGGAAAGGAGAGGGGAGCAGAGAGAGGGGGCAAGAAAGGAAAAGGGGCAAATTGATTGAGGAAAGTGGGACAGAGAGAGAGAGAGAAAGTAATGAGTAAAACGGGATAGAGAGGGTGAAGGTGTATTAAGATGAAGTGGGCTAGAGGATGAGGAGGAGACAGTGAGTGTGGTGATGGAAAGAGGAAGACAGGAAACAAAAGCAAACAGACAAAGAAAGAGGGGAATAGAAACTTGCAGATAACGAGAGACAGGGAAAGCAAAAGAAGAATGTTGATAAGAAGAGTGGATGAGAAAGTGGGATAACATAGAACTAACGCGAACTATTGATCGATGGTCGGCGTGTACTAAATGGGCCGAAGGGCCTGTTTCCATATTGTATCTCTAAATTAAACTAAACAAAATGTTGTGCTTTCATCAAGAAGGGCTACAGAGGAAAACCCAGGAGTGCTCAGGTATTATCCTAGATCCCAGAGAGGTACGGGTTTGTAGGTTATCTGGAACCTGAGGGGCAACTGCCAGAGGAAATGGTTGAGGCAGGCATAATAACATTTTGAAAAACATGGTTAGAAAAGATTAGGAGGAATATGGGATATGGATCAAATGCTGGAAAATGGGACTAGCTTAGATGAGCACTTGGCCAGCATGGAAGAGTTGGGCCAAAGGGCTTGTTTGCATGGTCTACGACTATCTAGAATTAAGAGGCAGAAACAAAGAACTGCAGACAATGACACAAAGTGCTGAAGTAACTCAACTAGTCAGGCAGCATTTGTGGAGAACATGGATAGGCGACGTTTCGGGTGGATACCCTTTTACAGATTCTTGACATTTCAAGTCGGCGTGGTGGCGCAGTGGTATTTTCTGCCTATAGCCCCAGAGATCCGAGTTAGAGATACAGTGAATTCAGCGCTGTATCTCTAAATTAAACTCAACTAAAAGTTGAAACCCATCTTCAAACTCAATTATTAATTAGTGTTGACATTGATTTATTTATAAAGATACAGAACGAGGCCTTTCTTCCCACTATGTAATTTCATATCTCCCCCTGGCCTTGTGACAATGTCATGAGCTCCAACACCCACCACCGATCCCTACTCGCCTACACACCTGGGGCAATTTACAGCGGGCAATTTATTCTCCTCTCTGCACACCTTTGGCATGTAGGATGAAAATGGAGCACTCCAGGGAAACCCATGTGGTCACGAGGAGACCATGGAAACTTCACACAGACAGCTTCTGAGGTTGGGATTGAACCTGGGTTTCTGGAGACGTGAGGCCAGTAGCTTTCCTCGCCACTCTACTGGGTCCAGAGAAGTTTCTCAGAGCCATTTGATAAGGAGAATGCTGCGTGGTTGTAGGTTGGTTAACAGGCAGTAGGAATAAAAGAGTCATTTTTGAGTTACATCTAGAGAGATGCCACCGGGATTGGTGCTGTAGCCCAATTATTCACTGTTGACATCAACAATCTGCAAGGGTGGCACAGTGGCAAAGTTGCTGCCTTACAGTGCCAGAGACCCAGGTTTGATCCTCACTACGAGTGCATGTTTGTAAGGAGTTTATATATAACCTGCACACTCCCGCAATCCAGTTTCCTCCCACACTCCAGGTTTATAGGCTAATTGGCTTGGTATAACTGTAAAGTGTCACCAATGTGCAGGATAGTGTTAGTGTGCGGGAATTGCAAGTCGGCGCGGGCTCGGTGGGCCGAAGGACCCGTTTCCATGCTGTATCTCTAAACTAAACTAAGGAGATCGTGTAACATATCCAGGTTATTGAGGTTAATGGCGGTTAAGGCTGTGGGGAGGATATAGAGGGGCCTCAAGGGGTGAAAGACAAGGCAAATGGAATATAAGGTGAGAAAAAATGTGAGGAATGCTGCAATATGGGAGAGGCAACACTGGCACCCATAGAAGATATTAAAGGGAGCGTCATACTGGAGTAGTACTGAGGGGTTGCTGCTGTGGAGGAGTGTGGAGTTGAGGAAGTGCTCACTGTGGGAGGAGTCGCACTGAGAGGGTGCAACACTGTAGGAAGGGCAGCACTGAGGGAGTACTGCACTATCTAAAGGGCAGTACTGAGTGTGCACCACTGTGCAAAGAATGTGCTGAGGGACTCCCACACCGTGGGATGGGGAAAGAGAACTACCAGGATTACCCCAGGAAAACAGGAGATTTCAACATGCTGACTCTACTCGCCTTTCTCATAATGATTTAACACACTAAGCCGGAACTCTTACTCTGAGTATACACTTGCAGAAATTCTGTGAGTCATTGGTTTCCAGAAAACAAACCCTTGCAATAAATGAAACAATAATTTACCCAAAGGCACAGTAATATCTGGACAAATCAACAACACAGCATTCCAACTCCACACCCTATTTTGTAAACCCCTCCAGTCCATAACCCCTCCAATCCGTACACTTGCTACATCACAATGGTTCAAAAGGCAGTTTTGCTGGTACTCTGCACTCTCGGTACAGCAGTCCTAATGAGACTCAGCACTGTGTGAGGGGCACTTCCAATGGCACTCGAGACTGTGGGAATGGCAGTTCACATCAATTCAGAAACTCAGTTCTGTTGGAGGGCAGCTGATGGAACGCTACACTATATGAGGGGCAGTTCTGATGCGAATGCACCGTGTGAAGGGCAGTTTTGAGTCAATGCTGTATTTTCTGAGGTCCTCATCCTCAACAGACTTCTGTCCTCAGACGGGTGCGAAGGAGTCTGTGCCAGCTCCCACTCATGGTTTCAGACTAATAACCTTTCTCTCAATGTCAGCAAGACAAAGAAGCTAATTATTGACTTCAGGAAGTGTGGTGGTGTACTTGCCGCAATCAGCTTCATTGGTGCCAAAGTGGAAATGGCTGAGTGTTTCAAGTTCTTTCGCATTAATATCACTAACATTCTGTCGTAGTCCAATCATATCGATGTCACATCCAAGAAGGTACGCCAATGCATTGACTTCTTTAGGAGGCTCAGGAAATTAGGCATGTTTTCAATGTCTCTTACCAACTTCTTGAGATGCACCAAATAAAATATACAGCATACATCACAGCTTGGTTTGGGAACAACTCTGCCCGACAACAAGAATTTGCAGAGAGTTACAGATGCAGCCTAGTCTATCACACAGACCAGACTTCCCATCATTGATCCATCTACAATTCATGCTGCCTTGGAAAAGCAGCCAACATAATCAAAGGCTTGTCCCGTGCCGGTCATTCCTTCTTCTCCCTGCTCCCATCTGGTAGAAGGTACAGAAGCTTGAAAGCACACCCCACCATACTAGGAACAACTCCGTCTCTTCTGTTATCCGGCTTCTGAACCATCCTTCCATAAGTCAGATTCACC
The DNA here is from genome assembly GCF_028641065.1 of Leucoraja erinaceus. NCBI lineage: Eukaryota > Metazoa > Chordata > Chondrichthyes > Rajiformes > Rajidae > Leucoraja > Leucoraja erinaceus. The sequence continues at coordinate 19,892,339 of NC_073400.1, read as the reverse complement.
TTTACCCATTTGCAGACATTGGTCTTTGTCTATGGAACGGATGCATTCCAATATTGAGAGCTACTTTCTGCATTCTGTATCTCCCCCATTGCTCTACTGTATTATAGTTTGACTTGATTGCATTTATGTGGAGAAGTATCTGATTTGACTGGATCGCATGCAAAGCAAAGCTTTTCACTGTACTGTAGATTAACCCTTATTAATTCATGCCATTTATAACCTTCATCACACATCTGTGCATGCCACCCTTTACAAGGTATTATGGTACTACACAAAGACTTTCTCTCTCTCGCTCAGGCACGCTAGTCAGTAAAGCCAGGTGCGAGCAGCTGGCTGTTTGAATGTTCCTGTGTACTTAATGGAATAGTTGGATTTCACCATGCATGTGTTTTTCATATGGGCCGCCGACAAACATGTACCTTGCAGCACTTGACAATAACAAAGCTGTGGAGCTCTGCTCAGTCTCCTGGAGTAACGTGAACTGGAGGGAAGCACCAGGCAGCGCCAAAAGGTGGCGACTGTGCATTTGTGGTTGTGCAAAAGAATCTCACTGTGCTGTGCGTACGTGACAATAAAGAACCATTGTGGGGACAGTACTAAGCTGCGGTCTCACAAGCTTTGCATATGCCCTGCCAGCAAACCCGCCCTGCATTTTTACTCTGTGCTAAAGGTAGCATTGAATTGTCTCCAGAAACTCTGTGACAGAGGTTCCCAGAAAATGAACCCTTGCAATCCATTCAACTATAATTTACTCAAAGTCACAGGAACTTCTCGATGGTGATCAACAACACAGCACTCCAACTCCAACCCCTTTTCCCCTAAACTCCTCCAGTTCATAACCAACTCCAATCTTTTTAACCTTCCCACCCCTGGAGTTGCTCCGTCTGACTGCCTTTAATCCGTGGGAGCCATCACTTGTTGCAGCTTGCGACCTTTTCAGGACAGACGATGACAGCGATGTCAACATTTGAAACATGGAAGATGGACATGAAAGAATAAGAAGACTGTCCCATTTGCGTCTGCCCCTCCACACAACTCAATCCCCTGCTGTGAGATGTTTATCCCCGTCACGCTGCAGCTTGTTACCAATCTCACATTGTTACATAGTGATAACTGGCAAGCTGATGCCTTGCAAGCACCACCAAGCTCCGTGCACCACTCAGCTACTGAAGACACACCTAACACAGGTGTGAGACATGTTCATCAGAGCTCAAGAGCTTAACAAGGGACAACCAAAGATTAGCAGACATCAGGAAAGGCAGTTCTAAAAAAAACATTCCCCAGCTCGCCTGCAGAGTCATCTCACATGACAAACCCCAGTTTCTGAAAATGTTTTATTTCAGCAGATCAAAATGATAAAACCACAACTTTACCACCATGCAATGACACTTTCCCACACCCAAAGTATGTACTCATTGAATCTCCTCGCACAGCCTGAGATGCAGTAATTCCCAGCATGAACAATCACAAAATGCTACACTTCCCCAATCATAAACAGCACATATATTGAATCCCCTCTCACAGCCCAAAAACACTATCCCCCATCAGCGAAATTCCAGACCCATTGTACCTCCTTTCGCAGCCCATGGACACCCCCACTTCCACTGATTCTCCCCACAGCCACCAGACACCCTACTCTATCATAGGACATTCTTGCCATAGAGTGAGTGCAGAGAAGGTTCACCAGACTGATTCCTGGGATGTCAGGACTTTCATATGAAGAAAGACTGGATAGACTCGGCTTGTACTCGCTAGAATTCAGACGATTGAGGGGGGATCTTATAGAAACGTACAAAATTCTTAAGGGGTTGGACAGGCTAGATGCAGGAAGATTGTTCCCGATGTTGGGGAAGTCCAGAACAAGGGGTCACAGTTTAAGGATAAGGGGGAAATCTTTTAGGACTGAGATGAGAAAAACATTTTTTACACAGAGAGTGGTGAATCTCTGGAATTCTCTGCCACAGAAGGTAGTTGAGTCCAGTTCATTGGCTATATTTAAGAGGGAGTTAGATGTGGCCCTTGTGGCTAAAGGGATCAGGGGGTATGGAGAAAAGGCAGGTACAGAATACTGAGTTGGATGATCAGCCATGATCATATTGAATGGCGGTGCAGGCTCAAAGGGCCGAATGGCCAACTCCTGCATCTATTTTCTATGTTTCTATATACACTCCCTGCCCACGGAATTGCCTCCCATAATCATGGACATTCTCTCTTACAATAGACCCTCCACACCGATACACTCTCCCACAGCCCACATACATTCTGTTTCCCTTGTTAAACACAATGAAACTCAAGTAACACCCCTTGCAGTATCCACACTTTCTCCCCAATTCAGTCCGTCCCCACTTATATCTGTGATACTTTGGACATCCTTCACCACTCGGACAGGTTCTAATGACCTGGTCCTGACTTCCCCGTGACTGCATGGGTTTTCCCCGGGTGCCCTGGTTTCCCCCAACACTCCAAAGACAAACAGGTTTGTAGGATAATTGGCTTCAGTAAAGATGGTAACGCCTCTAGTGTGTAGGATAGTACTAGTGTACAGGGATCGCTGGTCAACACGGACTCAGTGGAGTGGGCCGAAGGGTTGGTTTCCGTGCTATATCTCTTAACTAAACTGGACCAATACATCGATTGGGATAAAACATCTCTTCCTCCATCTGGGCATGTTGCAACCTTCTGGACTTACTGTCAAATTCTTCAATTTGGAAGAACCCTGTTTGCCATTCCTTGTGTAGGCTCTCCTCTTCCTTTTGTCTTCCTGCTCCCCTCACCCTGCATCAGTCTGACAAAAGGTTTTGGCCTGAAACGTTGCCTATTTCCTCCGCTCCATAGATGCTGCCGCACCCGCTGAGTTTCTCCAGCACTGTTGTCTATCTCCATTTATAACGTCAACTCTGTTTTTCTCTGTCCATTACCCCTGCTTGACCTTCTGTGCATTTCCTGCATCTCTTCATAGTTTCAGTTTTGAACTAAATTGCCATTTATAGCTTTTACACATCCTTTATTTTCTCTTTCTTTCTAACTGTACTTTTTAACCCTTCATCACAATAACCAAAACACTGGGGACATCTGGGAAAACCTTGCTTCACCTACTAGAGGTCATTCCTAGTTTTATCCACCTCTACCCCCTATCTGTTTTTTGAATTTTCTCCCAGTTTTTCAACGCCCTCGGCTATAAGGGGAAAAGTTGAGATTCCCAGCTGTGGGAATGGGGATGGGATCAACACTCCATCTGTGATGGTTGCCAGCGAGTATGAGCCAGCAGAGGTCAGGCTGTTGTGGTGGTCAATAAGCCCAGCAACTACTGAGATGTGTTGCCTATCAGATCTCTGCAGTTTCAGGTAGTTGGCTCAGTTTAATCTCAGAATAATTTTTACTTCCTTATTTTAATTTTTCTGCATTTTCTGAGAAATGCTTGCAAATAAAGTAACATTGAATCATTGAAACTGTTTCCAGCTGAGAGAACACATTCTCAGATTGTGCAAGTGACTGACTCATGGAAACTTCATGCACGCAGTGCCCATGTCATCCCATTTTACAAATTGAAAACAGACATCCCACTTAACCAAATCGGCTGTACAAATTTGAGGACTTCTTCCACCATAGGCCTCATCACAGTCTCTCTCGTAGACATTCCCCTTCACTGCTCCCTCTGTAACACCCCTATCTTTGAAACCCCCCCCCCCCCCAGTGCCTGCACCTATCCCTACATCTATAATCGCTCCAGTCCCTAACCCCTCATTTTCTCTGTAATCCCTCCATCCCTTACACCCTTCTGTCTCTGAAACCTCTCCAGTCGCTCTAACCACAATCTCTGCAATCCCACCAGCCCTTAACACCTTCCACTTTCAGTAACCCGTCCAGATCCTATGCTTCATCAAAAATCCAATCCCTACACTGTAAAACCCTTCTGGCCCAATAACCCTTTTTATCTTCATAATCCCCTGTTTGGTCAAGCATATGGATAGGAAATGTTCAGAGGGATGTGGACCAATTGCAGATAAATGAGCGTAACTTAGATGGGGGATTATGGCTGACATGAAATGAAAATGAAATGCCTTTATTTGTCATTGTAAGCACTGCATACAACAAAATTGTTGTTGCCACTCCATTGGTGCATAATATAGAAACATAAAAACACAGGACCCAATTTAAAAACAATGTTAAAAACTAGGTATTAAAATAAGTAAGTAATCAGTACTGTACATAGTGATAGTAAAAGTTCAAGGTGGGTAGCAGCGTGGAAGAGTACAGCATGAATAATACTCAGTGTTTTTTCATTTTGAGTGTGAAGATTGCTTTGGGGAAGAAACTGTCTCAGAGTCTGGAGGTGCGTGTTTTGGCTGACCTGTAACGCCTGCCCGAGGGCAACAGTTCAAAGCATAGTGGCTTAGGACAAAGTGTCTGTTTACATGCTGTATGACTATGATTCGACACCTTTCTTATTTGTCCACCTCCAGCCCTACCACCCATCCAGTTTTCTACCCTCCAGGCCCTACATCCACTTAAGCATCCAATCTACAAACTGCAGTTGTATAGGGCTCTGGTGAGACCACATCTAGAGTATTGTGTACAGTTTTGGTCTCCTAATTTGAGGAAGGACATCCTTGTGATTGAGGCGGTGCAGCGTAGGTTCACGAGATTGATCCCTGGGATGGCGGGACTGTCACATGAGGAAAGATTGAAAAGACTAGGCTTGTATTCACTGGAGTTTAGAAGGATGAGGGGAGGATCTTATAGAAACATATAACATTATAAAAGGACTGGACAAGCTAGATGCAGGAAAAATGTTCCCAATGTTGGATGAGTCCAGAACCAGTGGGCCACAGTCTTAGAATAAAGGGGAGGTCATTTAAGACTGAGGTAAGAAAAAAATGTTCACCCAGAGAGTTGTGAATTTATGGAATTCCCTGCCACAGAGGGCAGGGGAGGCCAAGTCACTGAATGGATTTAAGAGAGAGTTAGATAGAGCTCTAGGGGCTAGTGGAGTCAAGGGATATGGGGAGAAGGCAGGCACGGGTTATTGATAGGGGACAATCAGCCATGATCACAATGAATGGCGGTGCTGGCTCGAAGGGCCAAATGGTCTCTTCCTACACCTATTTTCTATGTTTCTATGTATCTCCTTATCTCTGTAAACCCCTCCAGCCTTCATGCCCTTCTTTACCTGAACAAGCCCCTCTAACCTTCCCTATTTTGGAGTTCCCTGATAGTTACGACACTCTCCTATAACTAGCTATAAACCAGTCAGTGCACAGATTTCATCCTGAGAGAGAGGGAGCAGTCAGTGTACAGATAACTCCCTTGGAGTGAGAGACACCAGTCAAGTGTACAGATATCCCTCTGAGAGAGACGGACGGAGAGAAATGAGCCAGCACCGCCATTCAATATGATCATGGCTGATCCTGCTTTTACCCCATATCCCTTGATTCCTTCAGCCCTAAGAGCTAAATCTAACTCTTTTGAAAAATCCAGCAAATTGGCCTCCACTGCCTTCTGTGGCAGAGAATTCCACAGATTCACAACTCTCTGGGTGAAGATGTTTTTCCTCATCTAAGTCCTAAATGTCCTACCCCTTATTCTTAAACTGTGAGCCCTGGTTCTGGACTCCCCCAACATCGGTAACATTTTTCCTGAATCTCTCCTGTCCAATCCTTTAAGAATTTAATATGTTTCTATAAGATACCCTCTCATCCTTCGAAATTCTATTGAATACAAGCCCAGTCGACCCATTCTTTCATCAGATGTCAGTCCCGCCATCCCAGGAATGAGCCTGGTGAACTTGTGCTGCACTCCCTCACTAGCAATAATGTCCTTCCTCAAATTAGGAGACCAAAATTGCACACAATGCTCCAGGTGCAGTCTCACTTGGGCCCTGTACAACTTCAGCAGGACCTTCCTGCTCCTAAATACAAATCCTCTCGCAATGAAGGCCAGCATGTCATTAGCTTTCTTCACAGCTAGCTGTACCCGCATGCTTACTTTCTGTGACTGATGTACAAGCACACCCAGGTCTCATTGCACCCCCCCCTTTTCCTAATCTGACACCATTCAGATAATAATCTGCCTTCCTGTTTTTGCCACCAAAGTGGATAATCTCAAATGTATCCACATAATATTGCAACTACCATGCATCTGCCCACTCACCCAACCTATCTAAATCACCTTAGTATCCTTAATACCACTTAGTATCCTCCTCGCAACTCCATCTCACACTGCCACACAGCTTTGAGTCATCCGCAAACTTGGAGATGTTACATTTAAATCCTTTGTCTAAATCGTAAATATGTATTGTAAATAACTGGGGTCCCAGCACTGAGCCTTGAGGCACCTCACTAGTCACTGCCTGCCATTCTGAAAAGGACCCGTTAATTCCTTCTCTTTGATTCCTGTGTGCCAACCAGTTCCCTATCCCCTGGCATCAGTCTGAAGAAGGGTCTCGACCCGCAACGTCACCCATTCCTTCTCTCCAGAGATGCTACCTGTCCTACTGAGCTACTCCAGCATTTTGTGTCTACCCTTGATGTAAACCAGCATCTGTAGTTCTTTCCTATACAGTTCTCTATCCATATCAAAACCCTACCCCCAATACCATGCGCTCTAAATTTGCACACTAATCTCTTGTGTGGGACCTTGCCAAAGGCTTTTTGAAAGCCAGATACACCACATCCACTGGCTCTCCCTTATCCATTCTACTTGTTACATCCTCAAAAGATTCCATAAGATTATTCAAGCATATATAAAGAAAACAATAGTGGTGCAAAGTCACAAATAATACCTCCATGTCTTTGTAGTTCGGAGCTTATTTGGAGGCTGTAGTGTTTAATAGCTTGATGGTTGTTCAAAAGAATCTGCTTCTGAACCTGGACAGTGCAGTTTTCAGGCTCCTGTACCTTCTTCCCGATGGCAGGAGTGCAATGACAATGTGGCCATAATGGTGTGGTCTCTGAGGATTCTTGCTGCCTTTTAGAGCCAGTAACTCCTGTAGATCTCTTCGATGGTGGGGAGGTTTGTAACTACGTTGGAGTGAATCTGGAGACATCCCCAAGTGAGGGTAGCTGGAGATACTGGCTAGTGGATGGCTATCCACTGAGAGAGAGCAACCGTGAACACCGACGCATGGATATCTCATGTGAGAGAGTTACTTAGAGACACAAGACAGGGAAAAGATAATCTCTGAAGGAGAGGGAGGAGGGTCACTGGTGCCTGTACAGACATCCTTGAGCGAGAGATACCTGCCAGAGAGAGGTCTGGTGGTACGGGGGCTGATGCTCCGGTACCTTATGCCTGAGGGCAGCAGGCAGAATAGACCATGGTCCCGGGTGGCTGGGGTGTTTGTTGATCCCCCGGGCTTTTCAGCCGCCTGGAGTAGATGTCCTGGAGGGAGGACAGCTCACACCCGGCGATGAGCTGGGCCTTCCGCACAACTCTCTGCATGGCCCTTCGGGTGTGGCTGGTGCAGCTGCAGCTGCTATGCCAGGTGGAGATACAGCCTACCAGGGTGCTCTCCACGGTGCCTCTGTAGAATCCCTGCGGACCCGGGGGTTCAGGCGGAATTTCTTCAGTCGCCGGAGGTTTTAGAGGTGCTGTTACACCTTTTTGCTGATGGGGGATATGTGGGTGGTCCAGGGCAGGCCCTCCGTGATGTGGAGACCGAGGAAGTTGAAGCTCTCCACCCTCTCCACCGCTACACCGTTTGATGTTGATGGGGGGGGGGGGTTAAGCCCCAGGTCCATGAGCTTACCGATGAGTCCATGAACAGCATCCTAAAAAAAATGTCCCTCTTGTCCAGGTGGGTGAGGGCGGTGTGAAGGGTGTGGGCGATGGGGTCGTCTGTTGATCTGTTGGGGTGGTAGGCAAATTGGCAGTGGTCCAGGTTGTTGGGTAGTGAGGAGCAGATTATATCCTTGACTAACTTCTCAAAGCATTTGCTGCTGATGGGTGTCAATGCCATCGGTCCCCAGTCGTTGAGAGTGGTGAGTTTGTTGTGATTGGGTATGGGGATGATGGTGGTGGTTTTCAGACAGGCGGGAACGGATCTTAGGGAAAGCGAGAGGTTGAAAAATGTCAATGAACACCCCCGCTAGCTGGCTTGCACATGCCATCCGGACGCCATCGGGTATGAGGGCACGCTGGTGGATGCTGTATATGTGTATTTTTACAATACTTGAAAGATTTTATCACAGAGCATTAAAAATGTCATATCGCCGCTAAGTAGTATGGTGTTAATTTTTTCAGGGATTGTGACTCAAATGTGCAAGAGATAGTAGAGATAAAATCAAGTTAGGAATTAAATTAATTCCCCGAATCAACCCGTTTATATCTCAAAAATATCAATTTTTAGGACACCAAAAATAACATGCTTTGACATTATGAAATAAAGTGGCAATTTCTGCATTAATTACATTATAATTCAAAACATTTTCAAGTTTGTTGATTTGCAGAGATGCATGTTTCACAGTAATCAGCAAAACTGTTGATGAATTTGGCATTAAGTGCTCTGAATGCCCATATTTTAAAGACTGTGTTGGTGGTTACTCTTGGTGTCCACCCTATTTTAGAGTAATCACCGTTACACCACAATGGTAAATTAAGACCAAAGAACTTCCCAAGGAGATTGAACATTTTCTAGTTTGAAATTATGAGAAGAAAGTAACCTTAATGTCAAGATTCTGTAAAAGCTGCTGCATGCCAAAATTAGTGAATATTTTTGGTGTCCACCATCACACGCGTAACACCAGCATTTTGCAGTAGCTATATTTCAATCAAATTATGTACCTGCAGTCTCTTATTATTTATGGACAATTAGTTCCATAAAATGTATTCAAAACATGAGAAAGATATTACAAAAAATAAATACTGGGTGAAACAGGAGCTACTTTCATTTTGGTGTCCACTCTTGGACACTGTGTACCGTGCGTAACACACGTTTCAGTAGAAAACAGGAATATTGGTCATTTGGTCACATACTCCATGTTTATAGCAAGAAAGCACATTTGTCTGTTGAAAAACAACAAAAGTGAGGAAATCAGCTATCATGCTTTGGAAAAAAATGACTTTCTAAATTTCATGTAACGGTTGTTATGGTGGACATCAAACATAAAGTGTAAAAAAACGTATGTTAAACAAGGAATCTTGTTCATTAATCACATTTTCTCAAACTTCATCAGCTATCTCTCCCTGTCATGTACTGTCGCTGTGGGGGGGGTTTTGATGAATCTGAATCATGTTGAAATTATTTATTTGTGAACTTCAGTTTTATGTATGATTTATTATATTACACTTTTTGTACCCAGGATTGTAAAAACACACATATATGGAATTTAGCAAGCCATCTGACAAGTCCTCTTATATTAACTGCTCGAGGAGGTTAAAGCAAGAGGGATCCAGGATAATCTGACTAATTTGATCCAAAGTTGAATTGGTGATATTGATATTGGTTTATTAATGTCCCATATTCATCAACACAGTGAACTGTTATGTGTGCTATCAAGCTAATCATCTATACATGATCACAATCAAACCATATACTGTACGAGTACAACAATCACACGAGTGCAAACAGAGAAAGAAACAGAGTGCAGAATACAGTACTGCAGTTGCAAAAGGTGCCGGGAGAGGGGATAAGAGAGAATGATGGGGGTGTGTGTGGGCAGTGTGAATGTACATAGAGTTAATGGGGGAGGGGAGGTGTTTGTAGAAGATGTTTTGCGTGATGTTCTGGGCTGTGTCCACGATTCTTTGAAATTTCTTACATTTAGGCAGAATAATTGCGAAACTAAGGTGTGGTGCATCATGGTAGGAGGCGTTCCATGGTGCATCTGTTGAAGGTGCTTAGAGTCATTGCATACATGCCAAATTTTCTTAGTCTTCTGAGAAAATAGAGCTTTCTTGCAGTGGCATCATTGTGGTTGGTGGTGATGTTTGCACTCAGGAACTTGAAGCTTACAGCTAAGGTTAGTGCTGGAAGAATGTTTTTCTGACTGGAAGTCTGCAACAAGTGGTGTACTGAATATCATTGGTGTTTCATTGAGTTAGGCACATGACACCTCGGGAAAGCTCAACCGTTGGTTAGCACAGCACAACTCCCACCAGTATCTGCTAAATAAAGGAAACTGCAGGCAATTAGCTCACTCTAACAAATGCTAAACAGCTGCATCCAATCTTCCACTAATCATAGCCCATCATTAAACTTGTAACACCACAAATATCACCCTTCACCTGAACAGCACATTAAAAATGTTGGGAAAACACCCTACTGGGATGTGTGAGGAATGTTATCAGCCGGAAACAGTTCAGCATGCTCTAGTTGCATGTAGAAGATATGCAACAGAAAGAAGAGTTTTGATCGATGAAATGAAGAAAATTGGAATGACAGATATATCAGAAAAGAACATTCTAGAGTATGGAGGGGAAGGAAAAGGAGTAAATTTGTTGTTTAATTTCTTGAGGGCCTCTGGCCTTATGAAAAGGAAATAAAGTAAAGACACGAGGACTGTGGAGTGAAGCCAGAAGGTGGCAGCAATGCAACATTGTGGATGCCGGCTGCCGTAAAACTCCAAAGAAGAAGAATATCACCCTTGCACAGACTACAATTACAAAGAAATACACATACTGCATGTCATGGTGGTTGTCCATTGAGTCGTTGTGAGCAGGTCAGGCAGGGAGAAGCGGGCGGAGGGATCGAACGGCCGGCTGGGAAGGGGAGCTCCCGTGTGGAAGGGAGAGAGGGACTAGGAGTTGGCGGTTGGCATAAACTGGTTTGTGACTGGATCAAATGGCAACTCAGGTAGGATTAGAGGATGACGAAGACCAAGATGATGGGGCTTTTGGTGACTGGACGTCAGTATCTAGTCAGAGATCAGGAAGGAATCAAGGAGAAGGAGGAGTCAGGCAAAACGAGCTCAGCCAAAGCAGCAAAAGGAGTTTTGAAGGGAACAGTTCAGAGGAGGATAGGAGAACGGTTCGGAAAAAGGTTGAAAGGAAGGAGGTTAAAATAATACTGAAATTCAGAAAGGAAGATGAGCATGTCAATTTAAGTCCGATAGCTTTATCCAGGGAGCTAAAGAAGAAGGTAGGAGAGGTGGAAACAGCTAAGATTTTGAGAGACTGGGAACTTGTTAATAATATGTAAAACGGAGGAGCAGAAAAATAAGGCTCTGAAGATTGAAAGTGTTTGCAAGAAGATGGTGAGTGAAAGAAAGACTCTGGGTGAGAGTAGAGTGACAAGGGGAGTAATAACAGGTATTCCTGTAGATGAAGACCTGGAGAAACTCAAACAGAGTATTTTTGGTGGCCAGGTGAGTGTAGCTAAGAGATTGTTAAGGACAGTGGAGGGTAAGAGGGTAGAGAGCTTGTCTGTGCTTCTGGAGTTTCAGCAGTCTGAACTACCAGAAAAAGTGAGAATCGGATGCATGAGTTTTCCAGTGAGGCCTTATATCCCTCCACCGCTCCGATGTTATAAATGCCAGAGGTATGGACATATAGCAGCGGTGTGTAAGGGGAAGCAGAGGTGTCCCAAGTGTGGAGGAGAGCATAGATTTGAAGAGTGCAGAGAAAATATGCAGGATAAATGCTGCAATTGCGGAGGACCGCACAGGGTAACGTATGGGGGATGTGAAGTCAGGAAGAGGGCTGTGGAGATTCAGCAAGTGAAAACAGTAAGTAACATAAGCTACTCAGAGGCAGTGAAGAAGGTGCAAGGACAAAGGGGAAGAGTGGATATAATTGGGAGAGAGAATCATCCGGTTTTGAGATTAGAGGAAAGTCAAGCAGTCAAAACTCACACAGAACTGACAGCTGATAAGCTTATTGTTTTCATTGCATATGTAATCAACTGTACTGATCAGGTTAAACACAAAACAGAAAAAATAAAAATCATTGTTAAGGGAGCAGAGAAGTTTTTGGGTTTAAAAGAAGTATCATGGGAGAGTATCAATAAAAAGCTTGAAGCAGATGGAAGGCAGGAAGGTTCTGGTGATAGGTCAAATTGATTATATTACAATGGAACGCAAGGAGCATAATAGCAAATGGACAAGAGTTTAAAGGATTCATTAAAGAGTTAAAGAAGAAACCAGAAGTCATATGTATTCAAGAAACCTGGCTTAAGCCTTCATTAGACTTTGTCATCAAAGGTTATGATAGTATCCGTAGAGATAGGGGGGAGGGGAGTGGAGGGGGGTGTGTAATATTTATAAGGCAAGGAATACATTATAGATTGTTGGTGAAAGGAACAGAATTAGAATATTTAGTGGTTGAAATTTGGACAAGAGAAGGTAAGGTTAAAATTGTTAATTTTTATAATCCGTGTAAAAGGCTTTCAATGGAGTTGATGGATGAACTTGCTGGGTATTTAGGGGGGAAAGTTATATGTTGTGGAGATTTTAATGCCCATAGCACGTTGTGGGATGATTCTAATGATGAAAATGGGATGGTGATTGAGGATTTAATGGAGAATAAAAATCTTGTGTGTCTTAATGATGGAAGTGGGACACGAATCAACATCAGAACAGGGTCAGAATCAGCCATAGACCTCACACTAGTGTCAGACTCATTGGCGGGTGTTTGTTCATGGGAAGTAATTCGAAGAACAACGGTAGGAAGTGGCCACTACCCGATAGAAATAGTAGCAGGAGTGAGTTTAGAGGAGTATAATACAGAGAGAATACAGAAGTGGTCTTTTAGTGGTGCTGATTGGGAGAAGTTTAAGATTGTTAGTGATCAAGAAATGGAGAAAATTGATATTTATGAAGATGTGGATAATTTAAATATTTCTGTTTGTGAAGCCATTTTAGAGGCAGCAACGAAGTCCATTAAAAAGAAAGGAGGTAAGCACAACAAGAAGAGTGTACCATGGTGGACTAAGGAGTGTGACAAAGCAATTAAGTGTCGAAATAAAGCTTTTAAAATTTTGAAAAGAAATCACAATTTTCAGAATCTTATTGAATACAAAAGGTTGCAAGCAAGTGTAAGAAGAGTAATAAAAAATGCAAAGAGGGAATTTTGGAGGACATTTTGTAACTCAGTGGGAAGGGAGACAAAAGTAGGTCAAGTTTGGGGAATGATAAGGAGAATGAAAGGAATTAAAAGAGAATACAAATATCCAATCCTAACTGACGGTGAAATTACAGCAGTGAAAGATGAAGAGAAAGCAGAGATGTTGGCAAAATCTTTTGCTAAAATTCACAGTTCAGACAATGTTAGTGAAGAAGGAAGAAAAGGAAAAGAAAATACTATAGCAGAGAATATACAGTTAATACGATATGAGGAAGACACTAACGATGTTTTTAACAAACCATTCACAAAGACAGAATTCAATCGAGCTCTTAGAAAAACCAAGATGTCAGCACCAGGTAAAGATCAGATTTGTTACACCATGTTAAACCATCTCAGTGAAACATCCAAGGATTTTTTGTTAGAATTTTATAATAAAGTGTGGGAGGGTGGGAAATTACCGCAAAGCTGGAAGGAGGCAGTAGTAATCCCAATAGGAAAACCAGGTAAAGATCTGACAAACCCAGGGAATTATAGGCCTATTGCGTTAACATCCAACATATGTAAAGTAATGGAAAAAATGGTAAATGAAAGGTTAACATATTATGTAGAAAATAAAGGATATTTATCCAATTACCAGAGTGGTTTCAGGAAGGGGAGAAATACCATGGATCCAGCTATATGTTTAGAACATGAAATTAGGAGAGCACAAATTAACAGAGAAAGTGTAGTAGCTGTATTTTTGGATATTGAGAAAGCATATGATATGATGTGGGGAGAAGGGTTATTACAGAGGGGTGAAAACAGTTGAAAACTGAGGAATTGGCTGTGTAAATTGGTAAATAGGCAATTTATCAGTCAATTTAAGCAGGACAGCCCTTTGCGAGCGGCAGTGAGTGAAGTGCCCTGTGAGAAAAGTGTGAGTCTTTGGCTCGAGAGTCTTCGGAGAGGAGGCTGAAGAGAGGAGACCACGCAATACGCTTGAGAGGCTAAGGATTCTGGGAGAGGCAAAGAGGTTTGCCACGCACTGCAAGGGAGCAGTGGACCAGACAGGAAGAGCGGACGGAATTACCACTAGACAGCCAAACCAGTAGGTAATTTACGGCTGGGGTGAGTACTTTCCCATTTATAGGAGGTAGGATTATATAAATAAGGGGTGTATCAATACAGTAGGGGATTCTTAAATAGGACCAGTAATTACTTATATAAGATGGGCGGTCAGGAGATGTGCCAATACTGCGAGATGTGGGAATTTGTCGACACCATTGATGTAGAAGATCCCTACAGCTGCAGTAAGTGTTTGAGGCTAGAGGAACTCCAGCTCCGCATTGATGAGCTGGAGACCCAACTTCATACGCTGCGGTACATCAGGGAGGGGGAGTATTACCTGGATGTTTTGTGCCAGGGGATGGTCACACCGACCAGTTTAACTAATTCAGTAGGCAGTGAGCAAGGAAAGGAAGGTGTGGCCATAAGCGAGGCAGGTAGGGGGAACCAGGAGGAGATGCGGCAGGAGCCACAGCCCTTGTCCCTGACGAGCATGACCGAGGCTCTTACTCAATGTAAGGACGGGATCAGGGGCTGTGGGAGGGATGAGCAACCTGGCTGCAGCACCGTGGATCAGGAGGCCATTCAAGAGGGGGGAGTTAGAAGAAATGCCGTAGTGATAGGGGATAGTATTATTCGGGGGGTAGATAGGGTTCTCTGCGGCCAGCAGAACGTGTCCCGAAGGCTGTGTTGCCTACCCGGTGCTAGGGTTAAGGATATCTCTGCGATGCTGGAGAGAAATTTGCAGTGGGAGGGGGAGGATCCAGTGGTCGTGGTCCATGTGGGGACCAATGACATAGGAAGGACGAGGAAGGAGGATCTGCTGAAGGAGTTTGAGCAGTTAGGGAATAAATTAAAAAGCAGAACCTCGAGGGTACTGATCTCCGGATTGCTACCTGAGCCACGGGCCAAATCGGCGAGGGTACGTAAAATTAAGAAGCTAAATGCGTGGCTCAAAGACTGGTGTGGGAAAAATGGGTTTGGTTTCTTGGGCCACTGGCACCAGTACTGGGACAGGGGGGATCTGTTCTGTAAGGACGGACTTCACCTGAACGGTGCTGGGACTGGGGTCCTGGCAAATCATATAACTAGGGCAGTAGAGAGGTCTTTAAACTAAGTAGCGGGGGGGAGGTATCAAGGGGGGTAATAACGGCAGGGGTAGAGGAAATAGAGCAGGGTATCAGTGGGGAAGCGGAAAGTCAAAATGTGACAGGAGACAGAATGTGTGAAGATAAAGCTTTAGATGTAAAAGGGGCAAAAACGGAAAGGAAGGGTAGTAAAAATCATCTGAAAGTGCTTTATCTAAATGCACGGAGTATTCGTAATAAGATAAATGAATTAACGGTGCAATTAAGTATATATAGTTATGATATCGTGGCCATTACGGAGACATGGCTGCAAGGGGATCAGGACTGGGAGTTAAATATAGAGGGGTACTCGACAATTAGGAAAGATAGACAGGAAAGAAAGGGAGGGGGGGTGGCCCTTTTAATAAGGGAGGGAATAACGGCAATAGAGAGGAAGGATATTGCGTTGAAGGATCAGGATAGTGAAACAGCTTGGGTACAGATAGAGAATAATAAGGGGAAAAAAACACTAGTGGGTGTAATTTATAGACCTCCAAATAGCTGTGACGCTGTTAGTCAGAACATAAATCTGCAAATAGTTGACGCATGTAAAAAGGGAACTGCTGTAATCATGGGGGACTTCAATTTTCATATTAATTGGGCAAACCAAACTGGGCAGGGTAGACTAGAGGAAGAGTTTATAGAAAGTATTAGAGACGGGTTCCTAGAACAGTATGTCACAGAACCGACAAGGGGGGAGGCAATCTTGGATCTGGTCCTGTGTAATGAAGCAGGATTAATTAAAAATGTCATAGTTAGGGACTCGTTGGGAACAAGTGACCACAATATGGTCGAATTCCATATTCAAATAGAAGGGGAGCAGGTTGAAACTCAGGCTAGGGTGCTTAGTCTAAATAAGGGGGATTATGAAGGTATGAGGACTGAGCTGATCAAAGTTGACTGGGATAGCAGACTCAAGAATAAGACGGTACATGAGCAGTGGTGTACGTTTAAGGGTATACTGTATAACCTTCAAGAAAAATTTATTCCTATGAAGAAAAAAAGGGGTAAGGGTAAGAACAGTCAGCCATGGCTCAGTAAAACTATAAAGGATAGTATTCGGCTGAAGGCAAGGGCATATAAGGTAGCCAGAGATAGTGGGGAGGGTAGAGGATTGGGAAGCATTTAAAGGTCAGCAAAAAATAACTAAGAGATTAATTAAGACGGGGAAAATAGACTATGAAAGGAATTTAGCGAACAACATAAAAACTAATAGTAAGAGTTTTTATAGCTATATAAAAAGAAAAAGGGTGGCTAAGGTGAACGTTGGTCCATTGGAGGGTGAGACTGGAGAGTTGTTGGTGGGGAACATGGAAATGGCAAAGGCATTAAACGAGTATTTTGGTATCAGTCTTCACCATAGAAGACACAAAAAATATTCCAACGCTGGATAAACAGGGGGCGGTAGGAATGGAGGAGCTTAATACTATTAAGATCACCAAGGAGGTGGTATTAGGGAAATTAATGAGACTGAAGGAGGATAAATCCCCTGGGCCTGATGGATTACATCCAAGGGTCTTGAGGGAGATAGCGGTGGGGATTGTGGATGCATTGGTGATAATTTTCCAAAACTCCCTGGAGGCAGGAACGGTCCCAGTGGATTGGAAAATGGCCAATGTAACACCTATATTTAAAAAAGGAAGTAAACAGAAGGCGGGTAACTATAGACCGGTTAGTCTAACATCGGTGGTGGGTAAAATGTTAGAGACAATTATTAAAGAAACACTAACGGGGCACTTGGATAAACATGACTTCATCGGACAGAACCAACATGGTTTTGTGAAGGGGAAGTCCTGTTTAACGAATCTGCTCGAATTCTTTGAGGAAGTAACAACCCGGGTGGATAAAGGGGAACCGGTGGATGTGGTATACTTGGACTTCCAAAAGGCTTTTGACAAGGTGCCACATAAGAGACTATTGCTAAAAATAAAAAATTATGGGATTGGGGGTAATATATTAGCATGGGTAGAGGATTGGCTAACAAATAGGAAGCAGAGAGGGGGGATAAATGGTTCATACTCGGGATGGCAACCGGTAACTAGCGGGGTTCCGCAAGGGTCGGTGCTGGGACCCCAGTTGTTCACAATTTATATAAATGATTTGGAGGAGGGAACCAAGTGTAATATATCAAAATTTGCGGACGATACAAAAATGGGAGGAAAAGTAGGGGATGAGGAGGATAGGAAGAGTCTGCAAAAGGATATAGATAAGCTAGGTGAGTGGGCAACAACTTGGCAGATGAAATTTAATACTAATAAATGTGAAGTCATTCACATTGGGAAAAAAGAATGATAGGGCAAGTTATTTTCTAAATGAGGAGGAGCTGCGTTGTAATGCAACGCAAAGGGATCTAGGGGTATTAGTACATGAATCACTGAAAGTTAGTATGCAGGTGCAGCAAGCAATCAGGAAGGCCAATGGAGTTTTGGCCTTTATTGCTAGGGGGATTGAGTATAAAAACACGGAGGTCTTGCTGCAGCTGTACACAGTATTAGTGAGACCACATTTGGAATACTGTGTACAGTTCTGGGGTCCATACTTAAGAAAGGATGTACTAGCCCTGGAGGCAGTGCAGCGAAGGTTTACAAGATTAATTCCTGCAATGAGGGGATTGACATATGAGGAAAGGTTAAGTAGGCTGGAACTCTACTCTTTGGAGTTTAGAAGAATGAGAGGCGATCTCATTGAAACATATAAGATCGTGAGGGGCCTTGATCGGGTGGATGCACCGAGGATGTTCCCAATGATCGGGGAAACTAGAACTAGGGGACATAGTTGCAGAATAAAGGGGGGGCTCTTTTAAAACTGAGATGAGGAAGAACTTCTTCACCCAGAGGGTGGTTAATTTATGGAATTCACTGCCCCAGGGAGCAGTGGAAGCAGAAACTTTAAATATATTTAAGACTAAAATAGATGTTTTTTTAGCTGCCAAGGGGATAAGGGGCTACGGGGAGAGGGCAGGGATATGGACCTAGGTATGGTTAGTATAGTAAGACCTGAGTGATCTCCTGGACAAGTGTCGATCGCCTAGATTGGGGTCGGAGAGGAATTTCCCGGATTTTTTTCCCGAATTGGACCTGGGTTTTTATCCGGTTTTTTGCCTCCCCCAGGAGATCACGAGGTTCTTGGGGTGGAGAGGGGTGATAGCGGTATAAAGGGGAGGGTAGTGTCTTGTGTTCTGTGTCTTGTGTCTACTGTTTGTGGGTAAGTGTGTCTGTTTAGTGTTCAGCCATGAGCGAATGGCGGTGCGGGCTCGATGGACCTGGTGGTCTGCTCTCGCACCTACTTTCTATGTTTCTATGTTTCTATTAGTTAAACTAGGTAAATTGGGGATTAAAGGTCGTATATTTAAATGGATTAAGGATTTTTTATTTGGGAGGTCAATACAAGTACGAGTTGGAAATCAATACTCAGGAACATTTGATATTGAAAATGGAACAACTCAAGGGAGCAGAATAAGTCCTTTACTATTTTTAGTAATGATAAATGAAGAAATTGTAAATTAAATGGGAGTTTCACTGTTTGCGGATGATGGGGCAATCTGGAAAAGGGGGAGAAATGTGAAGTTTATAGTTTTGGTCTCTAAATCTGAGGAAGGACATTATTGCCATAGAGGGAGTGCAGAGAAGGTTCACCAGACTGATTCCTGGTTTGATGAGAGGATTATATGGATGGTTCATATTCAGAAAGTAGTGGACAAATGTACGAAGATACTTAATGTAATGAGATATTTAGTTGGATGTGATTGGGGGGCAGATAGAACAGCTTTGAAGGCTATATACACTGGGTTAATTAGATCTGTGTTAGATTATGGTTGTGTGGTGTATGGGTGCGCATCAAGTACTTCTCTTAAGAAAATAGCCAACATTCAATACCAGGCATTGAGAATATGTACAGGTGCAATAAAAACAACTCCAACAGCAGCATTACAGGTTGAAATGGTGGAGATGCCTCTAGAGATGAGAAGGATACAGCTTTCATTGAATTACTGGATTAACCTACAGGGCCACAGTCAAGAACACCCAGTACAAGTTACTGTCAAACCATGCTGGGAAAAGGAGAGAAGGGAAACAAAAAGTTTTGGATGGACAGTGACCCAGAGAGCAATACAAATTAGCATAGCCCAATTAAATGTGGTTCCAACGGTTCCATTACCTTCAATTCCACCTTGGATACTTCCAGATGCAACAGTAGACTTTACAATATTAGAACAGAAAAACAAGGATAAACAGCATATGTATAATTCAGTCATCATACAGGAATACATTGACAGATACTACAGTTTTGTCCAAATTTATACAGATGCATCAAAAGATTCAGTAGATAAAGTAGGAGTAGCATTTATTGTACCAGAATTTCACATCAAAGTAGGGAAGAGGATCAATAATGAGGTCTCAATATACACAGGTGAAATGATTGCAATATTGTTAGCGGTACAGTGGGTCGAGGATACTAGGCCTTTAAGGACAGTTATTTGTTCAGATTCAAGTTTAGCAATAAAGAGTTTACAGCACAGTCATTCAGACAATAGACCAGACATTTTGATAGAAATACAACAAACACTATTCAGAATTCAAATGATGGGGCTTACAGTCATATTTTTATGGGTACCAGCACACATTGACATTAGAGGAAACGAAATGGCAGATAAGGTAGCAAAAGAGGTAACAAAAAGAAGTAAGATTGATTTAAGTATTAACATAGGTAAAACTGAAATTAAAGACATTATTAAGCAAAGACTGAAGGAAAGATGGCAAAAGCAATGGGAGGAAGAGTGGAAAGGACGGTGGTTCTACAGAGTCCAGAGGAAAGTGGGAGAGATGAGATGTGCAGGAAAGAACAGAGAAGAGGAGACAGTGATTTCAAGAATTAGATTTGGACACACTGGTCTGAACAGTACACTTTTTGTAATGGGCAAGCATAATACAGGCAGATGTGAATACTGTGGGCAAGAGGAAACGATAGAGCATGTCATTGTACATTGTGAGAGGTATGAGGAGGAGAGAGAACGGATGAGTGAGCAGTTCAGAAAAGAAGGAGTACAATTTGATTTGGTAGATATTTTGCAAGGGAGTTCAAATAAGTGCTATCAAATCCTGATGCTTTTTCTTAGGGTAACCAATTTGTTCGGAAGGATATAGGTTATTAGAATATGTAATGGTGTTGTTTGATCCACACTCCATGCCAGTTGGTGGCGGTAATGCACCAAAAAAGTTGTTTGCCAACCGCCAAAAAACACTATATAGAAGAAGTACTGCATGTCATACATTTCCTTTCTGCCCACAACTGACATTATTTCTTCTTCACTAAATCAACCTACTGCCTTGCACTGCTGCAAGCTCTGTCTGCGAATTTCTGGCTCTCCGAATAGCGACATGGTCAATCTCGCTATGAAAATTCTACAGCCCACCTCTACTGGACGTACTCTTGCTCTCCAACCTTGCTGCTCATCTTCTGCTGCCAACTCTACATATCTAAACCTTTTTCCTTTCATAAGCCTCATCCACTAAGTTCTCCCAAGGCACCGTCAGTTCTATAAAATACACTATCTGCTGACCAACTGACCGTAACACTATACCAGGCTTCAAACTAGTACTAATAATTTCATACAAAAATAACAAGATTTCCTCCTAAATCAACCTGCAACTCCCAATCATTGGCTCCCCATAACTATGCTGCCACCTTCAGATATCTTTGGGCTTGTGCACCAAGGTTTGGGCTTTAACACAGCAGCATATTTCCTGAAGTCGACAATTAGCACCTTCATCTTGCAGACATTGAGGGAGAGGGTATTGTTGGATATGGAGAGTCTTGAATGTGGTGACATAGTCACAAGGTAATGGGCTGGTTAGTTCGTTAGTTTTAGTTTATAATCATGTGTACCGAGGTAGAATAAAAAGATTTTCTTGCGTGCTAACCAGTCAGCGGAAATACAATACATAACTGCAAATCGAGCCATTCACAGTGTGCAGATATATACACGATAAAGGGAATAATGTTTAGTGCAAAATAAAGTCCAGTAAAATCCGATTAAACACTGTCTAGTCTGCAGTTCTCCAATGAAGTAGATAGTGGCTCAGTGCTGTTCTCCAGTTGTTGATGGAATGGTTTAATTGCCTGATAAGAATAGTTCAGTTGCTGTGAAGAAACTGTCCCTGAATCTGGAGGTGAGCATTTGAACATCTGTACATCTTGCCTGATGGGAGAGAGGGGAGAACAGAGAGTACCCTGGGTGTGACTTCTCCTTGATTATGCTGCTAACATTGCCGAGGCAGCGTGAAGTGTATATTGAGTCAATGGGTTGGTTTGTGCGATGGTCTGGGCTGCATCTACAATTCTCAGCAATTTCTTGCGGTCTTGCATGGAGCTGTTCCCAAACCATGCTGTGATCCTTCCTGATAAAATGCTTTCAACAGCGCACCTGTATAATCTGGTGAAGGTTGTTGGGGACATGCCAATCCTCCTTCGCCTTCGAAGGATGTAGAGACGTTGGCGTGCTTTCTTGTCCATTGCTTCGATATGGCTGGTCCAGGACAAGTTGTTGATGATATTTACTCTTAGGAACTTGAAGCTTTGGCTTGGTCAATTAAAAAGTGTGCATAGAAATATCTTCTCACAGAGGATTGCTGGAATCTCTACCTCAGAGAGTTATGGAGATCATTTAAAGTATTCAAATTGGAGACATAATTGTCTGAAAGATCAGGGAATTGAGCTTCATTGAGAAATTACATAGAATAGGAGTTGAGTCCTGTATTAGATCAGTCATGAATGTATTGAATTGCAGGGTAGGCTTGAGAGGCCATTTTCTTCAGTGTTCTCATGTATATTTCACAGAAAAACTTGCCTATTTTGGCCTGTACCAGCGCACATCACTACAATTTTGACTTGGATAAAGTGAATGGAAAGGTTCAATTTGAAGGGACTCGACAGCAGAGAAAGGGTTGAGTCAAGGTGGGAAGAGGAAAGTTTAGCTGGGCAAGAACAGGCTGAAACAATGGGCCTGCCTGTGCAGTCCAGCTATAGATCTTCGCAGCAAAGTAGAAATGGGTTGTGCAGGCTATGGCACCAAGATTGGAAGCTGTGGAGGGAAGGGGTTCTGAAGAGAGCTCTGTGACTCTGTGGATTTGATGGAATGGTTGTGTCCCAGAGGAGGTATCAGGTGTCTGAGAGCTGAATCTAGGCTTCTGCACCACAGAGATCAGTTTACCAGACCACAAAGGAACCACTGTTGTGAGTATGTTTCATAATAATACTAGGATTGGTTAATTTGTGAGTTGAATGCTGCAAGTTTAATAAGAGGAAAGATAGTTTGTGAAAAAAGTAGAAAACATACAGAAAAGGTACAGCATAAGAATATCCCCATTGGCCAATAGTGTCTGTACCTAGCATGCAACCAAGATAAACTAATTCCATCTACCTGCACATGATAGCGCTCCTCTCAATCCGTGCAGATCCAAGTGGCTATCTAAAAGCCTCTTAAATGCTGCATGCGTCCATCACTATTTCTGCCAGAATATTTCTGATACTCACCACCCTCTGTGTAACCAAATTGTCATGCATATCTCCTTAAAACTTTGACCTTCTCATTTTAAAGCTATGACTTCTAGTCTTTGACAATGCCACCTTGCAAAAAAAGGTTCTAACTGTCTACCTTATCAATGCCTCTTATAATCCTATATAATTCTATCAGATCATTCCTCAGCCTCTGACATTTCAGAGAAATCAATTCAAGTTTGTCCAACCTCTCCTTATTGCTAATACCACATAATCCAGACATCATTCTGGTAAATCTCTTCTGCACCATTTTCAAGCCCCCGCATCTTTCTTGTAATGGGGCGACCAGAACTGCATACTCCAAATACAACCTCACCAAAGTTGTATAAAGCTGCGACATGACTTCCTTGACCGGTTGCAGACAAAGTCATGCCGACTTTCCCTAAATAACCAATTCCCTTCCATGGGATAAATCCATTCCTTCTCCAATAGATTCCTTGCCACTGATGTGAGGCTCAGCAGCCTATAATTCCCTGGACTGACTCTACCTCCCTCCTTAGACTAAGGAACAACATTGGCTACTGTCCAGTCCTCCGTGGATAGAGAGGTTGCAAAAAGCTTTGTCAAGGTCTATTCAATCTTCTCTCTTGCTTTTTTTTAATAACATAGGATAGCTATTGGAATTTAACTGTCTGAATGCCCTTCGAGAGTCCTAACGCCACTTCCTCAAACTGCCCTTATATATTAGTATTCTCCACACTATTCTCACTGTGCTCTGTATTCTTCTTGTTTATGAATACATAGGCAAAGTACTATGGGTGGGGGGGGGGGGGGGGGGGGGGGGGGGGGGGGGGGGGGGGGGGGGGGGGGGGGGGGGGGAGGGGAAGGAAACCGGGGCTGCATCTGCACCCAGAATGAGACCAGGGCATCGGAGAAGTCCCCATTCTTTTGGGAACAGGTGTTCCCCTCTGCTATTATAGATGAGGCTCCCACCAGGGTCTCCTCTATATCCCACAGCTCTGCTCTCACTACCCATTCCCCTACTCATAACAAGGACAGAGACCCCCCTTGTCCTCACCTTCTACCCTACCAGCCGGCATATACAACATATAATCTCCCTAGACTGGATCACCTCATTCTGGGTGCAGATGCGGCATAGACAGAGGAATTGGGAGTCAAATTGGGAGTCGAGGATAGAGTCCTTACAGGGAGCAGGATGGGAAGAAGTGTCGTCCAGAGAGCCATGGGACTCAATGTGTTTGTAGTCCAGACAGCCATGGAAGTCAATGGGTTTCTACTACAAACCCATCGACTCCCATGATTCTCTGGACTATAGTTCCTCCCACCCTGCTTCCCGTAAGAACTCTATCCCCTACTCCCAATTCCTCCATCTACACTGCATCTGCATCCAGAATGAGGTGTTCCAGACCAGGGCATCGAAGATGTCCTCATTCTTTAGGGAACGGGGGTTCTCCTCAGACTATAGATGAGGCTCTCACCAGGGTCTCCTCTATATCCCACAGCTCCGCTCTCACTCCACATTGCCTACTCATAGCAAGGACAAAGTCCCCCTTGTCCTCACCTTCCACCCTACCATCCGTCGCATTCAACATATAATCCTCCGACATTTTCGCCACCTCTAACAGGATCCCACCACTGGCCACATCTTTTCATCTCCTCCCTTTTCTGCTTTCTGCAGAGGCCATTCCCTCCGTAACTCCCTGGTCAATTTGTCCCTTCCCACCTAAACCACCCCCTCCCCTGATACTTTCCCTTGCAAACGCAGGAAATACTACACTTGTCGCTTTACCTCCCCCTTCAACTCCATCCAAGTGACCAAGCAGTCTTTCCAGATGAGGCAGAGGTTCACCTGAACCTCCTCCAACCTCATCAACTGCATCCGTTGCTCCAGGTGTCAACTTCTCTACATTGGTGAGACCATGCACAGACTTGGCGATTGCTTTGCCCAACACCTCCGCTCAATTTGCAATAATCAACCTGATCTCCTGGTGGCTCAGCACTTCAACTTCCCCTCCCGTTCCGAATTTGACCTTTCTGTCCTGGGCCTCCGCCATTGCCAGAGTGAGGCCCAGCGCAAATTGGAGGAACAGCACCTCATATTTCGCTTGGGTAGTTTACATGCCAGTGGTGTGAACATTGACCTCCAATTTCAGGTAGTCCTTGATTTCTCCCTCCTTCCCGCCCTTCCCAGCTCTCTCCCAAGACTACTGTCTCCGCCTCTTCCTTTCCATTTCCCCGCCCCCCCCCGACATCAGTCTGAAGAAGGGTCTGGACCCAAAACGTTGCTTATTCCTTCTCTCCATAGATGCTGTCTGACCCGCTGAGTTTCTCCAGCATATTTGTCTACTGATTTATCCAGCATCTGCAGTTCTTTCTTAGGCAAAGTACTTAGTTTGTACTTCACCTACATCCTCTGATGCCAAGAACACATTTCCTTCTGTATTCTTGAGTGGTCTTAACTTCTTCCTGGTTACCTTGTTGATTTAATATACATATAAAAAGCATTATGATTTTCTTCAACCCAACTTGCGTCAGTTCTAATCACCTACTTGAGTTCATTCCTACTTGCTATTTTAGACTGGGTATTGAGTAATGTGGAAGGGTTAGTTAGTAGTCTTGTTGTGCGTGACCCCTTGGGCAAGAGTGACCATAATATGGTTGAGTTCTTCATTAGGATGGAGAGTGAC
The DNA here is from genome assembly GCF_028641065.1 of Leucoraja erinaceus. Lineage (NCBI taxonomy): Eukaryota > Metazoa > Chordata > Chondrichthyes > Rajiformes > Rajidae > Leucoraja > Leucoraja erinaceus. Next base: position 19,866,967 of record NC_073400.1, on the reverse strand, counting down.
ATTGTTAATTCAGAAACAATGGTTTTGAACTTAAAGAAAGGTAACTTTGAGGGTATGAGACGTGAATTGGCCAAGATTGACTGGCAATTAATTCTAAAAGGGTTGACGGTGGATATGCAATGGAAGGCATTTAAAGACTGCATGGATGAACTACAAAAATTGTTCATCCCAGTTTGGCAAAAGAATAAATCAGGGAAGGTAGTGCATCCATGGATAACAAGGGAAATCAGGGATAGTATCAAAGCAAAGGATGATGCGTACAAACTAGCCAGAAAAAGCAGCATACTGGAGGACTGGGAGAAATTCAGAGACCAGCAGAGGAGGACGAAGGGCTTAATTAGGAAAGGAAAAATGGATTATGAAAGAAAACTGGCAGGGAACATAAAAACTGACTGCAAAAGTTTTTATAGATATGTGAAAAGAAAGAGATTAGTTAAAACAAATGTAGGTCCCTTGCAGTCAGAAACAGGTGAGTTGATCATGGGGAACCAGGATATGGCGGACCAATTGAATAACTACTTTGGTTCCGTCTTCACTAAGGAAGGCATAAATGATCTGCCGGAAATAGCAGGGGCCCGCGGGTCAAAGGAGGTGGAGGAATTGAGTGGAATCCAGGTTAGTCGGGAAGTGGTGTTGGGTAAATTGAATGGATTAAAGGCCGATAAATCCCCAGGGCCAGATAGGCTGCATCCCAGAGTACTTAAGGAAGTAGCTCCAGAAATAGTGGATGCATTAGTAATAATCTTTCAAAACTCTTTAGATTCTGGAGTAGTTCCAGAGGATTGGCGGGTAGCAAACTTAACCCCACTTTTTAAGAAGGGAGGGAGAGTGAAAACGGGGAATTACAGACCAGTTAGCCTAACATCGGTAGTGGGGAAACTGCTAGAGTCAGTTATTAAAGATGGGATAGCAGCACATTTGGAAAGTGGTGAAATCATTGGACAAAGTCAGCATGGATTTACAAAAGGTAAATCATGTCTGACGAATCTTATAGAATTTTTCGAGGATGTAACTAGTAGCGTGGATAGGGGAGAACCAGTGGATGTGGTGTATCTGGACTTCCAGAAGGCTTTCGACAAGGTCCCACATAAGAGATTAGTATACAAACTTAAAGCACATGGCATTGGGGGTTCAGTATTGATGTGGTTAGAGAACTGGCTGGCAAACAGGAAGCAAAGAGTAGGAGTAAACGGGTCCTTTTCACAATGGCAGGCAGTGACTAGTGGGGTACCGCAAGGCTCAGTACTGGGACCCCAGCTATTTACAATATATATTAATGATCTGGATGAGGGAATTGAAGGCAATATCTCCAAGTTTGCGGATGACACTAAGCTGGGGGGCAGTGTTAGGTGTGAGGAGGATGCTAGGAGACTGCAAGGTGACTTGGATAGGCTGGGTGAGTGGGCAAATGTTTGGCAGATGCAGTTTAATGTGGATAAATGTGAAGTTATCCATTTTGGTGGCAAAAACGGGAAAGCAGATTATTATGTAAACGGTGGCCGATTGGGAAAGGGGGAGATGCAGCGAGACCTGGGTGTCATGGTACACCAGTCATTGAAGGTAGGCATGCGGGTGCAGCAGGCAGTAAAGAAAGCGAATGGTATGTTGGCTTTCATAGCAAGAGGATTTGAGTATAGGAGCAGGGAGGTTCTACTGCAGTTGTACAGGGTCTTGGTGAGACCACACCTGGAGTATTGCGTGCAGTTTTGGTCTCCAAATCTGAGGAAGGACATTATTGCCATAGAGGGAGTGCAGAGAAGGTTCACCAGACTGATTCCTGGGATGTCAGGACTGTCTTATGAAGAAAGACTGGATAGACTTGGTTTATACTCTCTAGAATTTAGGAGATTGAGAGGGGATCTTATAGAAACTTACAAAATTCTTAAGGGGTTGGACAGGCTAGATGCAGGAAGATTGTTCCCGATGTTGGGGAAGTCCAGGACAAGGGGTCACAGCTTAAGGATATGGGGGAAATCCTTTAAAAACCGAGATGAGGAGAACTTTTTTCACACAGAGAGTGGTGAATCTCTGGAACTCTCTGCCACAGAGGGTAGTTGAGGCCAGTTCATTGGCTATATTTAAGAGGAGTTAGATGTGGCCCTTGTGGCCAAGGGGATCAGAGGGTATGGAGAGAAGGCAGGTACGAGATACTGAGTTGGATGATCAGCCATGATCATATTAAATGGCGGTGCAGGCTCGAAGGGCCGAATGGCCTACTCCTGCACCTAATTTCTATGTTTCTATGTTTCTATATTCCTCAATATCAAGAGATTGAATGAAATAGTCAGGGTGAGAGAAGTTGGTTAGTTGTGATATGTGCTTCCTCTGCTCATGGTGAGATCAGTTCCTGTTTCTTTACTTCCTTTTTCAGAAGATATCCGGACCTTTGATCTCTAGTTCACTCAAACCTCAAGATGTCGGGGCTCTCCTCAAGAAGTGTTGTCTGCCTGTTCTGTGCCTATCTTTTTGCCAGATGTTTGGGTAATGTCAAGTTTTAGAGTTTGATTCTGATTATAGAGCGGTGAAATATGTGTGAGCGATGTGAGGTTTATAGTGCTTGCACGAGCCATTCATCATGGTGACATCCTCCCTTTGCTTGTTCACACCTTTGCATGTAAATTGCTTACTTGCTCTTTGTCTCTTCCATTCTTTCACACTTTTTCCTCTGTCCCTCTCTAAGTCTTGATCTCATTGCATCTCACTTTGTCTCTTTCTATCTCTCACTTAATCCACAGACGTTCTATATCTTTGTTCGCCACTTTGACCATGTTTGTTGGTTCCTCAACACCTCAATCATCTCTGTAGGACAGACTGTCTTTCCCTTTGTTGCCCCCTCTCTCTCATTCTCTCTTCCTCCTTTTATTCCTCTCTCTCCCTCATGGTCTCCCTCTGTATACGTATCGGAAGTTCAGCACCATTTTATGTTTCACATAATTCTGTTCATTAGTTCTGATCACCTTACCACTTCCTGCCACCATTTGATAGAGTGCATGACTCGAGTTTGCTTATCATATCCTGACAGACCTTTAATGTGGCGTCTACATGGAGGTATCTTTACAGACTTAAGTACGACTTCTTCCCCATGGCTCTCAATTTCCTGAACCTTTAATGTCTTTCACACCCCCTTCCCTGAGCTGCTGTAATGTACTCTTGTACCTAATTCTACCTCAATTGGTTATTTTGTTATTGCATTTTAGTATTTTTCGTACGTCTTCAGTTTACACAAAAACCTTTGCACAAATCTGCGGATTTGCAAACATTATTGTATTTGGTTTGTCGTTATTCTCTTTATCGTTTACTCTGTGAGCTTCATGCGAACTTGAAACTTCATTGCCCCTGGTGTATATGGCATAAACTAATCTGAATGTGAGGTTTCAAAGGCAGTGAGTTACTGCCTGGGTTCAGGGTCACAGTTGACCGCATTTCTCTTGCCTCAGAAAAATCCATCACTTCTGGTTGTCAGCTGCAAGGTGGGAGTTGCACTATACATAGAAACATAGAAAATAGGTGCAGGAGTAGGCCATTCGGCCCTTCGAGCCTGCACCGCCATTCAATATGATCATGGCTGATCATCCAACTCGGTATCCTGTACCTGCCTTCTCCCATACCCCCTGATCCCTTTAGCCACAAGGGCCACATCTAACTCCCTCTTAAATATAGCCAATGAACTGGCCTCAACTACCTTCTGTGGCAGAGAATTCAAGAGATTCACCACTCTTTGTGTGAAAAATGTTTTCCTCATCTCAGTCCTAAAAGATTTCCCCCTTCTCCTTAAAATGTGACCCCTTCTTCTGGACTTCCAGAACAAGGGGTCACTTCCTATAGTGACCAATGATACCAGACATGGAGGTCACCAGTTGATTTATGACCAGCACACAGAGGAATCCTGACAATAATGACAAGTGATAAGAGCAGAATTAGGCCATTTGGCCCATCAAGTCTACTCTGCCATTCGATCATGGCTGATCCATCTCTACCTCATAACCCCATTCTCCCCATAACCTCTGACACCCGTACTAATCAAGATTCTATCTATCTCTGCCTTAAATATATCCACTGACTTTCCCTCAATGAAGTCCCCCCTCATTCTTCTAAAGTCCAGTGAGTATAGGCCCAGTGCCGTCAAACGATCATTATATGTTAACCTATTAATTCCTGGGATCAATCTTGTAAACCTCCTCTGGACCCTCTCCAGAGCCAGAACATCCTTCCTCAGATATAGCTCCAGAGGTGCTGCTGCAGCTGACGCCTTCCAGAGGTGCCCATGAGAAGCCGAGGCCGGACCCTCATGGGCTGGGCCTCGTGGGCCGGTGTCTCGCCGGCTGGAGCGTGAGCCGGAACCTTGCGGGTCAAAGTTGGAGCCTCGCGGGTCGGAGGTAGAGTCTCAAGGGTTGGAGTCTGAGCCTCGCAGGTCAGAATCTCACGGGGCGGAATCTCGCCGGTCAGAGGTGGAGCCTCGCGTGTCGACGAAGCCACGCGGACAATGGTGTCTGGGTCAGAGGAGCCCGCGGTTGGGACCTGGGGGTCAGAGGAGCCTGCGGATCCGGTGGTGGACCTGGAGCGTCGGTCGTGCACCCACATGAGGACAGACCGGAGAGTGTGATAATGGACGAGGTCAAAGACGCGGAGGGGTCGATGATGGCACCGACTGAAACCTATGAAAATGACAGAAACACGATTGGAATTGTCATTGTCAGTGTACGCCACGAAATGCCGAGGGAATGAAAGGGAACAAAGGGCGTCCGGTGTGCCCCGCATGAGCCGGGACATTCCATACAGGCAAAGGTGGGTGAAGTGTCTTGGAGGACACAAGACAGTATGCACTCCAAGCGGGATTTGAACCGGCTACCCTCCGGTCGCCAGCCGAACGCTTAGCCCATTGGGCTATCTGTCGTCCGGGACAGGGCAGAACATGAGGGACAGGGCAGAACAATGGATATTGCAGAACCTGCCGTGAGGGGGGGGAGAAAAACGGGGACCTGGTGGGGGCGTACTTTGTAACTTTGTAAGCACCTTTTAGTGGCAACTATTTGCATACCTTGGATGGGCAAGCAAACAATTTCACTGTGACTTGTCACGCCTGGCAATAAAGTGTTCAATTCAATTCAATTCACAATATTCCAAATGTGGCCGGACCAACGCCTTGTAGAGCCTCAGCAGTCCATCCCTGTTTATGTGTACATCCCCTCTTGAAATAAATACTAGCATTGCATTTGAATTCTTTACTGCCGATTCAACTTGCAGATTATCTTTTTGGGAATATTGCACCAGCACTCCAAAATCCTTTTGCACCTCCGATTTCTGGATTCTCTCCACATTTGCGTATAGAAGCTGGGATGTAATGTTAAAATTGTACAAGGCATTGGTGAGACCAAATCTGGAGTATGGTGTACAATTTTGGTCGCCCAATTATAGGAAGGATGTCAACAAAATAGAGAGAGTACAGAGGAGATTTACTAGAATGTTGCCTGGGTTTCAACAACTAAATTACAGAGATAGGTTGAATAAGTTAGGTCTTTATTCTCTGGAGCGCAGAAGGTTAAGGGGGGACCTGATAGAGGTCTTTAAAATGATGAGAGGGATAGACAGAGTTGATGTGGACAAGCTTTTCCCTTTGAGCATAGGGAAGATTCAAACAAGAGGACATGACTTCAGAATTAAGGGACAGAAGTTTAGGGGTAACATGAGGGGGAACATCTTTACTCAGAGAGTGGTAGCGGTGTGGAATGAGCTTCCAGTGGAAGTGGTGGAGGCAGGTTCGTTGGTATAATTTAAAAATAAATTGGATAGGATATGGATGAGAAGGGAATGGAGGATTATGGTATGAGTGCAGGCAGGTGGGACTAAGGGAAAAAAAGTTGTTCGGCATGGACTTGTAGGGGTGAGATTGCCTGTTTCCGTGCTGTAATTGTTATATGGTTATATGGTTATTATTTAGAAAATAGTCTACACCTTAATTAAACTATTCCACTTCTCTGCCCACTCTCCCTACCTTTCCTAATCCTTCTGCAGAGTCCCAGCTTTCTCTACATTACCGGCCCCTCCACCTATTTTTCACATCCACAAACTTGGCCACAAAGTCTTCAATCCCTACATCCAAATTATAGCTGAATGGTAACTGTCACCTCCAGTTGCTGCCAGTTTGTTGGCAGCCTTCCAATTACTAGAGGAGGTGGGTGTTGCTTTATGTTTTCTCTGCCAGATACTTGACCACTCACTGACTTGCTTGGATCCCATAGGTTTTCTCACATTTGCGCATTGAGGAATACATGGAGCAGAATACCTGCTGGCAAGCACATCTTTCATAGGTCAACAGGAGGAACGCATCAATAGCATTACATGGCAGAATTACACCTATGCCTGGCCCATACAGAACCAAATATGACAACCTTTCCCTCTGATGACACAAGAATGGCTGCGGGCAAAGGGAATGCAACGGGCTGACATGGGGCATCCATGATGCATTCCTGTTTCAAAGTGAAGCGCATTGTCCTTCCACATCCTGAAGGTGTGCAGATTTGTACGTTCATTGGCCTCTGTAATATTGCTCCTAATGTTCAGGCAGTGGATGGGCAAGTGAGATTGTATAGAACTCGTGTGAACGAATGATCAATGGACGGCATTAACTCGTTGGGCCGAAGGGTCTGTTTCCATGGTGTAAAAAAGGTAAAGGGTGCTTTCAGGAGCCCGTTTACAATCACCAACAGAATCTGCACCCTGTTCCCTCCGTGGGCTCACTGATGCAGGGACTGTGGGCTGGGTATCTCACGGAGCCGGGAGCCAGACGATGGGCCGCATGGCCTACTCATGTGCTCTGTGATTCTCCCAGCTCCGATTCCTCCTCCAGTCACGGAGCTGTCCTACTGACTGCCTCTCTTGTCTCCTCAGCTGGGACTGGGGCCGCCGCTGACACCGTGACCGGAGCTCGGGGACACTCGGTCTCCTTACCTGCTGGGATCACAGTCACACCGGACATTACGGAAATTACGTGGAGGCGGAAATCGCCCAGACTCAAGATAGCGGAATGCTCGAATGGGAAGATGAATTACTTTAACATCAATTACACGGGACGGGTAACTCTTCACCGCAGGAACTTCAGTTTGGAAATCCGTGATCTACGGGGAGAGGACGCGGGTGAATATGAGGTGACTTTTGGAACAAGTTCAGGAGAGGAAACTCCGGCAACAGTCCAACTGGAGGTGTACGGTGAGTGAGACTGCCACAGAGGTCCCGTGTTTCACTGGCTGCTCAACCCGTCTAATTAATGGGCGAGGGCAGATCCTGTGCATTCCCCAGTTTACTGAACCCCACTGACTGCCATTGTGCGGAGTGGGGGGTCACGGCCGTAGTGCGACTGGGGCAGTGCCAGGCTGGGGGACAGACCCACCACATCCCCAGAGGCTGGGCCAGGGGCCGCCACGGAACAAACCGTCAACGGGGAACCGCTTAGCTCAGAGGCTGGCGGAGCTGAGCACATGGGGAGGGAGGAATTGATAGGGTGGGAGGGGTAGTTTAGTTGAGCCGAACAGTCTGTATCTCTGAGACCTAGTTAAACAGACCCCACTGTATCCACAGGTCAAAAGCCTTGTATGTTATGTTCAGGGATCCCAGTTGTTCCATCTGTCTCCCACAGCTCTGCCTGTTCATTCCCAAGACTGGGGAGTGAGTTCAGCAAGGTTCTTATTCCTCAGCCTCCATGCTCTGCTTTGCTGAGCGTTGTCCTGTGTATTTATTCCACAGAACATACTGTCCCAATGAGTGAGGCAGTACACGTACACAACAGCAAACTCACACCCAGCAATATTGTTCCTATCTCACTCTTACAATAATATGTGTTCTGGAAGGTTAGATCGCATGGGATCCAAGGAGAGATAGCTGAATGGATAGCAAATTGGCTCCATGGAAGGAAGCAGAGGGTGATGGTGGAAGGTTGCTTCTCAGACTGGAGGCCTGTCACTAGTGGTGTGCCTCACAGTTCTGTGCTGGACCCGTTACAGTTTGTCATCTACATCAATGATTTGAATGAGAACATACAGGGCAAGATTACAAGTTTGCTGATACAAAAGTGAATGGTTTTGCAGATGGTGAAGATGGAATTTAATACAGACAAGTGTGAGGTGTTGCATTTTGGGACATCGAACAAGGGCAGGATCTACCCAGTAAATGGTAGGCCTCTGGGAAGTGTTGTAAAGCAGAGGGATCTAGGAGTGCAGGTGAATGGTTCTTTGAAGGTCGAGTCACAGGTAGTTAAGGTGGTCAAAGAGACATTTGGCACATTGGCCTTCATCAGTCAGAGTATTGAGTATAGAAGTTGGGTGGTCATGTTGCAGTTGTATAAGACGTTGGTGAGGCCACATATTGTTTTCAGTTCTGGGCACCATGTTACAGGAAAGATATTGTCAAGCTTGAAAGGGTTCAGAAAAGATTTACGATGACGCTGCCAGAACTAGAGGGTGTGAGCTGTTGGGAGAGGTTCAGTAGGCTGGGTCTCTATTCCATTGAGCACAGGAGGATGAGGGGAGATCTTATAGAGGTGTACAAAATCATGAGAGGAATAGATCGGGGAGATGCACAGATTCTCTTACCCAGAGTAGGGGAATCGAGGGCCAGAGGACATAGGTTCATGGTGAAGGGGAAAATAATCTGAGGGGTAACATTTTAACCCGAAGGGTGGTGGGTGTATGGAACAAGCTGCCAGAGGAGGTAGTTGAGGCTGGGACTATCCCATTGTTTAAGAAACAGTTAGACAGGTACATGGATAGGACAGGTTTGGAGGGATATGGACCAAGCGCAGGCAAGTGGGACTAGTATAGCCGGGACATGTTGGCCGGTGTGAGCAAGTTGGGCCGAAGGGCCTGTTTCCACACTGTATCACTCTATGACTCCGACTCTGTATAACGTTCACAATAATCTCACCCAGTAGCGTCTGGCTGGGAAATCTTCCCTCCTTCATCCCAGGGTTAACCAGTTCCCATGGTTGGGAGGAGAACATCAGAGCATGGAACATGAGCAGGAAGAGGCTATTTGGCCCTTCAAGCCTGCTCCCCACTCATTGAGATCAGCGCTGGTCTGACCTTGGCCTCAGCTCCACTTTCCTGCTTACTATTGCACTTCAATATTTTTGCGCTATTCCAGTATTATTGGGGGCTTTCTCTTGCACCATTCCACTGTATTGTGCCAGTCGTATTTATTATTCTCTTATTGTTACTACACACACTGCTTACTCCATGTCATGTAAGCAAGGAATTTCATTGCACCTTGACCAGATGATAATATATTAATCTGAATCTGACGATTGATTGATTGGTTGATGATTTCTTGTTACATACACTTGGTACAGAGAAATTCTTTGTTTTGCATATAATACACACATACGCAAAGAGTCTCCACATATAGGGTGCAGACAAAGTTACAAACGTTATCAATATAGTCCTGATGGTCCCTCGTTGCTCTTGGTGCCCCCACACTCACCCACCCCCCCCATGCCGGATCCCTCTTTGTTCGGAATCAGATTCGGAATCTGAATCCATTGTACACATTCCCGCCTTCCCTCCAGAACAAAGTTCTATCTGTCTTGGCCTTAAATACTTTTACCGACTTGGCCTCCACAGCTCTCCAAGGGAGAATTCCACTGATTTCCAACCCTCAGAGAGAAGGAATTTCTCAATTTCTCCATCTGACAAGGACAGCCCCTTATCCTGAATCTCTAACCCACTCCTCCTGTCTCTGTTTCTTGTCCTCCCCCCACTGGGGGTCGTTTCTCTCAGTCCCCTCTGCCCATACCGATCAATACGTTAAAAATGTCCATCAGGTGTGAAAGAGACATGGGGACCACTCACTCACAGGAGTGACAAAATACATGGAACTGAGGAGAATTCCCAACATACAGAGCCATGAAACCTGTGCAGACTGGAGATTTTACAGACATCTTCAACCTCTCATTACTGAAGTCTGAAGTTCCCACCTGCTTTAAGAGGGCATCAATAATAAAAATTCTAGTAAGGCGACATACTCTTCCAAAAGAGTAAGGCAATATGCCTCAATGACTATCGATCTGTGGCACTAACATCCGTGGCGATGAAGTGCTTTGAGAGATTGGTTACGGTGCATATCAACTCCTACCTCAACAAGAACCTCAACCCATTACCATATGCGAAATGCAAATTTTTCATGTTTATTATATTATTTACAGATTACTATGTTTACATATTCTGTTGTGCTCCTGAATGTAAGAATTTCATTGTTCTATATGGGGCATATGATAATATCGCACTTTTGACTCTTGGCTGTAAACAGGACACAGTGGAGAGTTTGTGGATGAGTGCGGGCAGTGGTCGGGAAGGGGGCGCAGCATGTGTGGACTTCCTCCAGCAACAACTGTCTGAACTGAAGGGGGAGGGAATAGATAAACTGGTGGGTGGAAATGAGCTGGGATCGGCCTAACATTCACTCATCGCTGTTGGAGACGGGTTGTTGGGTATCGAGGGGTCCACAAGGATCTCCTTTACTCATCTTTCTTCTCTCTGCTCAACCTCAGAGCCCGTGGCAGGAACACAGATCAAGGCTGAGAACATCACTGAGATCTGCAACTTCACCCTGACCTGCTACGTGACCTCTGGTGACCCCATCAACTTCACGTGGTGGAAGGAAGCTTCGGGAAACGACAACACCCATCACCTCGAGGGACATGGAAAGACAATACAGGCTCATCACACAGCAGAGGTCGGGGACGTTGTGTACAGGTGTGACACCACGAACCCGGTTAGTGAGGGCACGGCACAGATCCGGCTGAAGGATATCTGTAAACGGACCACATCTGGTGAGTGTCAAAGTGAGGATCCCAGGTTATTGGGAGGACAGTAGTTTATTTGTTCATTGGGACAGTGTATTGGGAGTGTGTGATGGGACAATGTGGAGGGAACTTCACTCTATATCTAATCCATGCCTTAGATGAAGAGAGGCCCTAAGTTGTTCCACTTGTGGGGCCCCTCCCAATCCCCCACCTCCACGACGAGAGGAAGATGGTCCACCAGATTGACACCGATTTGCAGCCGAGCGTGGCCAATGAGATAAGGGGCTGGAAAATGGCGCTTATTTATTTATTTATTTATTGCCAGTGCTAGTGTCGAGTTATTGGCTTAAAACACTATTATTCTGAAATGGAGGGCAAGGAAAATTACTGAAGGGTTGTTTAGAGACTACGGTGCGTTGTGACAGCATGTGTAAGAAAGGCCTATGACAGTGTCAAAAATATTATACACCTTGCAGGGCACTCACTTCATTTTTTTCTCTGGTGTCAGCCGGGCAACCTTGGCAGCTTTTTAAGTTGCCAAATGACAGTTTAGGTGGTCATTTAAGGCGGCTTGCATGACGCATGCGATAATGTGCTCGAACGAAGTGTGTAGTTACCAGTCGGAATTATGCTCAATGAAGCATTCACATATTATTTCTGCTTCAAATAAAGTCACAAACTAAACATATTCACAAATTAAGCCATGATGACATGCAGCAAAATTATAATACAGTATCTCAACTCGTTTTACACATTGCAATGAATGCAATTTCTATTATTTCTTTCCACTTCCAAACAAAGATGTGGTTGGATTGTTCAGCATATGATCAACCTCAGTCTTAAATGTCCTCTCCTTTATTCTAAGACTGCGGCCCCTTGTTCTGGTTCTTGATATACACACATCAATAAACTGATAAAGTGCAATGGGCTGTTATAGGTCAGAGTTTGTTTGAAGTTGTGTTTAATAGTCTGATAGCGGTGGGGAAAAGCTGTTCCTGAACCTAGATGTTGTAGATTTCAGGCTCCTGTACTTTCTACCTGATGGCAGCGGGGAGATGAGTGTGTGGCCAGGATGATGTGGGTCCTTGATGATGCTGGCAACTTTTTTGAGGCAGCGACTGCGATAGATCCCCTCGATGGTAGAGAGGTCAGAGCCGATGATGGACTGGGCAATGGTTACAATGTTTTGCAGCCTTTTCCGCTCCTGGACGCTCAGTAACTCAGTGGATGAGGCAGCATCCCTGAAGAACATGTATAGGTGAGGCTTCGGTTGGGATACTTCTTTAGACTGATTGAGGCAAGGTGGGAAGAAGTATTGTCCAGATAACTGTGGGAGTTGATAGGTTCTCACAGACTGTTGTGAGTCTGTGGAATTCCCTGCCTCAGAGGGCGGTGGAGGCCGGTTCTCTGGATACTCTCAAGAGAGAGCTAGATAGGGCTCTTAAAGATAGCGGAGTCAGTGGATATGGGGAGAAGGCAGGAACGGGGTATTGATTGGGGATGATCAGCCATGATCACATTGAATGGCGGTGCTGGCTCGAAGGGCCGAATGGCCTACTCCTGCGCCTATTGTCTATTGTCTATTTATAGTAGTCTTGACTATTGTCAGCGACATCCTCGGGGGCTGTAAATTACAAACATTTACCCCTCTGGGTGAATACATTTATTCTCTAACCTAAGATGGTGTCCCATGGGTACAGAGACATCAGCCAAGGAAAACATCCTTCCTGGGTCTAGTCTGTCAATCCCTGTTAAATTTAAAGACCTCAAAGCAATTGTCCCATTTGCCCGTGACTTGCCATTACCTCACTAAACATTTCCTATCCACATACATATCCAAATGTATTTTCAATATTGTTATTGTACTTCCCTCAACTACTTCATCGGGCAGCTCGTTTTATTTATCCACCACCTTGTGTGAAAATAATTGCCCCTCAGGTTCCTATTAAATCTTTCCTCTATCACGTTAAACCTACACCCTACATCTTTGCTATAGCAGGGTGATCAAATCTGAACACAATATTCCAAGTGGAGCCTCACAAAGATTGTGTACAGCTGTAACATAACCCCCAATGTTTATGTGTAATTTTCTGTGATTACCTCTTCTCCCCACATCCATCTGGCAGTTGATTAAAAAAGGTTGAAAGCATGTACAGGGTACTACCGGACTCAGGTAGTACCCTGTACAGCTTCTTCCCCTCTGTGATCCAACATTGGAATAATTCTCTCATAAACTAAGGTGTAGTCCCATGCCTCCAGTTTATCTTATTGTGGACATTGGACATTTTCTCTGAAACTGTAATGCTATAAAGCTAAAAACTATATTCAGCCCACTAACATTTTTCTCTTTGCTGTCCTTGGGTATTGTTTGATTATATACAAGTACAGTATTGTTTAATTTAACTGGATAGCATGCAAACAAAAGCTTTTTACTGCATCTCGGTACACATGAAGGCCAGTGTACCAGAAGCATTCTTTACCAGCCTATCTACCTGCAACATCACTATTTTCTGTAGCCCATATTAATGAATTGGATGTAGTTAATGTGGTTTATAAATTTGCAAATAATAGTAAAAATTGAATGTATACTGGCTATGAGAAATGATATCTAAATTTACAAAAGGATCTTGATTAACTATGGAATTGCACCAGGGAATGGCAGATGGAATTTAACTTGGACAATTGTAGGTGATGCGTTTTGTTAAGTCCAACTTGTGGCAGGAATTACACAGGAAGTGTGGAGCCCTGGAGTTTGTTGAAGAGCAGACAGAACTTGGAATACATGTTCGCAGTTCCCTTGAAAATGACAACACAGGTAGACAGACAGGTATCGGGGCATCATATTACAGCTGTCAATACCACTTTTGGAGTACTATGTTCAGTTCTGGTTGCCCTGTGGTAGGAAGGATGCCATTGAGCTGTGAAGGGTGAAACATAGAAACATAGAAAATAGGAGAAGGAGGAGGCAATTCGGCCCTTCAAGCCAGCACCACCATTCATTGTGATCATGGCTGATCGTCCCCAATCAATAACCGGTGCCTGCCTTCTCCCCATATGCCTTGATTCCACCAGCCCCTAGAGCTCTATCTAACTCACTTAAAACCATCCAGTGATTTGGCCTCCACTGCCCTCTGTGGCAGGGAATTCCACAAATTCACAACTCTCTGGGTGAAAAAGTTTTTTTCTCACCTCAGTCTTAAATGGCCTCCCCTTTAATCTAAGGTGAAAAAAAGATTAATTAGAATGTTATCAGGACATGATGGTTTGAGTTATGAGAGGCTGGTGAGCTGGGACTTTTTACCCTGGAATATAAGAGATTTGCAGGATGGCCTTACAGAAGTATATAAAATCATTAGAGGCATAAATTAGGTGAATGGTCACAGTTTTTTCCTTAGAGGATAGAGGAGTCGAGAACAGGAGGCATGGGTTTAAGATGAGAAGAGAAAGATTTAGAACACCTGTCGAGCAATGTTTTCTTGTAGAGAGTGGTGTATGTGTGGTACAAGCTGCCAGAAGAAGCTGCAGAGGAAGGTATAATGGAGACTATTAAAAAAAACATTTAGACAAGTACATAGATAGGAACGGTTTACAGGGACATGGGCCAATCCAGCCAAATGGGACTAGATCAGTTTTAATGAACTAAAGCATGACCAGCATGGACAAGTTGGGCCAAAGGGTCCATTCTGTGTAAGAAAGAACTGCAGATGCTGGTTTAAAATGAAGGGGGACACAAAATGCTGGAGTAACTCAGTGGGTGAGGCAGCATCTCTGGAGAGAAGGAATGGGCGACTGGGCCTCAGGTTTCAGAAGAAAAAGGGTCTCAACCCAAAACATCGCCCATTCCTTCTCCCCAGAGATGCTGCCTCGCCTGCTTAGTTACTCCAACATAATTCTATAATTTGTCTGCATCCGTGCTTCTCTATCTCCTGCTGACTATAGGGATGCCAATTTTAAATCTATGTAGAAGATCCCCGAAAGGTCTACTAAGAAGAAAAGCCCACTTGGATTCATTCAAAGAGCATTCTATGGTATGCTCCATCAGTGGACCCCTGAACTAATATTGCAATATGTGCTCCTCTTTTAAGTCCTCCTTCCCCATCACGCTTGAAGAGTTTAGTTCCTGTTCTGGAAAAATGAAAGAAATCCGCTCAGAGAGGGGGAAATGAAATAAAATGACTCGCTCAGAATGAAACTCACGGATTGTGCTGGGGAGAGACAGCCAGAAGCAGATGAGCAGGCACCAAACATCCATCTTTTTCTCAGCAACCAGTGTGAAGTGGACACCTGATCTGTCCCGATGGACACCTTTTCTCTTCAGGAAAGATGTCAAACTCCTGGACTCACTCAAGGATGGGATTGGTGCAGTGGAGCAATGTGAGAGAGGACAGAGGGCGACTTCCCTCAGTCTCAGCGCCCTTCCTATCCCGCTGCTTCTGTGCAACTGAAACAATCGAGAGAGATGGACAGGAAGTCAGTGTGGGAGGAGGCGAGTTCACAATAGAAGCCACAAAGGGGTGACAGGACTAGCGATATCAAAACAATGGCCAAGAAAACACACCAACACCTCTACTTCCTTTGAAGGCTTCGGAAGTTCGGCATGTTCCCAACAAAGCTCACCAACCTCCACTGATGCGCCGTAGGGAGCATTTTATCAGGAGGCATCACAGCACAGTTTGGAAACATCTTCATCCAAGATGGCAAGAAATTACAGAGAACCCTCCAGTTTTCCGGCACCTCACCCGTGCCTAACAATGATGCATACATCTCACCCAGGGCTCCTGCAATTTCTTCTCTAGCTTACTAGTGTTCTTGGATCTACCTGATCAGGCCCTGAAGATTTATTTACCATCATACATTTTAACATGTGAACATGTATATGAAATGTAATATGTCAACAAGTATTAGGTACTGAGGTACCACAGTATTGTACTTAATTCTAACAAAAATAAAAAAATAAAAAATTTAAAATACATTTTAACATGTCAAGCACCTTCTGTAATTACCAAGACATCCGCATTTTCGAAGTTAATTCGGCTTCATGTCTTTCTCTATTTGTAAGAACGAGAGGATAAATATTAATTGAGGACCTCATCCATCTCTTCTTCCTCCAAACTTAAATGTCCAGTTTGGTCTTCGGTATTCTCTCATTTGTTCCTCTTTTTCACAGTGCACATTTGGACCAGTTTCTCGATCTTTGTAATAAAAAGGAACTACAGATGCTGGCTTATACCAAAACACTGGAGTAACTCAGTGGGTCAGGCCTTACTCCAAAAGTTTGTGTGTATATCTCTTGTTATCCAGAGTTCTCTACTCATGCCAGCCTCACGCCATCTCCTTCACATCAAGCATCCCCTCCCCCCCCCCCCCCCCCGCCATCATACACTGCCCTAAGCTTTTTGTTCGGGCCATGGCCACATGGTCTCTAATATCCTGCTGTGGGGTGGGAATTAGATGGGGGATTCGTCTACACAGAGACAAGAGAGAACATTGACGATGTCATGCAAAGAACAACCTGCTGGAAAACAGCGGGTTGAGCAGCATCTGCAGAAGGAGATGCTTCAGCATATTTGGTCCATGCCTCGCGTTAGCGTCAAGGGTCAGTTACCAAATGTATTTTTCCCGCAGATGGACATAAAATGCTGGAGTAACTCAGCGGGATAGAAGGAATGGGTGACGTTTCGAGTGGAGACCCTTCTGAAACGTCACCCATTCCTTCTATCCAGAGACGCTACCTGTCCCGCTGAATTACTCCAGCATTTTGATTCTATCTTCGGTATAAACGGGTAAATCTACAGTTCCTTCCGCCACGTCTCTTCTCGCAGCCGCCAGACTAGTGACCCACGGCATCATTCAACGAGTTCGCACGCATCCTGGCCTGGGCGCATTTGAATTGGTCGGTGCTGAGAGTGACGGAGAGCGGGGGTGCGAAAAGGAGAGCGACCACACCCCCCTTTATTTCCAGAGTAAAAAAAAAAGACCCAACTGCCTCCCCTTTAGGCGGTGAGCAGGGACGGGCTGCGGGGCGATGATGCCGGTGTTGGCCGAGGAGCGCTGACCTTCCTTCCTCCTCGCCACCTCCTATGCATCTTCTCTCTCTTGTACGACCCCCCCCCCCCCCCCCCCCTTTATCCTGGGACCCATCCTATCCACCCCACACTGATCCCAATTCCCCATCTATTCAGTCCCTTACTGCCACCCCCCGTGCTTCCCTCCCGAACTAAACCCCCCCCCCCCCCCCCCCCCATCTATTCATCCTGCACTGATCTCCCTATCCCCCTCGCATTGATTCTCCTGCCCCCCCCCCCCCCCCCCCATCCATCCTACACTGGTCCCCCAATTCATCCTGTATTGACCCCCTTCCCATCCATCCTGCACTGTCTTCTCCATTCATCCTGCACAGACCCCCCCCGATCCACACTGTACTGACCCACCCCCATTCATCCTGTACTGAGCCCCCCATTCATCCTGCACGGACTCCCCCCCCCCCTCCCATCCATCCTGTACTGATTACCCCCATCTATCCCGTACTCCCCCACTGACATCCCCGCACTCTCCCCTCACATTTTTACCTACTCAACCAACACACACTAATAGGGGGGTTGCACGTAAGGTCACTGGGTCATAGGGCTTGACGCACGGAGCCACTCAATCCACCTGGAGGACATCCGTAACTTCCGGTATATGTTATTAATGTTATAAAACGCGTACTTTCCTACCTGTTAAAAACTGCCAAAATGTTGAATCTTTGCACTGAAAAAAATTGTGGAAGTCGGGGTAAGTGTGAGAGACATGTACCCAACCTCAGAATTCCAAATGTGAAACGAAATTAAGGTAAAGAGAAGCGAGAGCTGAAGGGACAACAGCAGCTAAAGTGCTTGGTAAACATTGGCTGTGCAGATATCGGAATTGAAAATATTGGGAAAATTGAGAAGGCAATCGTTGCAGAATGGATGGATTGAGGCAGGAGAATAGGGAGGTTTCACGGCAGTCGAGTCACGACCCATGACCCGTACTGTTGCTATACTACTCCAAATGGAGTACAGGCGATGAACTGCAGGTAAGCACTTACCATTGTTTCCAACGTAGTGGGCCCGTTAAAACCCGCTGAAATTGTCAATTTTTGCGCTGTAAATAATTATGGAAATCGGGATAAGCGTGTGAGACATTTAGCCTACTTCAGAATTCCAAAAGTGAGGAGAAATGACGGTAGATAGAAGCGAGATCTGAAGGGACAACAGCCAAAGTGCTTAGCGAACATTGGCCGTTTGCTCACTGCATTTCATCAACAATAAGGCATTATTTGTGTTTTTTCTTGAATCCTTTGGTATCTAAAAAGTCTCAGAAGTGATAAATCTGGCTAAATCTTGCTTCAGAGGCATTTTCATTTTGTATGTAAAAACCCACTTGAGAAGCATGGGCGATTTAAAAAATTTACAGCCAGATTTATCACTGGCAACGGGAGCAGCAACGTCGGAAGGGGGAGAATTAGCAGAGGGGACAGAGGCTGCAGCACCCCACGGTGCACAAGTAACCACTCCAGCAGCGTCCCAGGAAGCACCAGTTGCCACGCCAGCTGCATCCCAGGGTGCACAAGTAACCACGCCAGCAGCGTCACGAGAAGCAGCATCAGGTTGCCCCAAGGAGCCGCTCAAGGGGCAGGTTGGTGAAGGGTCATGGGGGGGGGGGGGGGGGGGGGGGTGAATCAGTGCGGGATGGATAGATGGGGGGGTTGAGAAGGCAATCGTTGCAGAATGGATGGATTGAGGCAGGAGAATAGGGAGGTTTCATGGCAGTCGAGTCACGACCCATGACCCATACTGTTGCTACACTACTCCAAATGGAGTACAGGCGATGAACTGCAGGTAAGCACTTACCATTGTTTCCAGCGTAGTGGGCCCGTTAAAACCCGCTGAAATTGTCAATTTTTGCGCTGTAAATAATTATGGAAATCGGGATAAGCGTGTGAGACATTTAGCCTACTTCAGAATTCCAAAAGTGAGGAGAAATGACGGTAGATAGAAGCGAGATCTGAAGGGACAACAGCCAAAGTGCTTAGCGAACATTGGCCGTTTGCTCACTGCATTTCATCAACTAAGGCATTATTTGTGTTTTTTGTTGAATCCTTTGGTATCTAAAAAGTTTCAGAAGTGATAAATCTGGCTAAATCTTGCTTCAGAGGCATTTTAATTTTGTATGTAAAAACCCACTTGAGAAGCATGGGCGATTTAAAAAATTTACAGCCAGATTTATCACTTCTGAAACTTTTTAGATGCCAAAGGGATCAACAAAAAACACAAATAATGCCTTAGTTGATGAAATGCAGTGAGCAAACGGCCAATGTTCGCTAAGCACTTTGACTGTTGTCCCTTCAGATCTCGCTTCTATCTACCGTCATTTCTCCTCACTTTTGGAATTCTGAAGTAGGCTAAATGTCTCACACGCTTATCCCGATTTCCATAATTATTTACAGCGCAAAAATTAACAATTTCAGCGGGTTTTAACGGGCCCACTACGCTGGAAACAATGGTAAGTGCTTACCTGCAGTTCATCGCCTGTACTCCATTTGGAGTAGTGTAGCAACAGTATGGGTCATGGGTCGTGACTCGACTGCCATGAAACCTCCCTATTCTCCTGCCTCAATCCATCCATTCTGCAACGATTGCCTTCTCAACCCCCCCATCTATCCATCCCGCACTGATTCACCCACCCCCCCCCCTGACCCTTCACCAACCTGCCCCTTGAGCGGCTCCTTGGGGCAACCTGATGCTGCTTCTCGTGACGCTGCTGGCGTGGTTACTTGTGCACCCTGGGATGCAGCTGGCGTGGCAACTGGTGCTTCCTGGGACGCTGCTGGAGTGGTTACTTGTGCACCCTGGGTTGTTGCTGGTGAGGCTGCCGTTTCTTCCTGGAGTGCTGCTGGTGTGGTTACTTGTGCACCGTGGGGTGCTGCAGCCTCTGTCCCCTCTGCTAATTCTCCCCCTTCCGACGTTGCTGCTCCCGTTGCCAGCCCCTGCTGCTTGTCGCCCCGGCCGCTAGAGCCGGACAGTAGCCAACGGACCAGGCTGCCAGTGCCCTTGAAACTGGTGGCCGCCGCTCCTCGCATAAACTCGCACTTCTGCCGATACATGACCAGCGAGTCAGGCCTGAGCTGCCTCTTGGAGCTGGAGTGACGCACAATGTCAGGCGGGAGCCCCAGCTGCCCGCTCTGCTAGGGGCTGCCGGAGGCCAGGTAAGTCTTCATGCTGCTGCTGACCCTGCTGCCGCTGCCTTCCTCGGAGGCAGAGCTGCTCCAAACCATTGGGCTCCACTTTGCACCACCTCGTCGCCTGGCTCCTCAAATGCTTGGCCTTGTTGGCAGCCAGTCTCTCCACAGTGCTCTGCCGACCCCGCCTGTCCCCCTCCATTTGTCTACGGGGGTAGCCGGAACCCTTGGACATGAGCCTAAGTGCCAGAGAGATGCTCGCCTCGGGCGACATGCTTGCAGTGGGCGCGATCTCGCTCAGCATCTTGCTTTGATCCAGCCAAAGAGGACAAACACGTTTTCACATCCGCAAAGAAGTAAAGACCAGGACTTCCATGAGCAATGACAGGCTGTCTGTATTTGCCTTAATCAACATTCACTATGACTTTGCTCATAACTTGGAGAAAGTCGTGACTAGGTTTGCGCAGTTACATTCCTGGAAAATAGACTGGAAAACACGATTTATGGCTAAATGGCAATATATGCAGGCGTGCCACGAGTGTCCATCACCTGCATCACTACGCCAGGACTTCCATGAGCAATGACAAGCTGTCTGCACTCGCCTTAATGCACATTCACTATGACTTTGCTCATGACTTGGATAAAGTGATGAGTAGGTTTGCACAGTTACATTCTCGGAAAACTGAACTATTTCATGTCAAAGTTGATGTGATGTGAAGTTGTTAGGTCAGGAGTATCATTAAAGGTGCACTGCACACACTAACACAGTAACAGTAACAGGCAATCAAATCATCACACAAAACATTTTCTAAAAAAAGGTTTTCTTTAAATTTGGTGCAAAAAGCTCCAAAATAAGGCTCAGAATGCACCAGAGAGCATCTAAAACTCCAAAGCTTTCAGGGCCCCTGGAACCCGGACGTGAGGGGCTTCCCGCTTGTGATGTGCGCTGCGTGCACATTATTTCACATAAATCTTTTGGATTCCTGTCATGCCACCCCCCCCTTTTTGAAAAGCTTCGTACGGGCCTGACATACCATTCGCTTTCTTCACTGCCTGCTTCACCTGCATGCCTACTTTCAATGACTGGTGTACCACGACACCCAGGTCTCGTTGCATCTCCCTTTTCTGTAATCGGCCACCAGGTGGGGCAGGTTGACAGAGCAATTAATAAAGTGGATAGGATGATGGACAATAACAGATACATTAATATAACAATTATGCCACATAATATAATACATTGTTGGGATCATAAGAATAGAATTGTATATGGTTGTATGTTACATGTATATGGTTACAGTCATCATACATTAGGAAGGAAATTAAGGCTTTAATGTGTGGTCCTCGTGGCATGTCGTTGTTCCCTTGGTATGGGAGCTGCACACGTGCAACAGAGTCTAGATCATAGTCCCTTCTACGATCTTTGGTCTAGATGTTCAGTTGAATTTGTACGAGAGGCAGAAAGAAATTGCATTATTTAGCCTGCCCGATCTCTCCCACTTGATAGCTCAGATAGACAAGTCATGGCAACGAGTCGACTATCTGAGCTGTAGGGAGAGAGCGGGCAGGCTAAATAATATTTTCATTACACGACAGAAAGTAATACATTTTTTCTCACCTTTCGTTTTTCGTGGGGAACCTGAAGAAAGATTGGTCGGGTCGCATACCATGGCGATTTGAGCAGTACGCTGCGCTTGTAGATGACAGAAGCCGGTTACGGAAATGGCACTGAAGATTACCCATCCGCTACTACGGCTTTTCTCTGGTATCTTTGTCCACCACCCTCTCATGCAGTGTGGTCCAGTCTCCAACCACCCTTTGGGTGAAACAATCTTTTCCTCAGATCGCTCTTATTCCTCACCCTAACCTTATGCCCCCTTACTGTGAACACATCTATTGTGGGGTTAGGGAACATACTGATGAATCTCATCTGCACTCTCACCAGTGCAATGAAATCCCTCCTTTAGTGCGGTGACCCGAACTGTATATAATACGCTCGCTGAATTCTAATCAATGTGTTACAAAGTTGTACCATAACCTCTCTGTTCTGTATTAAATGTCCCAGCTGATGAACCCACACACAGGATGGTGTGCCTCCCTGGTGCCAGAGTTGGGGATGTGTCTGAATGCAACAGAACATTCGCAAGGTGAGGGGTGGGGTGGGGGTCGGCGGTGAGTGGCCTGAAGTTGTTGACAGGAAGAAAAACGCTGAGATCCTGTGGACCAGAAAAGATTTACTAGGATGTTGCCAAGATAATGCGGACTGAGTTACAGGGAAAGGTTGGCCAGGCTAGGACTTTATTCATTGAACGGACAAGACTAATCTTATCGAGGTATCTAAAATCATGAATAACATAGATAGGATGATTGCACATAGTCTTTTTCCTGGTGTTGGGGAATTAAGAACTTGAGGGCAGAGCTCTAAGATGAGAGTGGAAAGATTGAACAGGAACCTGGGGGGCATATTTTTCACATAGAAAGAGGGGGTGGAATATATATATAATACTGTATATGGAATGCTGCCAGGGGTAGGTACTTCGTAACATTTAAGACTTTTGGACAGGTACGTGGAATGGTTTAGATGGATGTCAAATTTTGGCAAATGGTAACAGCTAAGTTAGGAAGGATGAGTTGGGCCGAAGAGCCTATCTTCTTGGAGACCCAAGGAACTGCTGAATCTGGTTTATTATAAAGACGTACAGTGCAAATGGCAAAGGGCCCGGATGAATGTCTGGACAAGTGATATTTCAGGTTAACACCTTTCTTCAGATTGATTGTAATAGTGAATTGGGGTGGGAGGGGGTTAGGCTGTTGGAGATATAGATAGTTGGAAGAGAGGTGGGGGCAGGACAAACTTTGGGAAGTGATAGGTTGGTGCAGGTGAGGTGGGATTTGATTGGCAGTTGCATAATTCTCCGACATTTCTGCCATCTTCAATGTGATCCCACCACCAGTCTCATCTTCCCATCCCCACCCCTTTCCACCTTCTGCAGAGACAACTCCCTTCACAACCTGGTTTCATTCATCCCTTCCCACATTTTCCACCCCTTCCTTTGTTACTTACATGTGACACCTGCTCTATAATGTGAATGGTCGGCAAGAATTAGATGGGCCAAAGGGCCTGTTCCAATCTGTATCTCCTACCTAACCTAAAATATAGTTAAATATATTAAAATATTGTAACCATTTGCTGTTTTTCTAGCTCTGATATTCTACTTCCCCTTTCTTTGTCAACACCTTGATCCTTTGCTCAACTGTGAAATGTTTTGCAGTCCTTGGGTCCAACATTCATTGGTAACATTTTAAGTTTGAGTTTATTATTGTCATGTGTGTGAGGTACAGTGTAAATCTTTATTTTGCAGGCCACCCAAACAGATCAGATAGTCCATGCCCAGCCACAATCATTTCAAATTGAGTACAGTAGATGGAGCAAAGACAAAGATAGAGTGTCGAATATAGTTCCCATCATTGTGGCACCAGTTTTCAACATTTCCATTGATCTAATCTCTTTAATCTTATTAACCACAGATTAACCACAGATGTCGTACTTATGTTTGTGTTCCGGTGTGGAAATATTTCTAACTACTGGCTCGGTCTAGTTAAAGGGTGCCATTACTGGCTCCTACCATGTTTTTGAAGGTAGAATCTCAGTCAAACAGTCATCGCAGTGTCTGCTCTCAGTTTGCTTTATTCAGATATATTCACACTGTAGTTGCTGGGGGGGGGAGGGGATGTCCGTCGTTACAGACAAACTAGCAATTTCATCACTGAACAAACACAATTGGAAACCTTTGCAACTGCCGTTGGTTCCAGGAACAGTCCATTGTTTCTTGGGATCATTGATCTGGCACAGGCTCTGTTCTGATCCTGTGCCCGCGGCGTTATCCCTCTCCCGGTCTCACCTGCTCCACTCGCAGACACTCCACCTCCATGTTTCATTCATCCCTTCCCACATTTTCCATCCCCTCCCTCGGTATTTACATGTACTGTAACAAATGCCCTATAGTGTGAATAGGTAATCAAAGGTCTGCATGGACTGGGTGGGCTGAAGGGCCTGTTCCACGCTGCATTTCCTACCTAAATTAAAATATAGTTTCTCCTGTCTGAGTCGTGATGGTTCCATATCAACATTATTCAATCATTGCCACTCTACAGATCCACAGATGTTTGTAAACATTTGTTGTTTTTCTTGCTCTTTTATTCTGCCCCTTTCTTTGCCAATGACTTGATCCTTTTCTCAACTGTGAAACATTTTACAAACCGTGGGTACAAATGCTACAAACTTTGGTAACATTTTAAGTTTGTGTTTATTATTGTCACGTGTGCTGAGGTACAGTGGAAAGCTTTATTTTGCATGCTACTCAAACAGATTAGATAGTCCATACACAGACAATAACTTCAAACTAAAGTACAGTAGATAGAGCAAAGGTGAATATATAGCGAGCAGAATATAGTTCCCAGCAGTGCAGCTCATCAGTTTCAGTCCTTTTTAAAAAATCTCTTTAATCTTAGGTGGGTGTGGCGGCGCCTAACGGCAGCGGCTCGACTACAGTCGTCTTTTTTTAAATTTTTGCCTTGTTAAATGTATGCCTTGATCCTAGTTTTTATTATTTTTTTAGCTCTGTATATGTGGGGGGTGGAGGGTGGGGGAAACCGTTAATCTCTTCCCTTAACGGGGACCCAAGTTTTTGCCTGTCGCGTCTCCGGTGTCGTTGAGCCCAGCATCGTGGAGCCGGCGGCAGCCTCCGGCCGGGACCAGCCTGAGGGCTCCAGTCGCGGAGCCTGCAGACCTGACATCGCGGAGCTGACCGACTTCGGAACGGGAGGATCTGTGGTGGCGTGCAGCTGCGGCCAGACTTCGGAGCTTCGGAGGCTCCGGCCGCAGGCCCGGTGGACAGGAACATCGGGAGCTCCAGGTCCCTAGTGGGGGGGACGGCTTTTTGGAGCTCCCGTAACGGCAACTTCTACCGCTGGAATCGTGGGGTTTAAAGGACAAGGAGCCGGGGCCTAACATCGCCCGGCGCGGCTTAATGGCCACAGGACTTACCATCGTCCACCGGGGGCTTTAACATCGGAGCCCCAGTTGGGCGACATTTTCAGCGACAGACTGAAAAGAGGTTGTCGCGGGGTGGCGCATGTGGAGACGCGCGGTGTCTCCCTGCCGCCCCTGGATTTTGGAATGTTCAAAATCTTCAGACGACAACTGGGTGTCTTGTCATGTCGTGCGTCCTGTCACACGCTGACGTACGCTGTCCTGCGGGTGATGCCCAGTGACGCGGGTATATAACGCGCCGACTTTCAAAGCTTTTTAGATTATTTGGCTGAAGATAGCCAGGGCCAAAGTGCCCATAAAGAATGAAAAGTACAAAAGTACATAAATGTACAAAGTACATTATTAAGAACATCTGAAATGATGTTCATTCTAATGTGGTGAACAAATAAAGATCTTTTTGCCTTCTTGAAGTTCATTGGAGTTGATGTAAATTGTAACGTCATTGTCAGATCTGACTATTGTTCTTGAATAAAATGTTTGTATAAGTATGGTGTTCTTTGAAATATGGCGTTAAATATATACAGTTATTTTTGTTGACGTTAAACCTTTCTTGTTAAACAAATTGCTGTTTTTTCAATATGATGTTATTTTTGAGCTATTAAATAAACAATTTATTTCTTAAAAAGTTATTGGTCCTCAGATTTATTGTAGATAAGTTCATTTCCAATGTGATTATTATACTTCAGTGTAACCTTCTTGTGTTGTGAAGGTGGGTGACGCAGAATTGAATGCAACATCTCCAAGTTTGCGGATGACACGAAGCTGGGGGGCAGTGTTAGCTGTGAGGAGGATGCTAGGAGGCTGCAAGGTGACTTGGACAGGCTGGGTGAGTGGGCAAATGCATGGCAGATGCATTATAATGTGGATAATTGTGAGGTTATCCACTTTGGTGGCAAAAACAGGAAAGTAGACTATATCTAAATGATGGCCGATTAGGAAAAGGGGAGATGCAACGAGTCCTGGGTGTCATGGTACACCAGTCATTGAAAGTAGGCATGCTGGTGCAGCAGGCAGTGAAGAAAGCGAATGGTATGTTAGCATTCATAGCAAAAGGATTTGAGTATAGGAGCAAGGAGGTTCTACTCTAGTTGTTCAGGGTCTTGGTGAGGCCACACCTGGAGTATTGAGTACAATTTTGGTCTCCTAATCTGAGGAAAGACATTCTTGCCATAGAGAAGGTTCACCAGACTGATTCCTGGGATGTCAGGACTTTCATATGAAGAAAGATTAGATAGACTTGGCTTGTACTCGCTAGAATTTAGAAGATTGAGGGGGGATCTTATAGAAACTCACAAAATTATTAAGGGGTTGGACAGGCTAGATGCAGCAAGATTGTTCCCGATGTTGGGGAAGTCCAGGACAAGGGGTCGCTGTTTAAGGATAAAGGGGAAATCCTTTAGGACCGAGATGAGAAAAACATTTTTCACACAGAGAGTGGTGAATCTCTGGAACTCTCTGCCACAGAAGGTAGTTGAGGCCAGTTCATTGGCTATATTTTAGAGGGAGTTAGATGTGGCCCTTGTGGTTAGGGAAGGGGGTATGGAGAGAGGCAGGTACAGGAAACTGAGTTGGATGATCAGCCATGATCATATTGAATGGCGGTGCAGGCTCGAAGGGCCGAATGGCCTACTCCTGCACCTAATTTCAATGTTTCTATGTCGTAGCCTGTCGTAGATTGACGTACAACTTGACGTTTTGTTAGGGCGACTACAGGTGTCAGTCACTGACGCTCGCAGTCGCTGAACAAATCGCAAAGTTGGACAGGCCCTTTACAGGTGGGAAGGGGGAGGGGGAGAGTGAAGGAAATGGGGAGGAAGGAGGGGAGGAGGGGATGTCCGGTCATTACAGACAAACTGGCAATTTCATCACAGAACAAACACAAGTGGAAACCTTTGCAGCCGTCTTTGGTTCCAGGAACTGTCCGCTGTTTCTTGGGATCATTGGTTGGGCACAGGCTCTCTTCTGATTCTGTGCCCACGGCTCTCTCCCTCTCCTGGTCTCACCTGCTCGACTCGCAGTCACAACACCTCACCACCTCAAACCCTCTTCTCCTTCCCAGACTCTCTCTCACTCCAACCTCAGTCCTTCGACCTCCTCCCGGCTTCCTGACCCCTGATCACTCTGTCACCTGCCATTCCCAATCAACATTCTCTTCCCTCTCTCCCCATCAGGCAGCCTCCATTCCCATGCTCACCCAATCCACAGCCCCACCCAGCCATCCTCACTCTACTCTTTACACCTCCAGACCTCCTTCTGCTCTGCCCTTCCCCCACTCTCTGTCCCTATGATCCTCCCTCATTCATCTGTCCTTCCCCATGCCAACCATCTTTGTTCCAACCCCTCCATCTTATTCCTGACTGTTCTTATTCCTGACACCCACCCACCCCCTCCCTCCCACCCGAACCCTCTACATCCATTTCCTCTTATTCTTTGTCACTTCTCTCTATCTCTCCTCCCTATCCGTCCCTCACCCTCCCCACCTCTGGCTGCCATAACTCTTCTCACCCTCCCAACCTTCCTGCTGACTTCCCTTTGTAGAGTAGGGAGTGCGAGAGGGGAAGTACGGAGAGATGTGCCGGGAAGGAGAGGGACGGGAAAGAGAAAATGGGGAAGAGGAGAGGAAGGGAAGTGAGTGAGGAGCAGTGGCAGAGGGAGGTGGAAAAGCAGATGTGGAGAAGGAAAGAGGTGAGGGGAAGTCATTCAGTCTTGTGAGGCCTGTCTGCAGTTCCACTGACAGGGCGGGCGCCTGTGGGGAGAGAGATAGGAGAGAAGTCAGTGCACCCTACGAGAGTCCACATGAGATGAAACACCTGTCCGTTTACCGTCACCCTCGCCTCTATCCAGTGACCCTAGCATTCCTTCCAGCTGAGAAAGACGTTCACATGCACCTCCTCTAACCTCTATTACTACATCCAGTTTTCCCAACATAGCCTCCTGTACACTGGGCAGGCCAAGCATGGACTCATTGTCTGTTTCAATGAACAGTTACGGTTGGTCCGCCAATGCCAACTGTATTTCCCATTTGCTATCATTTTAACTCCCCTCCCCATTCCCACACTTACTTTTCTGTCCTAGGCCTCGTCCATTGTCAGAGTGAGGCCATACACTAAATGGAGGACCACCTCGTATTCCATGTGGATAGCTCAAAAAAACCAGTGAAATAAATATTAAATTCTCCATTTTTAGGTCACCACTTACTAATTATCCCCATCTGGCTTCACAAGCTGGAGCTCTTAAACCTGTCTCTCACCTTCCTTTCTTATCTCTGGCCTCTGTTTTAACCATCTGCCTATCAACAACCACCCTCTCCCGCCTTTGTCAATCTTTTACCTGCCATGCTTTGTCCTGCCATTCCCGTTTCCACCCTTTTTCTCCTGCCCCTACAATCAAGGATATCGAGCAGAAACCCGCCTATCCATGTTCCCCAGAGATGCTTCTTGAACTGCTGAGCTACTGTTATACGAGAATTTCCCTGAACAGTCTGTGACCCATGGCGCTGTGGCTGAGTGGTCAGTGTGACGGTGTGGACTCAGTGAGCTCGGAGTGGTCAGTGTGACGGTGAGATAATGAAACGGGTGAACGAATCAAGGGTCTTAAAGGTCACACATCCTTTCTGAATTCATGTTATCCAGCACAACGGCTGTACAGGAAGCAATGACGAGACAATTAAACTATAGGACATTCAGAAGAAGGCTGCAATCCATATGTTTCAAAACACGTGCCAGGTACTGGCAGCAACGTTTAATGACACAGCGATCAGATAATCTCTGATGGTATTGATGACATTAAAGTTTGGGACCTCTGACAAAACAGGTTAATTTATACCATGCGTGGTCATACAGACTTAGTGACTGGTTTGACACTGAGTGAGGTAAAAGAGAACATCACCATCCTCGCTGACCACATCCTGGAAGCCATGGGGAAGGGTCGGAGAACAGTACCATGACTACAATCTCCCGGGAGGATGGTGGCCTTTCGGGATGTTTGGAGGCTGGTGGACAACAGTGGTGCACTGGGAACTGACCATTGGGACAATCTTGTTGGCTATAATATTACAGCCTTCTATGTGCGACCGTGTGGACTTTACTAAAGCCTGTGGGCCGGATGTGACGAGGTAAAGCCTGTGGGCCGGATGTGACGGTAACCAGATTGTTCAAGGGGTGGAATGTTATATGAGAAATTTTCAAGTTCATGTACGAGAGCGGTTCTCCGACGGGCTGAGACGCGATCAGCGCCGCAGATGGAGGCAGAGAGAGAGAGAGATGTGTGCTGCTGTAAAACTGGACCCTGGGCATACCGAGACAAGTGTTCTTTTTGTTCTCTCTTGCCAAAAAAACAAATTTGTAACTAAACAGATGAGTGAGCCTTTTTCTGTTCTACTAGTCGGATCCTTGAGCCTAAGGTAGACACAAAATGCTGGAGTAACTCAGCGGGACAGGCAGTATCTCTGGAGAGAAGGAATGGGTGATGTTTCCGGTCGAGACTCTTCTTCAGATTGCTGGCAGGGCAGTGGGCGGGACAGGGATAGAATGTAGTCGGAGACAGTAAGAGATGGGAGAACTGGGAAGGGAGCGGGGATAGAAAGATCGGGAAAGCAAGGGCTATTTGATGTCAATATTCATACCGCTGGGGTGTAAGCTACCCAAGCAAAATATGAGGTGCTGTTCCTCCAATTTGCGCTAGGACTCACTCTAAGAATGGAGGAGGCCCAGGACCGAAAGGTCAGATTGGGAATGGGAGGGTGAGTTAAACTGCTGAGCAACCGGGAGATCAGGCAGGTTAAGGCAACTGAACGGAGGTGTTCAGCGAAACGATCGCTGAGCCTGCGCTTGGTCTCACCGATGTACAGAAGTTGATACCTGGAACAGCGGATACCATAGATGAGGTTGGAGGAGGTGCAAGTGAACCCCTGCCTCACCTGAAATGACTGTTGGGGTCCTTGGATGGAGTTGAAGGGGGAGGTATAGGGACAGGTGTTGCATCTCCTGCAGTTACAGGGGAAAGTACCTGGGGAGAAGGTGGTTTGAGTGGGAAGGGCCGAGTTGACTAGGGAGTTACGGAGGAAAGGGTGTCTGCAGAAAGCAGAAAGGGGTGGAGATGGGAAGATGTTGCCAGTAGTGGGATCCCGTTGGAGGTGGTGAAAGTGTTGGAGGATTATATGTTGTATGCAACGGCTGGTGGGGTGGAAGGTGAGGCCAAGTGGGACTCTTTCCTTGTTGCGAATGGGGAGCAAGAGCAGAGCTGCGGGATATCGAGGAGACCCTAGTGGGAGCCTCATCTATAATGGAAGAGTCGAAATTCCGTTTCCTATAGAATGAGGACATCTCCGATGATCATGGAAAGCCTCGTCCTGGGTGCAGATGCAGCATAGATGAAGGAATTGGGAGTAGATGACAGTCTTTTCAGGAAGCAGGGTGGGAAGAAGTGTAGTCTAGATATCTATGGGAGTCAGTAGGTTAGTAGTAGATGTCGGTCAATAGTCTGTCTCCTGTGATGGAGACGGTGATATTCAGAAACGGTAGGGAGAGTTCGGAGATGTCCAAGCGAACCTGTTTCCTTGCTGCAGCTACTCCAGCACTTTGTGACCTTTTCTGAATTAAACAATGGCTGCAGTTCATTGTTTCTACATTTTAACTGCAAACACTTAAAAACAGCACTCACTGATGATGTGGGTGGCGACAGTGACTGAGATGAGAATCAGAAGCAGGACGGCTACGACCGTGGCCCTCAACCAACATCCACAGAGACAGCTACTCAACCCTGGTGAAAGAAGAGGGGATCACTCATCAGAGAGACTGCACTGGGCCTTGTTCACAAACTCAGCAAGAACTCGGGGCCCGCACTGTAGACTGACATCAAATAACTGTGACAGCGCTGTCCATTTACACACTCACAGAGCATGGATAGAACACTGCTGCAGAGTGCCTTGTCAAGATCAATGGCTCTTTGTTGGCTCCCATTGTGTCCCTGGAGAGGGAACATGTGGTGTCCACGGGGACTCTGGTGGCCTTCCGTGAACAATGACCTTCCGCATCTTTACAATGAATGCATTGTAAAGATGCCATTAGTGTTTTATGATGATTGCCTGATGCAATGTGACTTGAACATTTTTGTACTTTCTGGTACACTGTAATATGCAATTACTGAATAAAGTCCTTGGAAGGGAAAACAAAATGTGAAGCTCCCTCTGCACTGTCTCAATGAACAATTAAACCACCACATTCTTCAAACCTGATTCGCCCTCTGACACTCACCAGATGTGGTCTGTTTGCAGACGTCCTTCAACCGGATCTGTGCCGTGCCTTCACTGACCTGGTTCCTGGCCTCGCACCTGTACACAACGTCCCCGACCTCTGCTGTGTGATGAACCTGTATTGTCTTTCCATGTCCCACGAGGTGATGGGTGATGTCATTTCCCACACGTCAAGTCCACACGTGTGATGTGCCCCCTTCCCGAACACTCCCTGCACCCATCCACAAACTCTCCACTGTGTCCTGTTTATGGCTCTGTTCCCTGGGAATCTCTCCAGTTCCATATCTTTTGTCACTTGTGAGTGGTCCCAGTGTTCCTTAAAAACCTGAGTGTGACCCAACTCAGACCGGCCCAGAACCTGGCCAACAGTGGCAGCCCTGGGACTGTGACGGACACAGACCCAGACTGGGTAGCGTGCTGTGTTCCAGAGTGAATCCAGCACGTGCAGATCCTGGGTCACATATTGTAGTAGGATCTTGATTAGTTGGGCAGGTGAGCTGACGAATGGTTAATGGAGTTCAGGTTTGGTCACCCTGCTACAGGAAGGATGCTGTTCGGCTGGAAAGAGTACAGGGAAGATTTACAAGAATGTGGCCAGGACGTGAGGGCCAACGCTATAGGGAGAGTTTGGGCAGGCTAGGACTTTATTCTTTGGAGCACGAGGATGATCTGTATAATATACATCTTATAGAAGTTTAGTTTAGAGATACAGTGTAGAAACAGGCCCTTCAGCCCACCGAGTCCACACCGACCATCATGCACCTCCGATTTCTGGATTCTCTCCCTATTTAGAAAATAGTCTGCACCTTTATTCCTCTGAACAAAATGCATCATTCCACACTTTGCTACACTATATTCCATCTGCCACTTGTCTGCCCACAATCCCAAGCCCTTCTGCAGACTCTTTGCTTTCTCTGCACTACCTGACCTTCCACTTATTTTCATATCATCCACAAACTTGGCCACAAAGCCTTCAATCCCCTCGTCCAAATCATTCATATACAACTTGAAGAGTAGCGGCCTCAGCATCGACCCCTACGGAACGTCACTAGTCACTGGCTGCCAACCAGAAAAAAAACCTTTTATTGCCACTTTTTGTCTTCTGCCATGCAGCCAACCTGCTATCCATGCTAGTATCTGCCCTTTGATACCGTGGGCTCTCGACTTCCTTATCAGTCTCACGTGTGGCACCTTATCAAAGGCTTTTTGAAAATCTAAGTAAATAACATCTACTGACTCTTTGTCTGTCCTCCTATTTACTTCTTCAAAGAATTCCAGCAAATTTGTCAAGCAAGACCTCCCCTTCACAAAGCCATGCTGACTTTGACCTATTTTATCGTGAACTTCTAAGTACTCTGTAACCTCATCTTTTATAATGGACTCTAAAATCTTACCAAGATTTTAGACCAAAGTCAGATTAACCGACCTATAGATCCCACTATTCTGCTTTGCTTCTTCTTGTGCAATAGGGTAATATTGGCAACTTTCCAATCATCTAGGACCTCTCCTGTCTCTAGTGATTCTTGAAAAAAAAGTAAAATTGTAGATTAGGAGGCAGAGATCAATCATGATTGAGTGGTGGAGTAAACTCGATGGGCCGAATGGCCTAATTCTACTCCTATAACCTATGAACTTATGAAATATCACTGTCAATACCTCCACAATCACTAAAGCCGCCTCTTTCAGAAGACTAGGGTACAGTCCATCTGGTCCAGGTGACTTCAGCCTTTTCAGTTTCCCAAGCACCATCTGCCTCGTAATAACCACCCCACTAACTTCCAACCCCTGGCTCTCTTGAATTTCAGGGACATTGCTGGTGTCTCCCACTGTGTAGACTGACGCAAAAAAGTTATTTAACTCCTCTGCTATTTCTTTATTCCCCATTGTCACTTCTCCTGCATCATTCTCCAGTGATCCAACTTCCACTCTTGCCTCTTTCTTACTCTTTATATTTTTTCACGATATTGCCTTTTTAGTTACCTTCTGTTGTTCTTTAATAGCTTTTTACTATATACATCAATGATTTAGATGAAGGGATTCAAAGTAACATTAGCAAATTTGCAGATGACAGATGAGAATGTAGGGTGACTTGGATAGGTTGAGTGAGTAGGCTGATGCATGGCAGATGCAGTTTAATGTGGATAAATGTGAGGTTATCAACTTTGGTAGCAAAAACAGGAAGGCAGATTACTATCTAAGTGGTGTCAAGTTGGGAAAAGGGTAAGTACAACGGGATCTGGGGGGTCCTTGTTCATCAGTCAATGAAAGTAAGCATGCAGGTACAGCAGGCAGTGAAGAAAGCGAATGGCATGTTGGCCTTTATAACAAGAGGATTTGAGTATAGGAGCAAAGAGGTCCTTCTGCAATTGTATTGGCCTTAGTGAGACCACACCTGGAGTATTGTGTACAGTTTTGGTCCCCTAATTTGAGGAAGGACATTCTTGCTATTGAGGGAGTAGGTTTACAAGGTTAATTCCCACAATGGCTGAGAGAATGGTGCGGCTGGGCTTGTATACTCTGGAGTTTAGAAGGATGAGAGGATATCTTATTGAAACATATACGATTACTAGACTAATTGGGACCTGTTGGGTCCCATGTTCACACAGGAAGGCTGGTCCCCCGACGCAATATTCCACCTCTCCACCAATTCCAATATTGGTGGCCAGTGGGGGGGCTTTATGGAGAACTGGTATGGGTTCTTGGGTTGGCAGCTCAGTCCCTCAAGCCTGATGTGCTGGCAGCTCACTTGCGGCTGGTGGGCTGGCAGTTGACTCATGGCTATTCCTTGAAATTCCATTTCAAGCAGGCTGCAAGGCCACCAAATTCAAGTGCAGTTTCCTGCCACTTCAAGCAGGGTACAAGGCCACTGAATTTAAGTGCAGTTTCATACCATTTCAAGCAGGGTGCAAGGCCACCAAATTCAAGTGCAGTCTTATACCACTTTCAGCAGGGTGCAAGGCTGCCAACTTCAAGTGCAGCTTCATAACATTTCAAGCAGGGTGTAAGGTCACCAAATTCAAATGCAGCTTCATACAATTTCATGCAGGGTGCTACGCCACCACATTCAAATGCAGTTTCATACCATTTCAATCAGGGTGAAACCACCATAAAACCACACAAAACACCAAACTCACAGTTCAGTAGACATTCAGTGTGTTCAGTTGATTCACAGCTCAGACAGAGTTGTGACCTCTCCCTCCCCCATCATGCAGAGACTGAGCCACACCCTCACTTTCAGGTTTTATAACCCCTCCCCCTCCCTCTGGAAAAGGTGTGGCCTTCATGGCATGATTGACAGGAGAGTGATTCTCAACTTTTTAAACAGTAATAACACTTTTATTTTTCATTGATGGGAAGAATCCTCTGCACCTGCTGAGCGGAGGGGGACTGAGTAAGATGGCCAAAAATCACAGCCGTAAGTGATAGCGTTTTATCTAAAATCAATATACAGTGCAAACAGGATGTTACCCAAAGCACTCAAATCACCATTTGCAGTAGTGCCTTTTAACTTCAAGCAAAAGCACCCAAACCACAATCTGCAGCAGTGCCTTTTAACTTAAACCCAAAGCACCCAAACCACCATTTAAAGTAGTGCCTTTTAACTTCAAGCCAAAGCACCCAAACCACCATTTGCAGTAGTGCCTTTTAACTGCAAGCCAAAGCACCCAAACCACCATTTGTAGTTGTGCCTTTTAACTTCAAACCAACCATATTTTCATTTTCAAAGCACATTAAGGGGACTCACAGTTGAGTAGACATGTGTTTAGTGTTATTCAAAGCTCAGAGAGACATGACCCTCTGGCTTCTTCCATCTTGCAGAGGCTGAGTGATGCACACCACTTCCGGGTTTTATAGTCCCTCCCCCCCTCCCACCAGCAGGGGCAGCAGAGAGAATAGCAATTTTTTTTTAAACATTGATATCTCTCTGATTTTTAATCGATGGGAAAATCCCTCCGGTCCCGGAAGGGGGCTCTGAGCGTGGTGGCCAAAAATGACGGCCGTAGTGGTGGCGTTCTCTCGGAAATCACAGCACAGCAAGTCAAAAGCGGTCAAGATCAGACTTTTAGTAATATACTAGACCAAGTGCAGACCCGTTGGGTCTGCTCCCCCAATGGTGTGATCCCCCAACCCAATATTCCACCATGCACCCGTCTCCTCCAATGGAACTGAAGCCGTTCTCAAAAGTAAGATTCCAGCACTGCCCTGCCTCTTTAAAAAAAAATCCAATGGCACCTCCCCTGCCTGCTGCAGCAGTGAAAAGTTCAGTCTTCCTGTCTTTCAACTTTGTTTCGAAGTGTGTTGGAAGCTGACATGTAAATGGAGAAGCCTGTTTATTTTTTGAAATACTTGGGGGTGGGTGGGTGGGGGTGAAGGATTTGATTAAAAACGTGAACTTCAACACGACAAAATGAAATGAGGAGCCGATACTTAGAAAGAAAAGCGAAATCTGCACCGAAATGGAAAATATCTCGGAGAGTGAGCGTCTGGATTGGGCGTGGCAATGAATCAAAGGAAGAAATGCAGCCGGCAGCCGTACATGCAAATGAATCCATTCCGATTGGACATCTGCGAGCATCAGCCATTCCGATTGGACATCTGCGAGTATCGGGCACGAATCGAAAGGCAGGAAGGGCGCCGGTCGGCAGTCGGTCGGATGGGGCCAGAGTTTTAAAAGCATACTAGACCAAGTGCAGACCCGTTGGGTCTGCTCCCCCAATGGTGTGATTCCCCCAACCCAATATTCCACCTTGCACCCGTCTCCTCCAACGGAACTGAAGCCGTTCCCAAATGTAAGATTCCAGCACTCCCCTGCCTCCCTCAGCAGTGGATTGAAAAAAAAATCCAATTGCACCTCCCCTGCTTGCTGCAGCAGTTCAAATTGCAATACCAATTGGCCCTCCCCCTCCTGTTGCAGCACTTGCTGTGATATCCCATTGAGGTGAAAAGTTCAGAGTGTTCCTGTCTTGCAACTTTGTTTTGAAGTGTGTTGGAAGCTGATAGGAAGGAGTAGCGAATCAAAAGGAAGAAAGGCAGCCGGACGGACGGACGGCAGGCGGCAGCCACAGACTTTTATATAATAATAGATAGATAGATAGATAGATAGATAGATAGATAGATAGATAGATAGATAGATAGATAGATAGATAGATAGATAGATAGATAGATAAAGATAAGATGTGTGTATTTGCGTGTGCGTGCGTGTGTACGCGTGTGTATAATATATATATACACACAGTTTCCCTCCTGGGATTAATAAAGTTCAATCTTATAGTATCGTGTTATCGTGTGTGTAGGAAGGAACTGCAGATGCTGGTTTAAACTGAAGATACGCTTGGTCTCACCGATGTAGAGCAGCTGCCACCTAGAGCATTGGATGCAATAGATGAGGTTGGAGGAGGTGCAGGTGAACCTCTCCCGCACCTGGAAAGACTGCTTGGGTCCTTGAATGGAGTCAAGGGGGGAGGTAAAGCGACAAATGTAGCATTTCCTGCGGTTGCCTGGGAAAGTGCCAGGAGAGGGGGTGGATTGGGTGGGAAGGGACAAATTGACCAGGGAGTTGCTGGAGAAAATCAGCGGGTAAGGCAGCATCTATGGAGCGAAGGAAGTGACGACGTTTCACGTCGAGACCCTTCTTCAGATTGATGTCGGGGGGGGGGTGGGGTGGGGCGCACGAAAAAGAAAGGAAGAGGCGGAGATAGTACGCTGTGGGAGAGCTGGGAATGGGAGGGGAAGGAGGGAGAAACCAAGGACTACCTGAAATTAGAGAAGACAAAAGGTGTGAGATAAGGATAGAAGATAGACTTTATTGTATTTTAAATTTTGTTATGGTACCCACTGCAACCACTTCATCAGGTTGCACATTCCATTTATGTACCACCTTCTGTGTGGAAAACATTGCCCCAAACTTTTCCACTAAATCTTTCCCCTCGCACATTAAAGTTATGACTTCTAGTTCTTGATTCTAAAGCCCTGGAGAAAAGGCAATGTTCACCCTATCTCTGCTATACGTGATTTTATACATCTCTGTAAGATCACTCAGCATTCTACTCTCCAAGAAATAAAGTACTAGCCAGCTCAACCTCTCACTGTCATGTCAACATCCTTGTACATTGTTCTGTACGCTTTCCAACTTAATGGCATATCTCCTATTTCATGTTGACCAAAATTGAACTCAATACCCCTAATTGTGGCTTCATCACAGTTTTGTACAACTGCAACATAGCATCCCAACTTTTATATTGAATGCCTATACTGATAAACGGCAGCATGTCAAAAGCCTTCTTCACCACCCTGTCAACCTGTGATGTTATTTTCAGGGAACTATGTACTTGTACTCAGTCCCTCTGTCGTACGAGACCCTCCAGAGATCAATGTTATAATACATTGATTAAGCCACAGCTGGAATATATTGTGTACAATTCTGGCCATCACACTAGAGAAAGGGTGTGAGTTGGATGATCAGCCATGATCATATTTTGCAGTTGTACAAAACTGTGATGAAACCACACTTGGAGTATTGAGTTCAATTTTGGTCAACATGAAATAGGAGATATGCCATTAAGTTGGAAAGCGTACAGAATGGCGGTTCAGGCTCGAAGGGCCGAATGGCATACTCCCGCACCTATTTTCTATGTTTCTATTTCACTGGAGCAATGCAGAGGAGATTCATCAAAATGTTGTCTGGGATTGAGTGTTTCAGTTATGAGGGGAGACTGGATTGGTTGGGTTTGTTTTCTTTAGAGTGGTGGTGGCTGAGAGTGGAGGAGTGCTGTTATAAATGCACCACATCATGGGGGACTTAGATAGGGGAGATAGTATGAATAGGTTGCCAAGCCGGGCAAAATGACTCGGTGTTTAGTTGCCCGGCGGCGCTTTGAGTGGTCAATGGCACCCAGGCAACCGTTAATTTTGAGCCCTGTAGTGTGAATAGATTTTTCTAATAGAAGATATATATTTAAGGAGAGTAGTGAAAGGTTATAGAGGATCTGTGGAAGATTTGTAAATGAAACTAACATTACAATAACTTTGAAACTAACATTACAATGCTGCAAAAATATATTCTGCATTCTGGAATTTTTCTTTTTGCTTGTGTATAGCTTGATTGTAGTTACATGTATGTTTAAGAAGGAACTGCAGATGCTAGAAAATGGAAGGTAGACAAAAATGCTGGAGAAACTTTGCAGGTGAGGCAGCATCTACAGAGCGAAGGAAATAGGCAACGTTTCGGGTCGAAACCCTTCTTCAGTCTGAACATGTTACCCACATTATTCTACATTTGTTAGATCCTTGCCCGCTCACTTATCTTGCCTTATTATCTATACAGGTATTACTAAAACTAAGATCTTGACCGCTTTCGACTTTCTGTTTCGTGATTTCCGAGAGAACGCCGCCATTTACGGCCATCAATTTTGGCCACCTCGCTCAGAATCCTCCTCCGCCCGACAGGACCATGGGATTTTTCCCATCGATGAAAAATCAGAGAGTTATTAATGTTTTAAAAAATGTCACCATTCTCTCTGCCGCCCCAGCTGACGGCAGGGGGGAGGGACTATAAAACCCGGATGTCATGCCTCACTCAATCTCTGCGAGATGGATGAAGTGAGAGGGTCACAGCTCACTGAGCTGCGAAGGACCTGTTTCCATGAGCTCCTCCTGTGGAATGTGTTACCCTGCTGCCTGTCTCTTGCTTGCCCATTGTTGCCCTGTTCCGACGTTTGTGCAGACCTACCTGAATGCTGCTCACACACGCGTTCCCTGGTGAAGTTGGCGGACTGGCGGCTGACGGGATTCCACACCGTGCAGGCGTAGTCGATTCTGTCGGAGGCCCCCAGCGACAGCAGGAGCTCGTCGCCCAAGTCGGACACCTGACGGGGGCCAAAGTTCATCTCGTTCAGCACACCGTGCAGGCGTGGCCTAAGCTGTTTGGCCCCTCCACCCTTCTGCTCTGCAGGGAAAAGGAGGAGAGTGATATGGAGCCCAGGGCACATCCGACAGTTCAGGAGCTCCGACCTCTCCGCCCGTGCAAGTCGGACACCTCTCACTCACCCCCGCCGAGTGGGCGTGAGTCCCCGGGGCCCCCCGGATTGGGACCCTTCTTCTCAATCAACAAAATGTTCAGTGGATGCATTCAGTCTCCTACCGCCGCAGCTGCCTCTCCCCGCAACCTGAGGGTCAATTTCCTGGCCTAACTTTACTGTTGGCCACCTCCCACCCCTGACTCCTACACCGGCTCTCTGCAGGGAAAAGGAGGAGAAGGGATATGGAGCCCCAGGGCACAATCCTGTCTCTGTTCAGGACCTCCGGGCACGGATGCCCTCCTCTCCGCCCGCTAGACTGGTGCATTACCTCGTGTGCTCCGCATGCCTCTCACCCCGCCAGTGCGTGTGTCCCCCAGGTCCCCCATCTTCGGATTGGAATTTTTCGCTTCTGCCCTTCAACAAATGTCAGACCGAAAAAGTGTGCTATGCATTCTGTTCTCCACCACCCTTTTTTTGTCCCTCCGTTTTCAACAAAGTGTTTCAATTGGCGTGTGGGTTTACACCGGTGTGGTCCGGTGTTTCACATTCCTCATGACCGTGTGGGTTTTACACCGAATCAATGCTCCGACAATTGTTTCCCACCTCATCTCAAATACGTTAATTGCCTGCTGTAAATTGCTCAGTGTGTTGGTGGAATCTAAGTGCAGCTGCTTTGTGTGTGTGTGTGTGTGTGGGTGTGTGGGTGTGTGGGTGAGTGAGTGAGTGAGTGAGACAGATAGAGGAAAAAAAACGAAAACCTGCTGGTCTACATGGAAATAAGGAGCAGAGGAATGGGACTGTGGGATTGTTCCCTGGGGCCCAGCCTGGTCCCAATGGAACAAATGGCCTCATGCGGTGTGAAAAGCAAATCCATTATAACGCTCCTCCTTCAAGGGGAAAGAGAGGTAGCGAACGGAAGATTATTTTTAGTTTGCTGAACAATGAGAAATCTGTAGAATCCCTAAACCAATGATTCGGAGCAGGGAATCACAGTCTGAAGAAGGGTTTCGGCCCGAAACGTCGGCTATTTCCTTCGCTCCATAGATGCTGCTGCACCCGCTGAGTTTCTCCAGCAATTTTGTGTACCTTCATTGATATAGATGGTCTGACTAGGAAATCTCTCCTCCACCCCAGGTTTAAGCAGTTCCCATTGGAGAGAGGAGAACATCAGAACATGGAATAGGAGCAGGAGGAGGCCATTCCTCACTGGTCTGACGCTGGCCTCAGCTCTATTTCCCTGAGGACAAGTTCAGGCAGTGAGTGGGCAGCGGGCAGGAGGGAGTGCGTTGCTGAGGAGTGAGGGTATGGATTGATCACACACACACACACACACCCTTCACCAGCATTGCCCCGTCTCCATGCAGCGGGAGAGAAGCGGAGGGGCAGGGTGAGGCATAAAGGGACTGACCGTACGCCTGCAGATACACATGTGCTTGCTCCTTGGTGGACGTAGTGACCAACACGGTGTACGTCCCCACATCCTCCAGCCTCACGCTGTCGATCTCCAGGGTAAAGTTGTCCAGCAGCTTCACCCGACCTTCGAACTGAATGCCATAGAAGTAATTCCTTCGCTTCTCCGTGGCTTCGTAGCGAACGATGTTGGAAGAGGAGGTCCCTCCCTTGCCCGTGAATTTCCATGTGATCTCGGCGTCCGGGGGCAGGTCGCCCACCTGTACCGGTAACCAGGCCGGCTGCCGCAGGCTGGCGTTGACCGGGTACTCCGGGGCCTTCACGTCCAGGGCACCAACAGCTGGGAGAGCAGAGACAACCTCAGCATCAAGCTCCACCTCTGCCTCCCCAACCCACTCCCTCCCTTCCTCCCATCCCACAGCCCCCACCCTCCCACACAGCCCCACCCTCCCTACCAGACACCTCCTCCCTCACCAAGCTCCTCCTTCCCCCCAGCACCCCCGCCCTACCTCTCACTGGGGTCCCCACACACACACCACTCCCTCTGACACCCCCCCCCCTCCCTTCCTCCCTCTCCTCACACACCCCCACCCTCCCTCTCCCAAAACCACCATTCCACATCTCTCCTCACACCCCCAACACTGCCTTCCCACAACCCCCTCTCACACATCCCCACACTCACCCTCTCTCCCTCCCTCACTCCTTCTCCCTCTCTCTCTCTCTCTCTCCTTTCTCCATCCCAGTCCTTTCCCTCTTCATCCCTCCTATACCCCATGGATTTTCTCACTCCTCCTCCCCATCCCCCATCCTCTACACCCCGCATCCTCCCCCCGCTGTGTCTCAAACTCTCCCCCAATCTCTATGACTCCCATGAACATTTGAATCAGGAACATGTGGCCAATCAGCCCATCAAACTTTTCATTAACTTAGATCAAGGCTACTTTTACTTCAGTCTCTCCCATCCTCTCTCCTGGTTTGTATCTCTCCTATAAATGCGCTGTCCATCACTGCTCCTCCAGAATGCTCCGGTTCTGAGGAAGCACTGAACTGCACGATAGGCGATGCTGTGGGAGTGCCACACTGTGGGAAGGGCAATGCAGGCACACCACACTCTGAGAGGGGCGGGGAGGGAGCACTGCACAAAGGGAGGGATGGAGAGCTCGGTGCCATGGGGTGGGGGAGTAGGCAGGGTGGGAGCTCCATGCCAGTGGAAGTGGGTCTGGGACGGAGTGGGGTAGGGAGCGCCACGTTGTGGGATGAGTGGGAACAGAGCACTGTGCTGTGGGAGGGGCAATGAGGGGCCCCTACAGTGTGGTGCTGAGAGAGCTCGGCACTGTAGCGGAGTCGTGACCTGATCTTTTGCTGTGTGACAGGAAGCTGTGGGCTGAATACACAGTTTTGTTCATAATGTGCGTATGGTATTAATGACATAAAATGGAAATAGAGTGAATAAAAGGAGAAAAAGGGAGAGAGAGATGGAGGTAGCATCAAAGAGAGACAACACGGAGAGAACAAATGAGATGGAGATCAGGAGACAGTCAGAGTAATAGAGTGATACAGTGTGCAAACAGGCCCTTCGACCCAACTTGTCCACACCGGCCAACATGTCCCAGCTACACTAGTCCCACCTGCTCTCATTTGGTCAATATCACTCCCTGACGAGCTCAATGCGTTTTACGCACGCTTTGACAGGGAGAGTACTGAAGTGCCTTCCCGATCCCCCATTCGCTGTGATGGCATTTCAGTCTCAGTCACAGAGGCCGACGTCAGGAAATCCTTCAGAGGGGTGAACCCCCGAAAAGCACCTGGACCTGATGGTATACCCGTCGTGTTCTAAAAACCTATGCGGACCAACTGGTGGGAGTGTTTACGGACATTTGCAACCTCTCACTTCTGAGGTCTGAGGTACCCACCTGCTTTAAAAGGGCATCAATTATACCGGTGCCCAAGAAGAGTAAGGTGACGTGCCTCAATGACTATCGACCAGTTGCACTAACGCCGGTGGTGATGAAGTGCTTTGAGAGGCTGATCATGGAGCAAATCAACTTCTACCTCGACAAAAACCTCGACCCACTGCAGTTTGCTTACCGCCAGATCAACGGTGGATGCGATCCCGTTGGCCCTCCACTCCGCACTGGACCACTTGGACAACAAAAACTCATATGTCAGGCTGTTATTCATCGATTACAGCTCGGCATTCAACACAATCATCCCCTCCAAACTGGTTACCAAACTCGCAGAACTGGGTCTCTGCGCATCCCTCTCCAACTGGATCCTCGACTTCCTCATCCACAGATCACAGTCTGTTCGTATTGATGGAAAATGTGTCAGCCTCGATAACAATCAGCACGGGAGCACCTCAAGGTTGTGTGCTCAGCCCCCTGCTGTACTCACTCTATACCCATGACTGCGTAGCCAACCACAGTGCGAACTCCATCATCAAGTTCGCTGATGACAACACTGTTGTGGGGCGTATCACTGATGGGGATGAGTCAGAATATAGAAGGGAGATTGAGCAACTGTCCATATGGTGCCAGCGCAATAACCTGGCCCTCAACACCAGCAAAACCAAGTAACTGATTGCAGACTTTGGAAGGAGTAGGAGGGGGACCCACAGCCCCATTTATATCAAAGGGTTGATGGTTGACAGGGTCAAGAACTTCAAATTCCTGGGCGTGCACATCTCTGAAGATCTTTCCTGGTCCGAGAACACTAACGCAATTATCAAAAAAGCTCCTCAGCGCCTCTACTTCCTGAGAAGATTACGGAGAGTCGGTTTGTCAAGGAAGACTCTCTCCAACTTCTACAGGTGCACAGTATGCATGCTGACCGGTTGCATCGTGGCTTGGTTCGGCAATTTGAGCGCCCGAGAGGAAAAGACTACAAAAAGTAGTAAACACTGCCCAGTCCATCATCGGCTCTGACCTTCCTTCCATCGAGGGGATTTATCGCAGTCGCTGCCTCAAAAAGGCTGGCAGTAGCATCAAAGACCCACACCATCCTGGCCACACACTCATCTCCTCATTACCTTCAGGTAGAAGGTACAGGAGCCTGAAGACTGCAACGACCAGGTTCAGGAATAGCTACTTCCCCACAGACATCAAGCTATTAAACTCTGCTCGGACAAAACTCTGAACATTAATAGCCCATAATCTGTTTATTTGCACTTTATCATTTTATTTATTCATGTGTGTATATCTATCTATCTTCTATTATATATTAAAAGTCTGTGTCCGACCGGCCGACTTTCTGCCTGACTTGTGACTGCCAGCCTTTGATTCCTTGCTACGTCAACACCAGACGTAGAATCGCCGAAATGTTTTCCATTTCAGTAGAGATTACACATTTTTAATAAAATCCTTCTCCCCCCCCTCCCCTAAATTTTTTTTTTTTTTAAATGACTTCTCACCCATAGAATGTTGGTGAACGTTCAATCGTGTGATGTCACAATGCCCAATGCTCACAGATGTCCAATCGGAATAGACCCATTTACATATGCCTTTGCAAAAGCCCCAGCCCCTCCCCTCCACCCCCGCAGCCTGTGTCGAAGTGCGTCATCACGTGTGTGGGAATAGAGAAAGAGGATTGGGGGTGAAAGGGAATGGGGAACAGATGGACTGTCCCAACCCCTCCTCCTTCCACTCTCCCTCCCCACTATTTCCCCCTCTCTCCCCCCACCCCTCTCCCCTCCCTCCACACTCTTACCCCTCCTTCCCCTACCCCATCCCTCTCTCCCTCTCTCCCCATCCCTCTCTCCCTCTCCCCATCCCTCTCTCCCTCTCCCCATCCCTCTCCCCCCATCTCCATCTCCTCCCCCTCTCCTCCCCCTTCTCCCACCCTCATCCCCCCCTTTCCCCCCACCCCCCTTCCCTCTCCGCCCTTCTCCCCTCTCCCCACACCCCCCACCCTCCCCCACCCCTTTTCCTCTCTCCCCCCCTCTCCCCCTCCCTCCACACTCTTACTCACCTCCCTCGCCTATCGTGTGATGTCACAATGCCCAATGCTCACAGTGTCCAATCGGAATGGAACCATTTACATATGCCTTTGCAGCAGCCCCAGCACCAGCCCCAGAACCAGCCTCTCCCCCACCCCACCACTTTTCCCTCTCTCCCCCACCCCCTTTTCCCCTCCCCACACTTCCCCCTCCATCCATACTTCCCC
Organism: Leucoraja erinaceus; assembly: GCF_028641065.1. Lineage (NCBI taxonomy): Eukaryota > Metazoa > Chordata > Chondrichthyes > Rajiformes > Rajidae > Leucoraja > Leucoraja erinaceus. The sequence goes on along the minus strand of NC_073400.1, from coordinate 19,822,081 downwards.
CTCTACCCCCCTATCCCATCTCCCTCCTTGCCTCCCTCCCCATCCCCCACACCTCTCTCTCCCCCCCCTCTCGCTCCTCGCCTCCCCCACCCCTCTTTCCTCCCCCCTCCTCCCCTCCTCACCCCTCTCCCTCTCCTCACCCATCTCCCTCTCCCATCCCTCTCCTCACCCCCCCTTCCCTCTCTACCCCCCCGCTTCCCTCCCGCCCCCTCCCCTACCCCTCTTCCACCACTCCCCCTACCCTCCCTCCCCACTCTTCCATTCTCTACCCTTACCCCACCCCTCTCCCCTCCCCCACCCCCTCTCTCCCCCTCCCTTCCCTCTCTCCCCCACCCCTTTTTTCCTCTCTGTTCCTCATCCACCATTGCCCCTGTCACTCTTCCACTACCCCCTACCCCTCCCTCCCACTCTTCCACTTCTCTCCTAACCTCCCTCTCCCACTCTCCCTCCCCACTATTTCCCCTCTCTCCCCCCTCCCCCTCCTCCCCCCCCCCCCCTCTCTCCCCCCCTCCCCCCCCACCCCATCTCCCCCCCCTCCCCCACACATCTCTCTCCCCCCCTCCCCCCATCCCTCTATCCTCCCCCTTCCCCTCTCCCATCTCCTCTCCTCCCCTCGTTCTCCCCCACCTCCCTTCCCTCCCCACCTCCCTTCCCTCTCTCCCCACTCTTCCCCCTCTAACCCCTTACCCCATCTCCCCTCTTCGCCTCCATCACCCACCCCTCTCTCCCTCCCCCCTCCATCTCCCTGTCTTCACCCCCTCCATCCCTCTCCTCTCTCCCCCACCCCCTTCCCTCTCTCCCCCTACCCCCTCCCTCCCCACTCTTCCCCTTTTCTCCCCCTTACCCCACCACTCTCCCTCCCCACCCCCCCTCTCCTCCCCCCTCCCTTCCCTCTCTCCCCCCTCCCTTCCCTCTCTCCCCTCCCTTCCCTCTCTCCCCCTCCCTTCCCTCCTCTTCCCCCCCTTCCTCTCTCTTCCCCCTCCCTCCCTCTCCCTCTCCCCCCTCCCTTCCCATACCCCTCTGTTCCTCTTCCACCACTCCCCGTCCCTCTTCCAACCACTCCCACTGCCCCCCCTCCCCTCCCCCTCCCCCCTTCCCACTCCTCTCACCCCTCCCCCTCCCTCCCACTCTTTCCCCTCACCCCTCTCCCCCTCCCACCCCACTCTTCCCCAACCCCCCCCCACCACTCTCCCCCTCCCTCCACACTCTTCCACCTCTCCCCCTCCCTACTCCTCCCTCCTCCCTCTCCTCTCTCCCCTCCCCCACCCCTCTCACCCCCTCCTGCACACCTCTCGCCTTCTCCCTTTCCCCCCTCTCTCCCCTCCCCCCCTAACCCCTCTCTCCCCACCTCTTCCCCCCTACCCATCTCTGCCTCTTCCACCACCACTCCCCCTACCCCTCTTCCGCACTCTTACCCTCCCCTCTCCCTCACCACTATTTCCCCTCTCTCCCCCCTACACCTCTCCCCCTCCCATCTATCTACTATCACATGACCTTACGACCATAGATCTTCTTTACACTTGATCGACTTGTGTTGCCACTTTCAGGAAGTTGTGGATTTGGACCCCAAAATCCCTCAATACATCAATACTGTTAAGGGCCTTGCAATTAACAATATACTTTTCTCTGACATTGGTCCTCCCTAAATGTAACACCTCATACTTGCTTATTTAGATCAAACCACATGCCATTTCTCTGCCCATTTCTGTAGTTGATCTATATTCTGCTGTAATCTTTGACACCTTCCTCACTGTCTGCAACTCCACCAATATAAATATATATAATATTAAACACCCAATAGTGATCCACCTTTTGGAACCCCATTGGGCACAGACCTCCAGCCAGAATAACACTCTTCCCCCACAACCTTCTGCCTTCTATGAGTGAGCCAGTTCTGAATCTGAATGTCCAAGTCACTGTGAATCCCATGAATCATAAATCAGGCCCTTCATCCCAGTGCTACGAAACTACCTGGTGCGAGGAACTGTATCTGCTGTGTTGTGCCATTCTGTTATTTGACAGCTCACTTGGAGTTGGGGTTCATTACTGTTATCCATCAGAGCTGATAGTCTGAATGCCCAGAGCCCTGTAGAAGTCGGAAGCTGCTGTCAGGGTGCAATGAGCTGGTTCTGATAGGGAGGGTGTTTGGTCAAATATTGCATCAAATGGTGGCAGGAAGTGGTTCAGGCTCAGAACATTTTGCAGAACAAGAAGTATGTGAAGTGAAAAATAGAGCTGGACTGGGAATGTAAAGCGAGAGTAGTGGAATGGGTGGAGGGCGGGGGTTGTTGAAGGGAGGGAGGGAGAGAGATAGCGAGGCACAAATGGCAATACAATGTTAACTACAGAGAGGTTTGTAGAGATGTCAGGAACCAGCAGAAAGTGACAGAACTGGAGAAAGAGGCACAGAAATAGGGTCAGTGAGAGAAGGAGTGTTTGGACAGAGAGCGAGATAAAGAAAGATAGCATCAGCAGAATGGAAGAGGGGCTGTGAATGACACAGAGAGGGACGGAATGAGAGACCAGTGTGTCCCACCTTTATGACAGTGTGGCAGCATTTGGGATAGCATAAAGCCAGGAAATTACCACAATGGGTTGAATGGCCTTTATATGCACTGAAAACCTGCACAAGCCTCACACTCATCGATAACCAGAGTTGATCATTAATATCTGTACTTACCTACACAGATGCCGATGAGGGATGCACAGAGTAGGAAGGGGATCCTCCTCAAAGAAAACATCTTGAAGTGATGTTTCAGCGCTGCGAGATTTATAATAAGAGTGAAAAGATCAGGAACTGACTCCTCCTCAGACCCGCCTGTGATAGGGTAATAGGCAGCATGTTCTGCATGTGACATAGGATACATACAGAGAAGAAACACATTGCACTGACCTCTTCCATAGAAACATAGAAAATAGGTGCAGGAGTAGGCCATTCGGCCATTCGAGCCTGCATCGCCATTCAATATGATCATGTCTGATCATCCAACTCAGTATCCTGTACCTGCCTTCTCTCCATACCCCCTGATCACTTTAGCCACAAGGGCCACATCTAACTCCCTCTTAAATATAGTCAATAAACTGGCCTCAACTACCTTCTGCGGGAGAGAATTCCAGAGATTCACCACTCTCTGTGTGAAAAATGTTTTCCTCATCTCGGTTCTAAAAGGTTTCCCCTTTATTCTTAAACTGTGACCCCTTGTTCTGGACTTCCCCAACATTGGGAACAATCTTCCTGCATCTAGCCTGTCCAACCCCTTAAGAATTTTGTATGTTTCTATAAGATCCCCCCTCAATCTTCTAAATTCTAGCGAGTACAAACCGAGTCTATCCACTCTTTCTTCATATGAAATTCCTGACATCCCAGGGATAACCTCACCTTCCGTACCAACATTCTGATGTTTGCTTTATCATTTTGTTTTATCGGTGACTCTCTCTCATGGACCCTATTTTTGCGACGCTCTACATATGTGACTCTCTCTACATCATTGCATGTAACTCTCTATACACACATCCACACACAGTCCTAGTCTCTCTCCCTGTTTCTTTTTTACTTCCAATCTCTTTTTTTTTTTCCTTTTCAAAAACCTTTATTCAACACAATCGTATGATACAACACCTCAAAACATAATCAGAAATTACACTATAACAAATAATCATTATAGTATAACAGTGCATTCATTGTTTACAATACTCTCAACCCCACGTGGTGATCAGCGCCCACGGAAGGCCTCAAAGCTTCCCGTGGACACCGTGTGTTCCCTCTCCAGGGACACACGTGCACGGACGTAGGCCCTTAAAGAGGGGCAGGCAGCTGACTCTAGCCTGACCATTGACCGCCCTCTGCTTGGACCCGCGAATGGCCATCTTGGCCAGGCCAGGAGCAAACCGTCAGGGAAATCCCACCCCCATCGGCTCTCTTCACTCCGTGCCCTATGTCCAAACACTGGAATCGTGGGACTAAAATGCACCCAGAACTTGAGGAACAACCCCTTCAGATATTGGTAGAGGGGCAGTAACCTCTCATGTACACATGGAACACGGTCTCCTTCTCACCGCAGAAAATACATGCGGCGGGCAAGCTCGTGAACCGACTCAAATTACATGCCACCGCCTGTACGGGCCCCGCACAGCAGCAACAGTGGCGATGGCGGCTCCACTTCCTTCTGCACCATGCACGCCCTCATACCTCAAACCCTCCTGCATGCTGAGGCTGGGAGGAGGGAAAGAAGGGGGAGGCCCCCTTCCGCCGTCTGAAGCACCTGCACCGCTCGGCCCCGCACCTTTCTGTTTGCTGGCGAGGAGGGGAGGCTGTGGCGAGGAGGTCCCAACTGCCCCCCATTTTGGTGGTGGGCAGGGACGGGCTGCGAGGCGATGATGCCGGTGTTGTCCGAGGAGCGCTGACATTCCTTCCTCCTCACCACCTCCTCTGTCCCAACCCCCCCCTCTCTCTCTCTCTCTCTCTCTCTCTCTCTCGCTCTCTCTCTTGAACCTCCTCCTTTATCTTGGGACCCATCCTCACCACCCCGCACTGATCCCAATTCCCCATCTATTCAGCCTCACTGCCATCCCCTGTGCTCCCCTTTCCATCTACCCCCCCCCCCATCTATTCATCCTGCGCTGATCTCCCTATCCACCTCGCATTGGTTCTCCTGCCCCCCCCCCCCCCCCCCCCCCCCCCCCCATTCATCCATCATCCCTTCACTGGTCCCCCAATTCATCCTGTACTGACCCCCTTCCCATCCATCCTGCACTGTCGTCCCCCATTCATCCTTCACATATCCTCCATTCATCCTGCACAGACCCCCGATCCACACTGTACTGACCCACTCCCATTCATCCTGTACTGAGTTCCCCATTCTGCACTCGTCTTAATGCACATTCACTATGACTTTGCCCATGATATGGACAAAGTGGTGAGTAGGTTTGCACAGTTACATTCTCGGAAAACTGAACTATTTGATGTTAAGTTGATGTGATGTGAAGTTGTTAGGTCAGGAGGACCATTAAAGGTGCACTGCACACACTAACACAGTCTAACAGTAACAGGCAATCAAATCAACACACGACATTTTCTACAAAAAGTTTTTCTTTAAATTTAGTGCAAAAAGCTCCAAAATAAAGCTCAGAATGCGCCACAATCTAAAACCCCTTAAGCGGGCCCTGGAACTGGGACGTGAGGGGCTTCCCGCTTGTGATGTGCGCTGCGTGCACATTATTTCACATAACATTTTTGGAATCCTGTCATGCCACCCCCTTTTTGGAAAACTTTGTACGGGCCTGCGGGAGTGGGTTGCGAATTATGGAATAGCCACTCCCGCGAAATGCATCCATTAATCCTGCAGTCTCGGGCTCCGTTTGGCCGCTGCGCTGACTGGGGACCATGGAAAGTGTGGCGCCCTGGCTTCGCTGTGTGAGAGCCATTGGCGGCCATGGTGATGTGGGACGGGACTGGTCAATTGGCCGAGGTCCGGCAGAACCACCGTGAGATGGGCGGGGGAATCTTTGATCCTTGCTAACCTATGATCTTTGAACAGGAGGAAGAAATGGTGTCTGTTGATGAGCTGTGGGGCCTGGACCTCACCGCGGGCCACGGAGATCACTGTTCGGTCAGCCTCTAACCGCTAGCAAGATTAACCAAGATCATCTGTCTCGTTCTGCTCCCAATTAGGTAGTTACTGACAATATCCGCAAGTAATGTCTGCAGGTACTATCGCAAAGTTTAAGAAGCAGTTAGACAGATACATGGATAGGATAGGTTTGGAGAGATGTGGGCCGAATGCAGGCAGGTGGGACTAGAGTAGATGGGGCATGTTGGTCGGTGTGGGCAAGTTGGGCTGAAGGGCCTGTTCCCACGATGTATTACCCTTATACAATGTGTGGGTATGGGCCACTCGGTATGGGCCACATCTTTCTCCATTTTAATTAAACTCGATGGCAGAGCCTCTACCGCCTCGGGGAAAGAGAATAAAATTAATCGTGGGGGGAGGAATTTCTTCTCTTCCGCTGAAGTTATAAATGACTGTCCCCTCATGCTCAAACTATACCTCCAGGTCTAGATTTCCCAACTGGGAGAAGCATCCTGAGAGAGAATACAGTCCCAATCTATTATGGAGTTAGTTCAGGAAAATGGGACTGTTAAAAGATCAGATGTGTTCCGAATTTGTGAATTATAATTCCTCTAACAGGGTGACCAAAACTGAACACAGTACTTTAAATGCAGCCTCACCAATGCCTGTACAATTGTAACATCCCAATATCCTAACTAATGAAGGCCAATGTACCAAAAGCCCACTATCTACCTGTGACACGAGTTGCAAGTAACTATATTCCTGCACTCCTTGATACTGCTCCACAACAATCCCCAAGGCCTTGCCATTCACTGTGTAGATCATGCCCTGGTTTGACTTTCCAAAATGCAACATCTTACACGTATCTGCATTAAACTACATTAACAATTCTTCAATCCACTTGCCCAACTGATCAAAGTGCCTGCTGTTATTTTTGATAATCATCTTTGCAATGTACAATACCACCCACTTTAGTGTCATCTGCAAACCTATTAATCACTCCTTGAACATTCTCATCCGTTGATATAAAGCTATAAACCGCAATGGGCCCAGCACTGATCCTTGAGCCTGTGCCTCACTAGCCACAGGCCTCCAGTTGAAAAACAGCCCTCTACATCACCCTCTCCATCCTTCCATCAATCAAAATCACTTTCCAGACAGCTGTCTCTCCCTAGATCCCATGTGATCTAATCTTCCAGAACAGCCTACCATGTTGATTTTTATCAAAGGCCTTGCGGTAGTCCATCTAGGCGACATCTATGGCTTTCAGCTTGTCAACCTTTTAGGTTAGTTCTTCAAAAAATGTAATCCGAGTCAAAAGCCATAATCTCCCACATGCAGCACATCCCTCATCAGCTGCTGTCTACTTTAATGCATATATCTCTTACCCCTTAGCATCCTCTCCGGTAACATGGCCACCACAGATATTATCCTCACTACTCTATAGTTCCCAGGCTTTTAAGATGCAGCCCTTCTTAAATAGAGGCACAACATTAGCCACCCTCCTGTCGTCCAGCATCTCAACCATGTCTAATGATGATTCGTATATCTCAGCCAAGGCTCCTGCAGTATCCTTTGCTTCCCAGTGTTCTCAGATATCTGTTCAGGCTGGGGAGATTTATCTACCTTCATGAGCATTAGGATATCCATCACCTACTCGACCGTAATAAGGACTGTGCTCAAGACATTTACATTTCATGAAGTTCCCCAGCCTTCATGTCCTCTCCATGGTAAAAACCAGTGGAAAAATAATCAGAGGACTTTGCGCATCTCCTGTGTCTCCACACAGACATGACAGCATTAGTTTCTGAGGTGCCTTATTATTTCTCTAGTTACCCATTTACTTAAACAATCTCTGGATTTTCCTTACTATTGTCTGCCAGAGCTATCACTTGCCCAATTTTCGAGTATGGTTCCGAAACTGCTCTGGAGATAGTTGCTCCCATCTACCTGTATGGGACCATGCCTCTTTTCTCTTGCCCAGAGCTTCAATTTCTTTTATCATCCAGGCTTCCTTACTCACACTTGGCTTGCCATTCACTCTTACAGGAACATGCATGCCTGAACTTTTGTCATCACATGCTTAACGTCACCCTGCTGGGCGCCCATGCGTGTCAGGACCTGGGGTTAGTCTCATTCCACCACGGCATTCAACTCCAACCATGGGTGCGGTACCCCGACCGCTTTTGAGTAGTATCCCTCTTTCTGGATGATCCTTTGCCCACAAACAACCTGCTCCAATCAACTTGAGCAAGTTCCTGTCTAATACTAAAGTTGGGCTTGTCCCAATTCAGAATTTCAACGTGGGCCTTCCCGGTCTTTATTCATAACATTTCAGTTACTTGCTCTTTCCAATTTCGTACAGGTAGATTAAGCTTTGCCCTCACCCCTGTAGGGCCCTCTACATCTTGCCTAAGAAAACTTTCCTGAACACATTTGACAAACTCCACCCTGTCTAAACTCTCGGCACTATGACAGTCCTAGTCCATATTGGGAAAGTTAAAACCTCCCATTATGACAACCCTATTAGTCTTACAGCTGCTTGAAATGTCCTGGCATATTTGTTCTTCTGATTCCCTTTGCCTATTTTCGGGCCTGTAGTACACTGCTAACAAGATGGTCATCCTCTCCCCCCCCTCAATTTGATCCATATAGCTTAACTGGACAAGCCATCAGTTATGTCATATTGGGCTCTTTAATCAATACTCCCTTTCCTCGTGGTCACCCTTGTACTTCTTTCCTGTACCTTGGCAGTGATCACATCGCTATAACTCCTGTTTATGATGCTCACATTCACTCGATGATCTTGAGGTTGTCCAGCCTCAGTTCCAGCTCCCTAGCGTGGTCTGGAAGGAGCTGCTCTTGGACACATTTCCCACAGGTATAGTCATCAGAGATACCAGCAGTATCCCTGACCCAATGTAGGGGTTTTGCGGTTCCCTTTATTTCCCTTCAGGCCCAACTGCCCGAGTTATTCTCTCCCTTGTCGGGGGGGTCAAACGGCCACCACTCCACTCGAGCGGTTTCCAAGAGAGAGAATACAACAAAAGGGATTCCCCTAGGTTCTAGACCTCGGAATTATGGTGGGATATGATAAAAGTTTGAATTGACCAGAGTGTGCCGATGAGAGAAAACAGAAACCAAGATGGACTCAAAGCAAGTCTAAAATTTACAGGCTTTATTGAACAATGAGAAATCGAATCTCAGCAACACTGCATAATACGTGGCTAAACTTATGCTTTAAACTAAGACTATGGACGGAAAACTATCGGGCACATCGTAAAACTTACTTTACACAATTTTACCCCCCTATATTTTCTTAACCTCTATACTATTTCGGGAATTTCACCAGGTCACTGGGGTACTTACAGTTGGGCTCACGAGCTGTCCAGCAGAGCAGAAAGAGAGTTATAGTTGGGCTCACGAGCCATCCAGCAGGGCAGGAAAAAGAGTGAGTTCTGGCTTGACTCCTGTTTTTATACCTGAGCTTACTTTGAAACCCCCAGGTGGTCCTCTGGATGAAAAGGGTTCTTTTGATGATACCCAGTTTCGATCTGGCATGAACAATAGGCTTCCGATGATAAGGGGCTTGCTGATGTCATGATCCCTCAGCCTGATCGTTATCCCATCGCCTGGACGGGCTCCTATTGTCTCGATGGATGGGTCATCCAAGATGGTGATTGAGCTTGCAGCTGGCCTGTTTACCACCGTCTGCTGAGGCTTGGTTCCTTCCTTTGTGTATCCAAGATAATCTCGTTATCTCCGTCTCAGCCTTTCCTCCCCACACCATTCGCCCAGTTGTTTGATGCGCAAGTCCACATGCCAGACAGGTTTGTGGATTGGGGGGTTTTCCGTTGCAGCCAGCAAATTTGTCTTTTTAAAATGTCCATGTCCTTATCCGAGTTCTTCCATGATTTTGGAGGATTTGCCCCAATAAATTACACTAACATTTTGCAGGAAGAACATTTCACCATTCTACCTGCCATCTCTACTCCACAAAAACTAATAGGGAAAAAACACAATCATCACACAAAGAAACAGAAACTACCTTTACCTTCTTTCAGCCTTAGCAAAGCCTCCTGGGCCAAAGCCCTTCACTTACCCTGAACACGGCACCGCAACACACTTCACCTCAACAGTGCTTTACCTCAGTATGATGGCGCAGTGCTAGAGTTGCTGCCTTACAGCCCTTACGACACTGGAGATCCGTTTTCGATCCCGACTACGGGTGCTGTCTGTACGGAGTTTGTACGTTCTCCCCGTGACCGCGTGGGTTTTCACCAATATCTTCCGTTTCCTCCCACACTCCAAAGACGTACATGTTTGTCGGTTAATTGGTTTGGTGTAAGTGTTAATTATCCTTAGTGTGTGTAGAAAAAAGAAAAAAAAAAGGACATACATGGTAAATGGTAGGGAATTGAAGAATACAGTTGAACAGAGGGATCTGGGAATAACCGTGCATAGTTCCTTGAAGGTGGAATCTCATATAGATAGGGTGGTAAAGAAAGCTTTTGGTATGCTAGCCTTTATAAATCAGAGCATTGAGTATAGAAGCTGGGATGTAATGTTAAAATTGTACAAGGCATTGGTGAGACCAAATCTGGAGTATGGTGTACAATTTTGGTCGCCCAATTATAGGAAGGATGTCAACAAAATAGAGAGAGTATAGAGGAGATTTACTAGAATGTTGCCTGGGTTTCAACAACTAAGTTACAGAGATAGGTTGAATAAGTTAGGTCTTTATTCTCTGGAGCGCAGAAGGTTAAGGGGGACTTGATAGAGGTCTTTAAAATGATGAGAGGGATAAACAGAGTTGATGTGGACAAGCTTTTCCCTTTGAGAATAGGGAAGATTCAAACAAGAGGCCATGACTTCAGAATTAAGGGACAGAAGTTTAGGGGTAACATGAGGGGGAACTTCTTTACTCAGAGAGTGGTAGCGGTGTGGAATGAGCTTCCAGTGGAAGTGGTGGTGGCAGGTTCGTTGGTATCATTTAAAAATAAATTGGATAGGCATATGGATGAGAAGAGAATGGAGGGTTATGGTATGAGTGAGTGCAGGCAGGTGGGACTAAGGGAAAAAAGTTGTTCGGCACGGACTTGTAGGGCCGAGATGGCCTGTTTCCGTGCTGTAATTGTTATATGGTTATATGGTTAATAGTGTTAATGTGCGGGGATCGCTGGTCGGTGCAGACTTGGTGAGCCAAATACTCCGCGTTGTATCTCTAATACTCTAAAAACTAAAACAACTTCACTGTCAATGGGCCATTTTGCTACATTTAATCTTCCTTTCATTGGCTGCTCAATATGGCAATTTATTGGCCACTCATTTCTCCAATCCAATGGCTAGCTTTGGAAATCCACTATTGCTCAGGCATTGAAATACAGTCACTTGTCCAATCCAATACTTTTGCATCCAACATCTATCTTTTGAAGAGATTAAAGGAGGTGTATGTGAATATCTATTTCACCTGTACGGACTACGAGTCCTTGCTGGATGAGAGGGAGCAGGTTCAGGGACAGGTGTTAAAGGCGAGGCCATTGCGAAGACAATAAACAGATATTTATAAATAAAAAGACGTTTTTTGGAAAATATATTATTCGACTGAAAAATTTCCAAGGCATTCCATTAAACAAACTGCAAACTATGAACGTTTAAAAAGAAAAATACATGTAGTGAATCTAAAGCAAAAATGGAGCAAAAAAATCAGCAGGTCAGACAGCAAATGAAAACGGTTAACGGTTCAGGCCATATGACATCTGAACTGTGAAAAATACCAAAATGTTTGTTTTAATTTGCAAAGGAGAGTGATGGCTTGAACAGTGAATCTCTGATAGGATGGTAATTAAGAAGTTAGAAAATAACAAAGAAAAGTGGAAGTAGCAGGTCAGTGTGTGCTAATGGAGAGGCGACCAAAACCTGAGCCAATGTCACAAACAAATGATTTCCAGCAAAAACACATCACTTCTGATAACTCTGCCTGCATCAGAAGATCATGAATTCATTATTGGGTCAGAAGGCTGTATCATTGCCGCACCACCTGTCCTTGGTTGAAAAGTTCTTAAAGCCTCAAACATTTGACCACAATGTAGAAACAACGAACGACAGATGTGGATGTATATCAAAGATAGACACAAAGTGCTGGAGTATCTCAGAGGGACCTGAACCATCACCCATCCTTTTTCTCCAGAGATGCTGCCTGACCCGCTGAACTACTCCAGCACTTTGTGTCTATGTACCTTTGACTATAAGTCCATTGGGTAGTGGTCAGCATGGAACATTCTGAAAGTATACAAGACAAGGTTTTGATGGATCCTGTGGCATGGTATCCTGAGCAGATTATTTTGTCGTGTATTTGCCAAAATGCCTAATCGCCAAAACCCACCAACATACACCAAGACCTCACAAGGCTCGCGTTAAGAGACCCTCCCTGTAAAATCCTTGTACTGTCGGAATCTGACACGCTGCCCTCTGGACAGCTGCTACAGACACTGAAAAAGGGTCTTGACGCAAAATATCATATATCCGCATTCTCCAGGGATGCTGCCTGACCCGCTGAGTTACTCCAGCACTTTGTGGCCTTTTGTGTATTAACCAGCATCTGCAGTTCTTATTTCCACAGAGAGGAGACTGCTGCCCACCTCTTCACTGAGTGTGCATTTGCAAAGACAGTTTGGAGAATGATGCAAGGGTTCATCCTGAGCAGCTCCATAACTGAGCACTATCTGAAAGATGGGCTGTTCCCATGCCACATTCGGAGATGGACATCAAATGTTGCTGGGCGATCATCAACTCTGAAAGACAATGTTTGGTCTGCCTGAAACCTGACCTCCCAGTACAGCAAGATGTCCATGTTGAGGGACTCGCTGATGTTTGGTGCAGCCAACACCAAGGCTCTGTGGGGGAGGATCATATTCTCGGGTCCTTCAGCTGCTGGATACTGAGGGATGGAGTCTGGTGGGGACACCCCTCAAACGTGGGGCTTAAAACTGCTCAGAATTCGTCAGCACCTCTGCTTCTCTATCTTCTGCTGGGACACCCGTGGTTGACTCTCCAGAAATGTTTCTACCCACATGGCCTCATTTGAAGGGCCTTCTTGGATTTCCTTCCTCTTTTCTGAAGCAATGGATTATTTTTGGCTTTACTTGAGAGATACAGCACAGAAACAGTCCTTTCGGCTCAATGGGTCCGCACCGACCATTAACACTACCCTACATACTAGGGACAATCTTACAATTTTACTGAAGCCAATTAATCAACAAGCCTATACCTCTTTGAAGTGTGGGAGGAAACCGGACACCCAGAGAAAACCCACGCGGATACAGGGAAAACGTACAAACTCCGTACAAATAGCATCCATAGTCAGGATCAAACCCGGGTCTCTGGCGATGTAAGGCAGCAACTCTACTGTGGTGCCACTGTGCCGCCATGAATCAATATTAATAATAATAATAATAAATTTTAGTTATGGGCGCCTTTCAAGAGTCTCAAGGACATCTTACAAAAATTTAGCAGGTAGAGGAAAAACATGTAAGGGGAATGAAATAAATAGTAGAGACATGACTAGTACACAAATTAAAGACAGAATTCAATTCAAAACACAATATGAGGCAATTAATATTGCTGTCACTTCCTTTTTAAAATCGTCCTTTCCCATCATGCATGGTGTTTAAACATTTCTACGAAAAGGAAAGCTGTCCCCAGAGAAGGGGAAGTGAAATGTTCCCCATGTTGGCAGAGACTAGAACCAGGGGTCACAGTTTAAGAATAAGTGGTAGGTCATTTAGGACTGAGATGAGGAAAAACTTTTTCAGCCAAAGAGTTGTGAATTTGACAAATTCTCTGCTACAGAAGGCAGAGTTAGATATATCTCTTGGTGTTAATGGAATCAAGATATATGGGGAGAAGCAGGAACAGGTTACTGATTCTGGATGATCAGCCATGATCATATTGAATAGCGGTGGTAGGGCAGAATGGCCGACTCCTGCACCGACGGGTGCTTATCTGTACGGAGTTTGTACGTTCTCCCTGTGACCTGCATGGGTTTTCTCCAAGAACCTCAGATTCCACCCTCACACCAAAATCATAACAGGTTTGTAGGTTAATTGGCTTGATATAAATTGTCCCTAGTGTAGGATGGTGTTAATGTGCGGGGATTGTTGGTCCGTGCAGACTCGGCGGGCCGAAGCGCCTGTTTTCATGTTGTATCTCTAAACTAAACTATTTTCTATGTTTCTATAATGGCACACTCAGGATACACATGCTTCATTCCCTAGGAATAAGTGTGAGGAAGGGCACCGGCCTACCCTGACATATCCTCTCTCATCAGACAGTCCGAAAATGTGAGGACTTAATAAAATATGGATGTTTCAAAGGAGTGACAGGGCTTTACTCTGTCTCAAAGCAGTTCCTACTCAGCTGGTAAGGGGGCCTCACCTGATCGCATTCCCATTGCTCTGCTTTACTCGTCATGTTGATGCACACAGCACGAACCCTTCATTGGCGAAAGATCAGCTAATGTCTTTCAGATGGTCAGCCAAGATCAACATACTTTTTGTCATGCTATATTTTTAATCATTTGCATTTTAGCTATATTAACTTTAAAAATTAATCATTACACTTCAAATGTTGAACTATCGTGGCTCAGCAATCGAGAGTGGAGGTTGTTCCTCAGGTTTGACCTTCAGAGGACTAGTTGGCAATTATGCAGGCCTACTTATAGGCTGGTTACAGCTACAATGTTTCAAAGTGGAAAGCAAGTTAGGCACAGCCGTGGTGTCATAGATAAGAGTACAAGCCCAACACCAGACTCATGAAACTCCTGAAACGGACACTTAGGCTGTGGGCCGAGGAGCTTTATTCTACAGTTTCGTGAGCCAAGTCACCAAACTACATGAAATTTTCACATATTGTGTAAAATAAATTATATAAATCACCCCTGAAACTCGTCATGAAGAGGACTTGCACATTTTTTATTAAATTAGAGAAAAAACGGAAACATTTCGGGTCATTTTGAGTCCAATCAAAGCACGTTTAACATTGAGTTGTTTGCCAGTTGGCCAATCACACGCTTTGCTTCAGGCTAGCACACAACATGGCTGAGGCTGCCCCAGCAGATGCCTGTTTTACTGGAGATTCCGATTTGTTGTTCTGTGGAATAAATGTTGTGGAAACTTGCCGCAGGGTAATTGAATTTAGTGAGAAAAGCATTAAAAAGGCTGAAGAATGTGCTGTTAAGTAGATTGAAGTAGAAGAAAGCCTTGAAAGCAAAGTCGCTGCTGAGGTGCTGGAACACAAGAAGACAGCCAGGAATCAACTCTAACTGCAAGGTAAGATCTAAAGTCTGAATTTATGAAAATCTATCTGTATGGACTTTAATTAATTTAATTGCACCCTTTTATAATGTGAATACATTTAATTCATTCATGAAATTGAGGGCCTAAACTATATGTTTCCATAACACAGTCAATTAAACATTGTCACTAATGCCAGCTTGTTGTAGAGTAATAAGTCTTTAACAACTAATCTCGGAGCTGCCTGCGATAACTTACCGGGAAAAAGTGCTCCGATCGCGGGGCCTAGGTACCCGCGGTATAGTGAAGCCGCGGTCTCAATTAAGAAGCGGCCGATTCGCGAACGCGGAGCCGCACATCATCTCCGCAGGCGGGCGGGTGGGGGATGCTGTAGATGGTGCCGACTGTAGCTGCCGTTTTCAGGCCCCGACAACGGGAGAAAAACGGAGGGATATCGATCGCTATTTATTGGCTTCCATTGCAGTGAGAAATGGTCAGAAATGGTTGATTTTTCTGTAGAAATGAATTGGTGATATGTGAACTAGTTTTTCTATGGTAGTAACCTATTGTTATTCTCATTAACATTAAGAAGAGGTTTAAATTTTATGAATTGAAGTCCATGCAGACTTAATGACTACGAGATTTTTTTTTTTCTATAGCCTCTACTGAAACTTGAAATTACTTATCAATTGTAGTAAATTACAGTGTAAGTCTCATTGACATTAAATAGAGGTTGACACTTGTGTTTATAATTTGTTTGGTTGTTTTGTTGTTTGTCTTTTGCACAAAAGTCCGCGAGCATTGCCATTTTCATTTCACTGCACATCTCGTATGTGTATGTGACAAATAAACTTGACTTGACTTTATGAATTGAAGTCCATGCAGACCCAAGTACTATGAGATGTTTCTTTCTCTAGCTATTCTGCACCCTCTGCTCCTGCACTTGAACTTGAAGTCTTATCTATGGCTGTAAATTACAGTGTCAGTCTCATTGACATTAAGAAGAGATTGACGTTTTATGAATCGAAGTCCATGCAGACCTAAGTAATATGAGATTCTTTTTTTCTGCAGCTTCTGCCCCTCTATGCTTCAGAGCCTGTCCACACAAAAGTGTTTTGTGTGGACATTCACTGTGCTTTAATGAACACTAATTTGATAATTTGCAGACTTGCCATCCCACCTACCTGGACATGCACACATATTTAATTTCCTCATTGATATGTCGATATTGTCTTACATAATATGAAACATGAAAAGATGTAAAATACACCCTGACACATATTATCTTCTATTATTAGGAGGCAGCAGTGTATCCCGGGTTATCATGCAGAGTGCTTCTGCAACATAACAATAAATCGAGCGATAGCAAAGTCTAGAAGGAAGAAAGGTAATGATAGGACTCAAACAACAAATCTTTTTACTTATGGTCATATGATGTTAATTTGAAAAATGAAAAGATATATTTGAGGATGTTGATTTAATTTACTTTTCATTCCTATTCTGTTTTCTTTTTCCTCTTTCAATTGAGTTCAAGACGTTGAAAAGCCTGAAGCAGGTGAATTACCTCAAGAGGCAGTTCCTGATGGTGAAGCAGATGAGCCGGCCCCAAAGAGACTGCTTCGATCCATGACAAGTCATAGTCAACAAACAGCAACTGTCGAGCACACTGGCCGTAGGCATGTCCTACCAGCGCATTGCATCATTTGTAAATGTTCAAAGTACACAAAATAAATAAATTGTGGAAAAAAATTATTATTATATAAGTTTTATTTTAATATGGATCGTTTCACTGTTTATTTGGTCAAATTATTTAAACAATGAGTGAATTACTTATAATAATGGCGTGGCAGTGAATGACTGCGACAATCCACCCACTGATCCACACATACATACATACGCACACTTCCATGCATGCAAACACATACATGCACACATAAATCCGCACACAGACATACATGTACACATCCAAACATACATGCACACATATATCCATCCACACGTACATACAGCCACAGATACATGTTTGAAAGGCACACACAGACACACAAACAAACTACAGATAAACAATGCAACACTTTCAGGGTTCTTTTAGGTTTAAGGTAATAGCCCTCATTTGCAAAGGCACCATCGGGGATGGAGGGGGGGGGGGGGGGGGGGGGGGGGGGGGGGGCTATAACATAAATATAAGCTCATTGTAGCTTAAAATGAATATTCATCGAGTAAACAGAGCATTCGATTCTTGGCCAGGATGTGACATTTACATCAGAAATAAGACGGGTCTCTTACAGGTCTGGCACTGCCCCAGTCCCACTATGGCCGTCACCCCCACTCTCCCCACTTTGGCAGTCAGCGGGGTTCAGTAAATGGGGAAACCTAGAGGATCTGTCCTGATCCTTTAATTAAGCAGGTTCATGAGCCCTTATTACCTGGGATATCTGCTGCAGTCTCATTTAATTTCCTATGAAAGCGACTGAAACATGCATGCCTGGCACTGCCCCGGTCCCACTATGACCGTCACCCCCACTCTGCACACTGGCAGTCAGTGGGGTTCAGTAAAGGAAGGAACCCTCAAGAATTGCCCTAACCCATTAATTAGGCTGGTTCAGGAGCAGGACCTCTGCGACAGTGTCATTAAAAAAACACACTCAAAATGATATTCATCATATTATTTTTATTTTTTTATTTTTTATTTTTTTGTTTATTTTATTAGAAGTTAATACAGCACAAAACAGTACAGTGGAACCTAATTTTAGGTGCCAACTATGTAATACCGTAATCCATTCTATGTACAACCTCTAGTTTTATGTTATGAGAAGAAAGTAAGCAAGACAAGAAAAAGAAAACAATAGAAAGAGGAAAAAGTGGAAAAATAGATGGTAGAGTAGAAAAACATGAAGTGTGTATATAAAAAATAAAAAAGGAAGAGAGAAAGTGGAAAGTAGAAATAGAAGAGAAGGCCCCTTAAAAGAGAATTTTTCAAATCTGTATTCGGAGATGTAGATCTATCCGCGTCATGAACTGAAATCAGCAATCTTTACGGTACCGCTGCATCACATGATTCCAAAAAGTCGATGAAAGGAGACCAACTCCTTGAGAATTGGTCATATTTATCTATTAGTCGGAGTCTCATTTCTTCAAGGCGTGCTATGTCCATCATATTCCTAATCCACATTTTAACAGTTGGTGTGGTTGTATTTTTCCAAAATTTAAGTATCAATTTCTTTCAATATCTTCTCCTATTATTCCAAATATAATCCATTCCGTTTTGGGTTCTATTCTTGACTTGAAAAGCTTTGTAAATATATCAAATATATCACTCCAAAATTTATTCAACTTTGTACATCCTACAAATGAATGTGTTATATTAGCGTTTTGAAACAAACATTTATCGCATCTGGGAGAGACGTTTGGATAAAATTTATTCAACCTCGTTTTTGAATAATATAGTCTATGTAATAATTTGAATTGAATTAAATTATGTCTTGCGTTAATAGAATAGTTATGTGTATTCATCAAATACTTTTCCCATCTATCCTTCGAGATCTTTATCATTAGCTCATGTTCCCAATCTTCCCTTAATGCTTCTGTTGAGGGTGATTCTCTATTTAATATATTATTATAAAAGTATGATATTAATTTTTGTGAATCAGCCTTAATATTCATTGCTTCTTCTAAAGGATCTAAAAATATAGTTTGAAATCTATGTGTATATTTCTTCATAAAGTCACATACCTGTATATATTTAAAATATTGATTATCCTTCAATTTAAATTTTAATTTTAATTGTTGAGTTTGTCCACTTCATACATATCCCCTACTTTCCTAATCCCCAGTCTATCCCATTGTTGATATGTGTTGTCGATGAGAGAAGGTTTGAATGCGGGGTTGTTCAATAGTGGGGTTAGTACTGATAAATTATTTAATTTCAAGGATAATTTTATTTGTTTCCAAATTCTTATTATATTGTGAATAATTGGGTTCTTCTGATATATTATACTATTCAATTTTATCGGTGAGAGCAGGATCGTTCCTATATCGTGCGGATAGCACTCCTCTTTCTCCATTCTTATCCACTCCAACTGCTGAGTGGAACTATCCAGCCAGTACATTATGTTCTTAATATGCATTGCCCAGTAGTAATATATAAAGTTAGGTAATGATAAACCCCCAACTTCTTTAGATTTGCACAAATGCTTTCGTTGAATTCTATGTGTTCTGTAGTCCCATATAAAATTAGTGATAGTGGAATCTAATTTTTTGAAAAAATATTTTGGAATATATATTGGGATCGCTTGAAACAAATATATTAATTGTGGTAAGAAAGTCATTTTTATAGCGTTAATTCTACCTATCAATGAGAGCGGGAGCGTTTTCCAAAATTTAATCGTATCATTCAGTTTATTTAATAGTGGTATATAATTGGCACTAAATAATGATTTGTGTCTTCTCGTAATTTGAATACCCAGGTACTTGAATTTTTCTGTTGCAATTTTGAAGGGGAATTTTAGTAAGTGTCTCGAATCCTGTGGTTTTAAAGACATAATTTCGCTTTTATTCCAATTTATTCTATATCCTGAAAAAGAGCCGAATTCCTCAATTAGTGTTAATAAGGTGGGTATACACGTTTGTGTATTAGTAATATATAAAAGGATATCATCAGCATATAATTAAATTTTATTCTTTGAGTCCTTGCTGTTATATCCGTCAATATTCGGGTGATTTCTAATCCTTTCGGCCAGCGGTTCTATCATAAGGGCAAATAGCAATGGTGATAAGGCACACCCTTGCCTATTACCCCTTGATAAGTAAAATTTTGGAGATAGCGTATTGTTAGTTAATATTCTTGCCGTAGGTCTATCATAAAGTAATTTAATCCATCTAATAAAATTCTCTCCCGTATTAAATTTTTGGAGTACCTTGTATAAATACTGCCATTCTACTTGATCAAATGCCTTCTCTGCATCCAACGTGACCACTGAGATATCTTCATTGTCCTCATTATGAGAGTACATTATATTAAAAAGCCTTCTCAAATTATTAAATGATTGCCTTTTGGGTATAAATCCCGTTTGATCCGTATTTATTAAATTGTTAATATAATTATTTAGCCTTCTAGCTAGAATCTTTGCTAAAATGTTCTGATCCGTATTTAGAAGTGAAATAGCTCTATAAGAACCCGGTTCATCTAAATCTTTATCTTTTTTTGGTATAAGCGTTATTGTTGCTTCTGCTAGGGTTTCTGGTAGTTTATTTTCAGTATAAGCCTGCATGTATAAATTGAATAATCTTGGTACAATTGACTCCTGAAATCTTTTATAAAATTTATTACTAAAGCCGTCTGGTCCTGGGGTCTTCCCATTTTTCAGTGAGTTTATTATTTGTTTTATTTCTTCACTAGTAATCCGTGCTCCTAATTGCTCTTGTTCTAAACTATCCAATTTTGGGAGCTTGCAATTATCTAAAAAATTTGTAATTTTACTTACATCAGTCTTTATTTTAGATGTATATAAATTATGATAAAATTGGCCAAACCTCTTATTAATATCCTTAGGCAATGTTAGAAACTCACCCTTGTCCGATTTAATTTTTGTAATAGTTTTTTCCTTTTCTCGTTGCTTCAGTTGCCTCGCAAGTAGTTTATGTGGCTTATCCCCAAATTCGAAGTGTGCTTGTTTTGTAATTTGGAATAATCTTATTACTCTAGCCGATAGTATTCTATTGACTTTATATTTCAATAAAGTTATCTTATTATGTTTATTTATGGTTGGGTCAGTTGCATTGTCCAGTTCTAATAATTTTATTTTCTGTGCTATCCGCTGAAGTTCTCTTTTATTTTCCTTATTTTGAAAACTTTGGTAAGAGATTATGACACCGCGAATATATGCCTTGAAGGTTTCCCATAATAGCGGTGCAGAAATACCCGGTGTGTCATTTATTTCGAAAAAAAGTTTTGTTTGTTCTTTTATATACTCATAACCCTGCGGGTTATTTAATATGTGTGCATTGAACCTCCAAAAAGGTTTTATACTCGGCATTCCCTCAATTTTAAGTATAAAAGTCAATGGTGAATGATCAGAAATAATACTATTATGATATGATGGTTTATTCGTATACGGGATCAATTTTGTGTCCAATAAGAAATAGTCAATTCGCGAATACGTTTTGTGAACTGATGAATAAAATGAGTATTCCCTACCACTTGGATTTGCTATTCTCCAAACATCAGCTATGTTATTATTTTTTATATAAGTATTTAAAAATTCACAGGTCTTAGTTTTAACAAGACGCTTCCCTAGCTTTATTGATTTATCTAAGTATGGATCTATAACACAATTGAAATCTCCCCCCATTATTATATTTTGAAAATTATGCTCTGCGATTAAATCTATGATTTTCCTAAAAAATTGTGGGTTATCAAAATTAGGCGCGTAAATATTTATCATAGTTAATGGTGTATTGTAAATTTCTCCTGTGACTATAACATATCTTCCCTCTTTATCAGATATGGAATTCTTTAATTTAAAAGGTATGCCCTTCCGAATTATAATGGCCGTGCCTCTTGCTTTAGAGGTGAATGAGGAGTAATAGGTTTGACCTATCCAATTTGCCCTTAATCTGATCTGAGTTTGTTGTTTCAAATGTGTCTCTTGTAGGAAAGCAATATCCATATTTAATGATTTTAATTGTGCCAGAATTTTACCTCTTTTAATTGGCTCATTCGCACCTCTGATGTTCCAACTACAGAAGGTGAGACCTCCGATATTTATTCGACTATTATCTTGCATTGGCTATTATTACCAGACTGTATGATTCATGTGATGCAGCCAAGTACCTCAGAATCCCGAATCCAGAGTTGTCCTTCATAATTTCTACAGCAGTTCTACATCTCCTGACACTATTAAACATAATTAAGGGAAAGAGAAAAACATAAAATAAAGTGTACATAAAAATGATTGAGTCATACAACACATAATTGTGAATAAACAAAAAAAGTGAATGTAATTTATCAAAAAAGCGATAAATTACAAAAAGGCCACCTAAGGTAGCTAGATTTGTTTTTAAATTGACCTCCGTCGATGAGATTATGCACTGGGCCTTATCCCCCTATTAGAATTTGACCCAACGTTAGTCGGTTCCCTCTAATTGTTACCAAAATT
This sequence comes from Leucoraja erinaceus, assembly GCF_028641065.1. Lineage (NCBI taxonomy): Eukaryota > Metazoa > Chordata > Chondrichthyes > Rajiformes > Rajidae > Leucoraja > Leucoraja erinaceus. The sequence continues at coordinate 19,800,061 of NC_073400.1, read as the reverse complement.
ATCATATCAGGTCATCGCTGAACAGTTTAAAATAGAATAAAATAAAAGGGAAGGTAGAAGATTTGGATTAAAATAAAAGTAATTATGGGTTAAAATACCTCGTCAAAAATTACACTTTTCATTTACCTGTATGTTAGTTAATTCATTATTAGTATTTAGTAATTAAAATATATGTCTATCCTCCCCCACCCTTCCTGCTATATAGTTAATCGTGTTAGTATAGGACATTACGCTTTTAACATTGGTTGAGTTTATTGCGCGTAATTGGATAATATGATAATAGGTCATATAGTGTGGAACAGATGCCTCATATCATGGCCATTTCAAAAGGAGACGGTCTCATAGTTCTCCGTGCTGAAGGGTTTGGTGACGTGCTTGCAACCTTGAGCTTTTATATGTGCTTTCAGTTCAGAAGATTAGTTCGGCCTGTGTTATTAACAGCACATTCTTGCCAGATAAGACTGTCTGGTAACTGTCTGAAGCGTTCTAGTGTTTTAATTTGAACAGAAAAAACAGTTTCACAGATAAAATGGCAATTAATCTGTTCCTCCTTGAATTTTGTTTAAAATCTCTATATTATTTTTATATAATATAATAATACTTAATTATCAATGATTACATTCATATTTACGTTACATATATATATATTGGTATAATAATATATAGTTTAAATGGACTGCAACACAGAAATAGGCTGCCCATGGTGTAATACGGGCATTAGCCACTAGACGGCGCCTATTTTTCCGATCTCATTTTCTAATTAGTTTAATTGATTAATGTGCAACGTTCGGCAATTACGAGTTATGACTTTCTTCTCAATTATATTTCATTCAAATCTGTGGAAATGTTCATGTAGTTTGGTGACTTGGGTCACAAAATCCTATTTCTAGACGCATCTTTGATGCTCGGCCCACAGCCTAACTGTTCCAAGCTCTAACACAGGCTTGGATTACAAGGTGGACAGATGGATGTGCTCAAAATTTCCTTGAAGAAATACAGCTTCACACTGTCTTCAGGGGGTCCTTGGCCCATGAATGTTCAAAATTCAGGATGGCATTGAGAACTTCCAACTCGTGCATTGGAAACATGCTTGGAGTCTTTTATTTTGTCTTTCTCATCAGTTGAATTCTATAAAGCTCCCAATCCACAGGCCTATGGCTATTTCTGCAACTTTATAAGCTTCTACACTTTACCAACACATACCTGTACCACCCATTAAAGCTTTGAGTCATCTGCAAAGTTGGAGATATCACATTTGGTTCTTTCACCTAAATCATTGATCCATGTTGTGATGGTTCAGTTCCCAGCACTGATCATTCCCCTACCCCATTGGTCACTGTCTCTCACCTGGTCCAAAATCTGTTCATTCCAACAGTTTTTTCTTTCCTGCACTTCTCAACCCATCCAAACCACCTGCTTTAATTTTGCTCACTTACAATTTTTCCGGGTCTTCATTAAAAGCTTTTGCACAATTCAATACACCTATCCACTGGTCACCCCTGATCTTTTCTACCAGTTGTCTCCTGTAAAAACTCCAGTTGATTTGTTAAGCATGATTTCTCCTTTTTAAACACAGGATGACTGTCTAACCCTGTTAGTTTCCAGCATTTTCTTCTTTACTGATGGTAGACTCACTAATATGATTCCTTGTTAATTTTCTCTGCTCTTTACTCATACTGGTTTTTGTCAGATACTTGGTTCCATGGAAGATTATTTGTGCCTACATTTATGAAGATAAAATTGAAAGCTACATATAATTGTTCTGTCATTGCATTGTTCCCATTTAGAATTATCCTGGATTCCAGTCATAGGGAATAAGGATCTGTTTTCACAATTCTTTAATAGCAGGGTTCAAAATTAACGGTTGCCCGGGTGCCATTGACCACTCAAAGCGCCGCCGAGCAACTAAACACCGAGTCATTTTGCATCGGCGTGCGGGAGGGTTTGTATTGAACACGCTGTTAGCGGGTTTGCAGGCAGCGGCCGCTATCAGGGAGGAGGAGGAGATGATGGAGCCGCTGCTGCTGTTGTGTGGGGCCCGTCATTCGCTCCAACACTTCTGAAGCAGCTGCATTAAAGATACTATAGCTATAGGACTTAGAGCTGCACCGCTCGGCCCCGTTGGCTGGCGGTGGCGAGGAGTTCCCAACGACCAAGGCAGTCCGAGGAGCGCTGACCTTCCTTCCTGCCCACCTCGCCCCCCTTCTCTCTCTTTCTCTCTCTCTGTCTCGCCCCCTTCAACCACACCCACCCTTATCCTGGGACCACTCCTCTACATCCAGCACTGATTCCCATTCCCGCCTCTATTCAGTCCTCACTGACATCCCCTGTGCTCATCTCCCCCCCCAATCTACTCATCCTGCGCTGATCACCCTATCCACCTCGCATTAATTCTCCTGCCGCCATACCCCCCCCATCCATCCTACACTTGTACCCTAATTCACCCTGCATTTACCCCTTTCCCATCCATCCTGTAACTCCACCTGTACTGATTCCCCCATCCATCCTGTACTAATCCATGCATTCATCCCATACTGACCCACCCTCCATTTACCCTGCACCTTCCCCTCATTCATCCTGCAGTGATCCTCCATTCATCCTGCACAGACCCTCAGATCCACACTGCACTGACCCACCTCCCCCCTTTCATCCTGTGCTGACCCCCCCATCCATCCTGTACTGATCCTCCCATTCAAGAAGAAGGGGGGGGGGAATAGTCTGAAGAAGGGTCTCGACCCGAAACGTTGCCGATTTCCTTCGCTCTTTAGATGCTGCCTCACCCGCTGAGTTTCTCCAACACTTTTGTCTACCCCCATCCATCCTGTAGTGACCCCCCCCCCCCCCCATTCAACACCACTGACATCCCCCATGCTCTCCCCTCACAATTTTACCTACTCCAACCAAGGCGTACTAATTCACCTGCCTCAATCCATCCATTCTGCACCGACTGCCTTCTAAGAGGTCTTCATTAGAGGTCTTTAAAATGATGAGAGGGATAGACAGAGTTGACGTGGATAAGCTTTTCCCACTGAGAGTAGGGAAGATTCAAACAAGGGGACATGACTTGAGAATTAAGAGACAGAAGTTTAGGGGTAACATGAGGGGGAACTTCTCAGAGAGTGGTGGCTGTGTGGAATGAGCTTCCAGTGAAGGTGGTGGAGGCAGGTTCGTTTTTATCATTTAAAAATAAATTGGATAGTTATATGGACGGGAAAGGTATGGAGGGTTATGGTCTGAGCGCAGGTATATGGGACTAGGGGAGAATACGTGTTCGGCACGGACTAGAAGGGTCGAGATGGCCTGTTTCCGTGCTGTAATTGTTATATGGTTATATGGTCTTATAATTTTGCTGCATGTCATTGTGGGATATATCATGTCTTGATTGGTGAATGTTTAGTTTGTGACTTTATTTGAAGCAGAAATAATATGGGAATGCTTCATTGAGTATAATTCCGACTGGCAACTACGCGCTTCGTCCGAGCATTTTATCGCACGCGTCATGCAAGCCATCTTAAATGACCACCTAAACTGCCATTTGGCAACCTAAAAAGCTGCCAAGGTTGCCCGGCTGGCAACAGAGAAAAAAGGTTAAGCGAGAGCCCTGAACAGTTCAGCCTGGTCCAGTCCCACAGTTGTGCACACTCACTAACCACAGGTGATCACTTTTCCCAACTGTGTGTCATGGAACCCCAAGATCCCATCCTTACCCTCCCCACCCATCCTTTCCAACCCATCCCACCTCCACCCATATTACTGTAGCTCTCCCACCTATCCACACCCACTGCTGCCGATGGGCTGAGGTTAGTGGGATCCTCTCCATCCCAACACCACGGGAACATCTGTCCAGAGATAAGTACATGCCCTTGGATCCAGGGTGGAGTATGGTCAACACCTGACCTATAAAGGGTGGGATTTTCCATGGGCTCGTCCTCTACCCTTGATTGAGGCAAAGTGTGGGATCCCAGAATAATTCACTGTTTCATACTCTTGGATCATGCTCTCCCTGGGGTTTCTGTGCCCTCCTCGTCTGGCTGGTCCAGGAACTGGCATCACAGGAGATTTCACTGTGTCATATATGGTGGCAGGAATCTCCAGCCTCTCCTTGTTCTGAGCCTGCTGAGAAAGCAGAGAGAGTTCAGAGGATTAGAGTTTATAAATTATGAGAGCGTTAGATAAGACAGGCCGTCAGAACCTTTCTCCCAGGGTGGAAATGTCAAATATTAGAGGGCATAACTTTAAGGTGAGCCGAGACTCAAAAGTGTTTAATTGTCATATGTATTGAAAACAGAAGAATTACATTCTTATTTGGAAGGGCAAATTTTAAAAGAAATGTGCGGGACAATTATTTTACTCAGAGATGCTGGGTGCCAGTAATGCCCCACTTAAGAGGCTTTTGAACAGGCACAATTATGGATGGATGTGGATCACATACAAACAGAGATTAGTTTAACGTGGCTTCTTGTTCAGTGTTGATATTATGGGCTGCAGGGAGCTTGTTTCTGTATGTACTGTTCTATATTATCCTTAGTCACCCATTGCATGGGCAAATTCATGAAGGCGTAAACACTAACTAGGTGTGTGGGGGTACACAGTGTACCCCAGTAACTGGGTGTGTGAGGTCAATGTACCCCAGTAACTGTGTGTTGGGACAGTGTACCCCAGTGACTGGGTGTAGAGACAGTCTACCTCAATCACTGGGGATTTGGGGGAGGACAGTGTATTACCAGTGAGAGTGGAGATGGATGAAGCAGCATCTCCTGTCCAACCTGAAGTGGATGTTGCTGAGATAAGTTTCAGTCTGATCTGAATTTTTTTCATTGAGTGCTTGGGATATTTCTGTGCCTTGTTATTGCTTTGAACTGTGGCAGAGTTCGGTGAGAGCTTACTCAACTATGATTTCTAATTCAGTGTGAGGTTGTGTTGTGCCTATATGGGATTCTGTGTCCTGCCTGCTGCAGAGATAGTAAGGATGGCCCCAGAGAACTGAGGGGTTCAGATCGCCCATCCCTGAGGCAATATGTGTCCCTTTACCATCTCGTTCTCCTCCCGAGGCTGTCTGTTGGCTGGATGTCTCTGTGATGGCTGGGGTTGTGCATAGATAGTCTCCATGTTTGATGGGCCTGTGGGGGAGAGTAAGAAGGATGAGTACCTGCCCTCACCACGCATCATCTCCTTTCCATCCCAGTCACTTTAACCCTCATCCCTGTCAACCATTCTATCCCTCCCCTCCTCACCCTTAGCCCTTCCCGATCTACCTCCTGATCATCCCAGTCCCTCCCACCTTTGTACTTCCTTCCCTCCCGATACTGCCCCCTTCCCCTACCTGCAATCAACCCTTGTGCTGTGACTCATTTCCCTTTCCAACCTTCATATTTCTCTGTTCTCAAATCTCTACCCCATTTACCCACTATTCCCTCCCCTCACCACTTCCTCTTCTCCCTGAGTGCACCTTCTCCATTTCATCCTCTGTCCTCTCCTGCACCAATTCATCATCTCCCATCTAGCACCATGTGCAGTCTTTCCTGGGACTGCGACCACTCTGGCTCATGGGCTGGGTATCAGATACTTGCCTCCAGTGACTAGAGCGTTTTGACCTCCTCCTGTTCTCCTCCTTACGATGAAGCAGACCAGAAAAATGATGCAAACAGCTACACAAGCTGCAACAACCGAAATAATAATAATAATTTGATTCCATGATCTCCTTCGTCCTAAAACAACAGAGGAGTCAAAATTTAATTATTCCATTTCCATTCTAGCTCTCCCACGGACAGAGAGTTGATGGGATCCATCTAGCCACATGGGTTTTGATGAAGTCCTCCATTAATACAGTTTCGGTGCCCTCAGTCCACCCTCTATCCACCCCTCAAAACATTCCCCTCCATCCCCACGTGGAATCCAAGGTGATTTACCTAATTGGATCCAAAATTAGCTTGGTGATGGGAGGCAAAGGGTAAAGGTGGAAGAATATATTTTTGATAGGATGTATTTGACTAGTGCTGCACCATAAAGGTGAAAGAAGATGTTGGTTTACCAGAAAAAGATACAATGTGCTGGAATAACTCAGTGGGTCAGGCGGCATCTCTGGGGGACATAGATAGGTAATGTTTCGGGTCAGAACCCTTCTTCGGACTGATTGTGGTGCATGGGGGAGGGGCGCATGGGGAATGCTGGATGAGTGCTGGGCAAAGCCCGGCAAATGATAGGTAGAAACAGGAAAGGGGGTTGATAGGCAGAAAGTTGGGCAAAGTCCAGCGATTTAAAAGACAAAAGGTGAGATAAGGATAGAAGAAATACTTTATTGTCTTTTAAATGTTATTATGGTGCCCGCTGCAACCACTTCATCAGGTTGCACATTCCATTTATGTACCACCTTCTGTGTGGAAAACATTGTCCAAACGTTTCCACTAAATCTTTCCCCTCGCACATTAAAGCTATGACTTCTATTTCTTGATTCTAAAGCCCTGGAGAAAAGACCATGTTCACCCTATCCATGCTACACGTGATTTTATACACCCCTGTAAGATCATTCAGCCTCCTACTCTCCAAGGAATAAAGTCCTAGCCTGCTCTACCTCTCTGTCTTTTGAGTCATGTCAACGTCCTTGTACATCTTTCTGTACGCTTTCCAACAATGGCATATCTCCTATAGCATGTTGACCAAAATTGAACTCAATATTCCAATGGTGGCTTCATCACGGTTTTGTACAACTGCAACATAGCATCCCAACTTCTATATTGAATGCCTATACTGATAAACGGCACAGTGCCAAAAGCCTTCTTCACCATCCTGTCAACCTGTGATGTTATTTTCAGGGAACTATGCACCTGTACTCAGTTCCTCTGTCGTATGAGACCCTCCAGAGATCAATGTTATAATACATTGATTAAGCCAGCTGGAATATATTGTGTACAATTTTGGCCATCATACTATAGAAAGGGTGTGATTTCACTGAAGCAGTGCAGATATTCACCAAAATGTCTGAGATTGAATGTTTCAGTTATGAGCGGAGACTGGACTGGTTGGGTTTCTTTTCTTTAGAGTGGAGGAGGCTGGGAGTGGAGGAGTACTATTATAGATGCATCACATTATGAGGGACCGAGATAGGGGAGATAGTGCAGGGCTCCCTTGGCAGCTTTTTAGGTTGCCAAATGACAGTTTAGGTGGTCATTTAAGATGGCTTGCATGACGCGTGCAATAATGTGCTCGGACGAAGTGCGTAGTTACCAGTCAGAATTATACTCAATGAAGCATTCACATATTATTTCTGCTTCAAGTAAAGTCACAAACTAGACATTCACCAATCAAGACATGATATATCTCACAATGACATGCAGCAAAATTATAAGACAGTATCTCAACTCTTTTTACACATTGCGTTGTAATTTCTATTAGTTCTTTCCACTTCCAAACAAAAATGTGGTTGGATTATTCAGCGTATGATCAACCCGTGTCAATAAATCCTGGACCATGGTAACATATATGCGTACGTATAGTTGTGAATGTTGCTCATTAAATAACTACAGTACTGATACTCCATATTAAGAGCATTGATTTGCCGTTAAAATAAATTCTGTATTAACTTGTCAACGGTAACAGTGACAATCGAACACTGCGGTTTTAATGTTTCATGTGTTCACAATTTAATTAATCCATCTTTATAGATTAAAACAAATAATAACATTGGGAATTAAAAGGCAGAATGGTTAGAAGGCAGTCGGTGCAGAATGGATGGATTGAGGCAGGTGAATTAATACGTGTTGGTTGGAGTAGGTAAAATTGTGAGGGGAGAGCACAGGTGATGTCAGTGGTGTTGAATGGGGGGTTCAGTACGGGATGGATGGGGATAGACAAAAGTGCTGGAGAAACTCAGCGGGTGAGGCAGCATCTATGGAGCGAAGGAAATAGGCAACGTTTCGAGTCGAGACCCTTCTTCAGACCTTTCGCCCCATTCTTCTTGAATGGGAGGATCAGTACAGGATGGATGGGGGGGGGGGGAGATCAGTGCAGGATGAATGGAAGGGGGGGGGGGGGGTCAGTACAGTGTGGATCGGAGGGTCAGTGCAGGATAAATGGGGAATCACTACAGGATGAATGGGGGAAGGTGCAGTGTAAATGGAGGGTGGGCCAGTACGGGATGAATGCGTGGATTAGTACAGGATGGATGATGGGTGAATCAGTACAGGATGGATGGAGGAGGTGCAGGATGGATGGGAAAGGGGTAAGTACAGGGTGAATTGGGGAACCAGTGTAGGATGGATGGGGGGGGGGGGGGGGGGGGGGTATGGTGGCAGGAGAATTAATGCGAGGTGGTTAGGGTGATCAGCGCAGGATGAATAGATGGGGTAGATGGGGAGGGGAGCACAGGGGATGTCAGTGAGGACTGAATATTGAGGCGGAAATGGGGATCAGTGCGGGATGTAGAGGAGGGGTCTCAGGATAAAGGGGGGGGGCGTACGATAGAGAGAGAGAGAGAGAGAGAGAGAGAGAGAGAGAGAGAGAAGGGGGGCGAGTTGGGGGAAGGAAGGTCAGCGCTCCTCGGACAACATAGTCCCGCTGCTTAGGCCATTGGGAATTCCTTGCCACCGCCTCCCTCCTCCGCCGGCCAACGGGGCCGAGCTGTGCAGCTCGAAGATCCTATAGTTATAGTATCTTTGGTGCAGCTGCTTCAGAAGTGTCGGAGCGAATGACGGGTCCTGCACAGCAGCGGCAGCAGCTCCATCTCCTCCTCCTCCCTGATAGCGGCCGCTGCTTGCAAACCTGCTAACGGCGATAACCGCTTTCAAAACAAACCCTCCCGCATGCCGAGGCCTCCTCCCTCCCTCCTCCCAACCTCGGCGTGCGGGAGTGGTTTTTTTTAAGCGCCGTTAGCGCATTTGCAAGTAGCGGCCGCTATCAGGGCGGGCGGGGTGCGGGAGGAGGAGGAGATGGAGCCGCTGTTCGGTGCCCGTCATTCGCTTCGACCCTTCGTCACCACACACCTAGTATCTTTCTCACGCAATACAGCCGTCACCGCCGACACAAAACGTCTCGTTCCCTTTCTCCTGAGATGCTGCCTGACATGCTGAGTTACTCCAGTTTTTTGTGTCTATCTTTGGTACAAACCAGTATCTGGTTGCCAAGCCGGGTAAAATGACTCGGTGTTTGGTTGCCTGGCGGCGCTTTGAGTGGTCAATGGCACCCAGGCAATCGTTAATTTTGAGTCCTGTAGTGTGAATAGATTTTTCTAATAGAAGATATATATTTAAGGAGAGTAGTGAAAGGTTATAGAGGATCTGTGGAAGATTTGTTTCGCCTGGAGGGCAGACAAAATCTGAAACACACTCCCTAAGAAGGTGGTGGGGCAAATATTCTCACAGTATTAAAGCCTCTGGGCAAGGGCATACATTTCCAAGGCTAGAAAGCTATGGATCAAGTACTGGTCCCATTGGGCAGACTATACAAACATTTACAACCACACACTACCAGCCTCAGGACTCTAACTCAGGAGTCAAACTACTGAATGGTCCACCCATAAGCCAGGTATAATCCTGATCTTGCAATCTACCACATTGCCAACATTGGACTTTTTCTTTGAAACTAACATTACAATGCTGCAAATATATATTCTGCATTCCGGTATTTTTCTTTTGATTGTGTATAGCTTGATTGTAGTTATATGTATGTTTAAGAAGGAACTGTAGAGGCTGGAAAATCAAATGTAGACAAAAATCCTGGAGAAACTCAGCGGGTTAGGCAACATCTATGGAGCGAAGGAATTAGGCAACATTTCGGATCGAAACCCTTCTTCAGTCTGAACATGTTACCCACATTATTCTACATTTGTTAGATCCTTGCCCGCTCACTTAACTTGCCTTATTAGCCTTTAATAATTACCTTATGCTCATTCATAACTTACTTTCCTACGTTTTGGGCCTTTTACACGAGTCATGTTAAAATTCATATACTGGTGGAGGCTCCAGAACGAGCCCTTTGGCAATATTATATGTTGTTCATTTATGCCTACTCTGTTTCCTGTTATCCTGCCAGTCTTCTGTTCACTCCAACACAAATTCTGCTGCACTACAAGCTTTTATTTTCTTCAATAACGTTTGATGGAACATCTCCATGAAATGCCTTATGGAAATCTAATAACAGTGCACCTTCATTAGTTTCTGTTCCTTCTTGTTTGTAACAAAGTGCCCTAAGACACATTTCTTCCCTCAGTGATTCTCTCTGGAGCTAACTTATTTCACATAGATTCAAATTGCAATTTCACTTTTTGTATTTTGGACCCACCCAAGCTTTCAGGTCTGTTCAGCATGATGTTGAATAAAAGTTTGGAATCCTACAGTTCCAGCATGGATTTCTTTCTCTCTTCTGTAATTCATCTCCTATTTGCACCTTCTACAGCCAGGTTCTGTACAGAAAACAAGTATTCACCATCTCTCAGCCAGCATCACCATCGCCTCTGTTATGTGTGTGTCTCTCTGTCGCTATCATTGGCATTCTCTCAGTATTTCCGATTCCACCTTTCTGTCACATAAAATACATTTGATTTCTAATTTTTCCAATTTCTGACATAAAATCATCGACCTGGAATGTTGGTTATCTTTCTCTCATATCATTGGCTTTTGAACCGTTGGAGCATTTCCAATATCTTCTGTTTTTATTGCATATTTCCAAAATCAGCAGTGTGTTTCACTCACCCGATGTGGCCTGTTTGCAGTCGTCCGTCAGCCAGATCTGGGCCGTGCCCTCACTGACCAGGTTGCTGGCCTCACACTTGTACTCAACGTCCCCGACCCCTGCTGTGTGATGAACCTCTATCGTCTCTCCGTGTCGCCGGGGGCGATGGATGGTGCCGTTTCCCAGAGGTTCTCCTCCCCTCCACCACCTGAAGCTGGTGGGGTCGCCAGAGGTCACGGAGCAGGTCAGCTTGCAAATCCCGGTGATGTTCTGAATCTTAATCTGTGTTCCTGTCACGGGCTCTGAGGATGGGGTAGAGAGAAGAAAGATGAGTAAAGGAGATCCTTGTGGACCCCACGATACCCAACACCCCGGCTCCAAGAGCCACGTCAACATTAAGCCACTCCCAGCTAATTTCCACCCACCAGTTTAACTCTTCCCTGCCCCCCCCCCCCCCCCCTCAGTTCAGCGAGTTGTTGCTGTGAGAAGTCCACACGTGATGCGCCCTCTTCACATCCACCAACTCTCCACCATGTCCTGCTTATGGCTCTGTATCTTAAGTGATAGGAGTTGAATTAAACCATTTGGCCCATCAAATCTACTCCACCATTCAATCATGGATGATTGAACCTGGGGATTCTCTCCAGGCGCAGGGTTTTTTTTCACTTCCTCAAAAGGTCCCTGCGTCCCTTGTGCACCTGAGTGTGACCCAGCCCAGACCGGTCCTGAACCTGATCCAAGAGTGTCAGCCCTGTGACTGTGATGAGCACAGACCCAGACTGGGATAGTGTGCCATGTTCCAGAGTGAATCCAGCACCATGCAGATCCTGGGTCACACACCGTCTCCCCCACAGAGACTGAAACAGCTCACAAATCGGGGGTGTAAATAGCAAGTTGTTCCCAGTCTTGTGATGGGACACATTCTGAGAGGGGAACCAAGTTGTCAGAATGAAAAAATGTCAAAATGGACAGAGCAGAGATCTGGGGCTGCAGAGTCACCCTCACTGAAAGCAGATACATGGGCAGGGAAATCTCCTGATCACTGCCCCCCCCCCCCCCCATCCTCAGCAGATGAACTAGCTCTACCCCATGTTGGACCACACTTAGAATGCGTCCTGAGACCAGCAAAGGCCAGAACGTCCTCTAGGTGGGGATTTCAATGTCCAACATGGGAGTGGGTTGGTAGCACCTCCACAGACTGAGCCTCCAACTCCTGAGGGACAGCGGGCCATGGTGGGCTGCGACCAGGGATAATCTGGCCTGACCTGGCCATCCCCAGGCTACCAGTGGCAGGTGCATCTGTCCCTGACACCAATGATGAGACTTATCACTGTACAGTCCTTGTGGAGACAAGTCTGGTCTTCACACCAAAGGCTCATCCCCATCATATTGTGTGGCACCTACAATTGAGCTCAGTGGGAGAGGCTCAGAATAGATCATGCAGCTGACAACTGGGGTCTATGCGTTCCTGTGGACAGCAGCAGAACTGTCCACCACGCAGACTGTAACCTCATGGTTCACGCCACCATTCCTGTCACCGAGGGGGGTCAACCCTGGTTTACTGAGGAGCGCAGAGGACATGAAGCAGCACCAGGTGGAGATAAACACGACAATGTTATATTCACAAATATGGCTTTATTTTCTCCCTATGTGAACAACACACGTAAATATTATTTTATTTACTCCCTTGCTGGGTCAGCAGAGCTTGAGAGACATTATAAACACACATCAAGCAGGATTAAAGAGGGCCTTAAATTGTTCAGTTCCAGCTGCATTCTTAAGTAAAAACCAAAAATGCTGAAAATAGTTAGAAGGTCAGGCCGCATCTGTGGCAAGAGAAACAGTTAACATTTTAGGTTGAAGACTCGTCTTCAGTCATAGTCTTTGACCTAACGTCTGTATGACGTTATGACTGCAATCACTTACTAGTTGGGTAATGTGCTTCTTTGTTATTAAACAATTTACCATGTTATTCTACATTTGTTAGATCCTTGCCCGCTCACTTATCTTGCCTTATTATCCTTTAATAATTACCTTATGTCCACTTCATATCTTACTTTCCTACATTTTGGGCCTTTTACACGAGCCATGTTAAAATTCATATACTAGTGGAGGCTCCAGAACAAGCCCTATGGCAATATTATATGTTGTTCATTTATACCTACTCTGTTACCTGTTATCCTGCCAGCCTTCTGTTCATTCCAACACAAATCCTGCTGACCTACAAGCTTTTATTTTCTTCAATAACTTTTGATGGAACATCTCCATCAAATGCTTTATGGAAATCTATTAACAGTGCACCTTCATTAGTTTCTGTTCTTTCTTATTTGTAACAAAGTGCCCTAAGACACATCTCTTCCCTCAGTGACTCTCTCTTTGGAGCTAACTTATTTCGTGTAGATTCTAATTGCTATTTCTCTTTTTGTATTTTGGACACACCTAAGCTTGCAGGTCTGTTCAGCGTGATGTTGAATAAAAGTTTGGAATCCTACAGTTCCAGCATGGATTGTTTTCTCTCTTCTGTAATTCATCTCGTAATTGCACCTTCTACAATCAGGTTCTGTACAGAAAACAAGTATTCACCATCTCTCAGCCAGCACCACCATCGCCTCTGTTATGTGTGTCTCTCTGTCGCTATCATTGGCATTCTCTTTGTATTTCCGATTCCACCTCTGTCACATAAAATACATTTGATTTCTAACGTTTCCAATTGCTGACATAAAATCTTCGAACTGGACTGTTGTTTATCTTTCTCTCATATCATTGGATGTAGAATCTTCGGAGTGTTTCCGATATTTTTTGTTTTTATTACACATTTCCAGTATCAGCAGTGTGTTTCTCTCACCAAATGTGGCCTGTTTGCAGTTGTCTGTCAGCAGGATCTGTGCCGTGCCCTCACTGACCAGGTTCCTGGCCTCACATCTGTACTCAACGTCCCCGACCCCTGCTGTGTGATGAACCTCTACCGTCTCTCCATGTTGCGAGACGTGGTGGGTGCTGTCATTTCCCAGAGGTTCTTGTCCCCTCCACCACCTGAAGCTGGTGGGGTCGCCTGAGGTAACGGAGCAGGTCAGGTTGCAGATCCCGGTGATGTTCTGAGCCTTAATCTGTGTTCCTTCCACGGGCTCTGAGGTTGGGGCAGAGAGAAGAAAGATGAGTAAAGGAGGTCCATGTGGGCCCCACAATACCCAACACCCCGTCTCCAACAGCCACAGGTGAACTTTAATCCGATCCCAGCTCATTTCCACCTACCAGTTTAACTCTTTCCCCCCCCCCCCTTCAGTTCAGCGAGTTGTTGCTGCACAAAGTCCACACGTGATGCGCCCCCTTTCCAACTACTACTGCCCGCAATCATCCACCAACTATCCACCATGTCCTGTTTATGGCTCTGTATCATGTGATAGGAGTAGAATTAAACCATTTGGCCCATCAAATCCACTCCGCCATTCAATCACGGATGATTGAACCTGGAGATTCTATCCAGATGCAGGGTTTTTTTCAATTCTGCAAATGGTCCCTGTGTCCCTTATGCACCTGAGTGTGACCCAGCCCAGGCCGGTCCTGGACCTGGTCCAAGAGTGTCAGCCCTGGGACTGTGATGGGCGTAGACCCAGACTGGGATAGTGTGCCATGTTCCAGAGTGAATCCAGCACCATGCAGATCCTGGGTCCCACACCGTCTCCCCCACAGAGACTGAAACAGCTCACAAATCGGGGGTGTAAATAGTAAGTTATTCCCAGTCTTGTGATGGGACACATTCCGAGAGGGGAACCAAGTAGTTAGAATGGAGAAACTGTCAAAAGGGACAGAGCAGAGATCTGGGGTTGCAGAGTCACCCTCACTGAAAGCAGATACATGGGCAGGGAAATCTCCTGATCACTGCCCTCAATCCTCAGCGGATGAGCTGGCTCTCCCTCATGTTGGACGACACTTAGAAAATGTCCTGAGAGCAGCAAAGGCCAGAATGTCCTCTAGGTGGGGATTTCAATGTCCACCATGGGAATGGGTTGGTAGCACCTCCACCTGGCCACCCAGGCTACCAGTGGCAGGTGTATCTGTCCCTGACACCAATTATGAGACTTCTACCTCGTCAGTCCCTATGTCTTCCCTCGCAAGGGACTGAATTCCATCCCTCACCAGCCGAGCTACTCCCCCTCCTCTGCCCACCTGCCTGTCCTTTCTATAGGATGTATAACCCTGAATATTAAGTTCCCAGGCTCGATCCACCTGCAGCCACGTCTCAGTAATCTCCACAATGTCATATCTACCAACCTCTAACTAGGTATGTTGCAAAGCGTACCTGAAGCGTCACTGAAAATCTGTCCCAGCCCGTGTGCTCGATTTTGGCGCCGTTTAGAGGGGGGCGGGTTTAAAACGTGATTTTCTCTAGGCTGTTCAAATCGAGTTTGTTCAGCCTAGTTAATTATTAACGAAAATTCGCTGGTAGGTTCCCTCACATGAGCTATTATTAGTTTTACGAGTTTTTCCTAAGTGCTATAGTAGTTTAAAAATTAACCTCTAAACCCCCGACGGCTCGCAACCAGCTATAGAGCAGAAATCTGAAGGGTAGCAGTATTTTTTTACATTAAAAAGGGCTTCTTAAGATCACTTTATACAAAGTTTAATATTGCGAGTAGCTAATTTTGGGCCCATTATATCCCGCAGTATTTTTCTGGGCATTTGAGAGCACAAATCTACCACAATGTGAACGTTCTAAACCAGCGCGTTCACAGGATCCCACAAGAAAGCGGATTTAAAATGGACTTTAATTCACAGCAGTTGAACACTAAATTCCTTCCATTTGGCCTATAAATTAATGTAAATGAGATTTAAAAATCATGTTTTATTGTGAATTATTTGTGAATATTATTTGGACACTTAGGCTATTTAAAAATGTTAATCATTTATTAAGAAATGGATAGATGTTTAGATCTAGTAATTGAAGTTTGAAATTAGCTACAAGTGGGTAACTAACTAATTATATGCTTTAATTTCAGGTCATCCGAGTAAGATTATTTTATATTTGTTTCAGAATGCTTCAATCTATGATAACTGAAATTTCATTCAGTTCTCTTAATTTTTAAGAAGGTTATGTGCTTTTGACTGTTCACGATCACAGCTTTTTTGTTATGTCCATAGAAAATCAATAGGGAACAAGATGCTAATTTCCGAGTATGAAAATGGCCATAACTTTTTAAATACTTGAGATATGAAAGTGAATTAGGTGCCAAATTAAACTTCTTTTTATGCTTTATCTGATGGGATAAATTACAGACTTGATTTTTTAAATCTCAAAATTTTGTAACATTGCTACTCTAACTGAGCCTCAAGCTCATCTACTTTACTCCTTATACTTCGCACATTCATATACAATAACTTTTAATTCCTAACACATCTCACCTTTCACATCGATCCCTCTTACACTTGGCCATACTCTCCTATCCCTTTGTGAGCTTCCTTTCCCGTTAATTCTGGGGTCATTAACCATCCCTTTACTCTCTTTCTCTTTAACTCCGTCCTCGACTATCCCATTTGACACCCCACCCCCCTTATTCAGTTTAAAACCACCCGTGTAGCAGTGGCAAACTGCCTGTCATAACGCTGGTCCCCCAAAAGTACCATATGTCCTTTTATTCTGAGGCTATGGCCTCGGGTCCTGGACTCAATCATTAATGGAAACATATTCTCCGCATCCAGTCTATCCAGGAAACAGCAGAGAGCCCCTATACATATCCAGCTCCAGGCAACTTCCAAGCTATAGTACTGAAGACCTGTACTCCTGAAGTCGTGGCACGTCTGGCCAAGTTGTTTTTGCAACATTGGCATCCAGTGACAATGTGGAAAATTCCCCTCATGTTTGCTGTTCAAAAACAGGATGAATCCAATCAGCTGATCACCTTCCAATTGGTCTACTCTTGATCACCAGCAAAGTGAGAGAAGCTATTGTTGACACTTCTATCAGACAGCAATTACCAATAACCTGCTCACTGAAGCTGAAGATCTTATCTGAAGATCTCATCAGGCCTTTGGTCCAAGAGTGGAACGAAAAGCTGAGTTGCAGAGATAAGGCGAGGATGACTGTCCTCAACATCAACGCATTGTTTGACTGAGTGACATTAGGGAGCTCTTGTAAAACTAAAATCAATGAACATCCAGGGGTTAACACTCTGACGTGAGTCACACCTCACACGGAGGAAGATGGTTGTGGTCATTGGAGGTCAGTCAACCGAGCCACAGGTCATCACTGCAGGTGTCCCACAGGGCAGTGTCCTGGGCTCAACCAGCTGCTTCATCAATTACCTTCCTGGCATTGCAACATTTGACTGATGATGGCACAATGTTCAGTTCCATTATCAACTCAACTGCATGCAGCAGGACCCAGAGAACATTCAGGCAGTGGCTGATAAGTGGGAAGTTTGCAACCACGTGATGGAAGTGTCAGCAGGAGACAGCCCCGTGCTTGAGACTCAATGATTCTCCCAGCAGCAAGTCCCACATCATCAAAACAACGGAACAGCAACTCAACAATACTAATTACACATGCTCTGTGGCTATTGGAGAAAGTTTGAGGCTGGGTATCCCGTAGGAGTGACTCACTTCCTGACACCCTGACCTTTCCCCGTCTACATGGCACGTCAGGAGTGTAAAGCGCCTGTCCCACTTTCACGACCTTTACAGGCGACTGACGACCGTGATAGGTCGCCAACATTTTCAACATGTTGAAAATTCAGCGATGACCAGAAAGATGCCACGACTCTTTGGAGACCTCTCACGACTACGGTCGCGAGCGGTCTCCCATGGTCATGAGTGGGCACCCGCGACATGTCACCAGGGGTCGCCTGTATGGTCGTGAGAGGTCTCCAAAGAGTCGTAGTGTCTTTCTGGTCGCCGCTGAATTTTCAACATGTTGAAAATTTTGGCAACCTATCACGGGTCCCAGCAGTTGCTTGTAAAGGTCGCAAAAGTGGGACAGGCACTTAAGGGAACACTCTTCAAATACCTGGGTGAGTGCAGCTCCAACATCTCTCGAGAAGTTGCCATCACCTACAACTGAAGCAGCTGCTTAATCAGATCCCTACCCACTTCCCTAAATACTCCCACCGTCCAGCAGCCTAAGCTCTTCCTCCTCCATCCTAACATCATCCTTCTGCCACTCTGAGCACTGGCACCACCACCCCAAGCAGTCCCTCTGTCCAATCCCTAAACATTCCATCCCTCCACAAATGTGGGTGGTGTGTGTGTCATCCAGAAAATTCACCAGGGAGTCTGAAGGAAATTCCCTTCCCCGTGGAGCAGTGAGAACGTGGGAACCGTTCACGATTCGATGCTTCACGGCCCAGCGTCCGGGATGTGATGGGTCTGTCCCCCAGCCTGGCACTACACTGGGACCATGACCCCCACTCTGCACACTGGCAGTCAGTGAGGTTCAATAAACTGGGGAATGCACAGGATCTGCCCTCGCCCATTAATTGGGAGTGTTCAGGAGCCGGGGGCTTCCGCGGCAGTCTCACTCACCGTACACCTCCAGTCGAACTCTTGCCCGAGTTTCACCTCCTGAACGTGTAATAACATCCACCTGGTAATCACCAGCGTCATCTCTCCGTAAATCACGGATTTCCAGACTGAAGTTCCCGCAGTGAAGAGTTACCCGTCCCGTGTAGTTGATGGTATAGTATTCAATAGTCTCAGCCGAGCACTTGGCTATCTTGGTGTTGGGTGATGTCCGGCTCCACTCAATGCTGTCAACATCCGGTGCAGCTGTGATCCCAGCAGGTAAGGAGACCGAGTGTCCCCGAGCTCCGGTCACGTTGGCAGCGGCGGCCCCAGTCCCAGCTGAGGAGACAAGAGAGGCAGTCAGCAGGAGAGCTCGGTGACTGGAGGAGGAACGGAGCTGGGAGAATCACAGAGCACAGGAGTAGGCCATGCGGCCCATCGTCTGGCTCCCGGCTCTGTTAGAGACCCGGCCCACAGTTCCTACATCACATAGTGAGCCCACGGGGGGAACAGAGTGAAGACATTCTGCACCGGGGCCGAGGAAAGAAGTTACTGCCGGCAGCCAGATATAGACGGATGGGTCAGGGGGAACAGACACGGCAAATGGGACCTGGTCTGAAAATGAAGGGGGATGGGGTGAGTTTGGAGAGAGTGAACATGGTGGAGGAACGGGGTAAATGGTAGGGTGTGAGTAATATGGTGGGGCAGATCCCTGGAAAGAAGCAGACCCCTGGAGTGCACTTACACAGATCCCTGAAGGAGGAAGTAAGGACAGGTGGGTGACTGAATACCACACAAGAAACTGGATCAAAAGGTGAGAGCACATGATCCAGGGAAAATTGGCCAATCGGATGCAAAATTATCTGGGTGATTGGAGGCAGAAGATATTGGTAGAGGGTTGGTTTTGTTATTGGAACCCTGTGACCAGTCGTGTACTGCAGGGATTGTTGTTGGGATTCTTACTGCCCGAGTACAATAAAAATGTTTAATTCGTAAGTTTGCAGATGACACAAAAAAAAAATCAGTGGAGTCATTGTTCGGAACATGGTCATAGACTGTAGAATATACTGTTAGAAACATAGAAAATAGGTGCAAGAGTAGGCCATTCTGCCCTTCGAGCCTGCACCGCCATTCAATATGATCATGGCTGATCATCCAACGGTATCCTGTACCTGCCTTCTCTCCATACCCCCTGATACCTTTAACCACAAGGGCCACATCTAACTCCCTTTAAAAATATAGCCAATGAACTGGCCTCAACTACCTTCTGTGGCAGAGAATTCCAGAGATTCACCACTCTCTGTTCAGTTGTTAAAATGGGCAGAGCGATTACAGGTGGAATTTGTTTCTAATAAGTGCAAAATTTGCCATTTTGGGAAGTTATAGAATTAGAACATATTAAGAATGGTAGGGTCATAATGAGTGTTGAAACACAGAGGGATCTTGATATACTCGGTCCAAGGATCTCTACAGGTGGCAGCATAGGTGGATCTGGTGGTGAAGGTATACGGAATATTTGCCTTCATTGGTTGAACACAAGTTCACCTGCACTTTGTCTAGCCTCATCCACTGCATCTGGTGTTTATGATGTAGCCTCCTTTACATCAACAGGATGAAGCATAGATTCGGCAACCATTTTACCGAGCACTAGCCCTCGGTCTGCCAAGGCCTGCTGCATCTCTTGGCTGCTAACTATTTTTAAATCACCTGGGCCTTTCTGTCCTGGACCTCCTCCATTGTCAAAATGAGGCTACATGCAGACTGGAAATAGCACCTCAAATTCCATCTGTCGCTTACAACCCATAGAATTCTCCAATATTAGGGAACTCTTCTGCCTGGCCACTGTTCTTTTCCACATTATCCCCGCGCACCCCACTTCCCAGCACAATCAGTCCGGGGGAAGGGTTCCAAGATAAAACGTCACCTATCTATGTTCTCCAGAGATGCTGCCCACAGCAGTTACTCCAGCACTTTATATCTTTGGTTCTTTTTTTTGGTAAACCAGCATTTGCAGTTCCTTATATCGCCATACCAAAGGTGTTAGAGGTTATGGTGAAAAGGCAGGAGAATGGGGTTAGGAGGGAGAGATAGATATTATATATAATATTGAACACCCAACACAGATCCTTTTGGAACTCCATTGGTCACAGACCTCCAGCCAGAATAACACTCTCCCCCCACAACCTTCTACCTTCTATGAGTGAGCCAGTTCTGAATCTGAATGTCCAAGTCGCTGTGGATCCCATGAATCTTAAATCAGGCCCTTCATCCCAGTGCTATGACATTATCTGGCTTTCAACCTCTCCAAACACCAACCATTTGCTGGTTCATTTATTGTGTATTCCCAACCTTGTTTTGCTTCTCCAAACATCTCACCACACACCTCTCTGGAGTAAACTTCATTTCCCTGCCCAGCTGACCAGATTTCTCCTCCTCAGTTCTTCATTCTCCTCCTCATTGTCAATGACACACAATTTTTAACTTCTGCAAATTGACCCCTCTCTCTCTGTCTTTGTTTCTCTCTCTTTTTCTCTCTCTCCCTCTCTCTCTCTCTCTCTCTCTTCATCTTCCCCCTCCTCCTCCTCCATTTGTGTGTGTGCAAGGAACTGTCTCTGCTGTGTTGTGCCATTCTGTTATTAGACATCTCACTTGGAGTTGGGGTTCATTACTGTTATCCATCAGAGCTCATAGTCTGAATGCCCAGAGCCCTGTAGAAGTCAGAAGCTGCTGTCAGGGTGCAATGAGCTGGTTCTGATAGGGAGGGTGTTTGGTCAAACATTGCATCAAATGGTGGCAGGAAGTGGTTCAGGCTCAGAACACTTTGCTGAACAAGAAGTATGTGAAGTGAAAAATAGAGCTGGACTGCGGATGTAAAGCGAGAGTAGTGGAATGGGTGGAGGGCGGGAGGTTGTTGAAGGGAGGGAGGGAGGGAGGGAGGGAGGGAGAGAGATAGCGAGGCACAAATGGCAATACAATGTTAACTACAGAGAGGTTTGTAGAGATGTCAGGAACCAGCAGAAAGTGACAGAACTGGAGAAAGAGGCACAGAAATAGGGTCAGTGAGAGAAGGAGTGTTTCGATAGAGAGAGAGATAAAGAAAGATAACATCAGCAGAATGGAAGAGGGGCTGTGAATGACAGAGAGATGGACCGAATGAGAGACCAGTGTGTCCCACCTTTATGACAGTGTGGCAGCATTTGGGCTAGCATGAAGCCAGGAAATTACCACAATGGGTTGAATGGGTTGGAAAACCTGCACAATCCTCATACCCATCGATAACCAGAGTTGATCATTAATATCTGTACTTACCTACAAAGACGGCGATGAGGGATGCACAGAGTAGGAAGGGGATCCTCCTCAAAGAAAAGTGCCACATCTTGAAGTGATGTTTCAGCGATGCGAGATTTAAAATAAGTGAAAAGATCAGGAACTGACTCCTCCTCAGACCCGCCTGTGATAGGGTAATAGGCAGCATGTTCTGCATGTGACAGAGGATACATACAGAGAAGAAACACATTGCACTGACCTCTTCCGTACCAACATTCTGACTTGTTTGCTTTTTCATTTTGTTTTAATTAGAATCTCTATCCCAGTCTCTATGCATCAGTTGATCTCTGTCTCATGGACCGTATTATTATAACTCTCTACATATGTGACTCTCTCTACATCGTTGCATGTACCTCTCCATGCACACATCCGCACACAGTCCTGTTCTCTCTCCACCGCACTCTCTCTCTCTCTCTCTCTCTCTCTCCTCTCTCTCTCTTCTCCCCTTTCTCTCTCTCTCTCTCTCTCTCTCTCTCTCTCTCTCACACACTCTCTCTGTCTGTTTCTCTCTCTCTCCTCTCTCTCCTCTCTCTCTCTCTCTCTCTCTCTCTCTCTCTCTCTCCACTCTCTCTCTCTTATCTTCTCTTCATCCTCTCCTCTCTCTCTCTCTCTCTCTCTCCTCTCTCTCCCTCTCTTTTCCTGTGTACTGCAGTGCAGCCAATGTAACTCCACTTTCCAGTGAGTGAGAAAAGGGGGAATTATAAACCAGTTAGCCTTACATCGGTAGTGGGGAATAGAGCTGGAGTCGATTATAAAAGATGTTATAGCAGCGCATATGGAAAACAGTGACGGGATCGGTCAAAGTCAGCATGGATTTATGAAGGGGATATCATGTTTGACTAATCTTTTGAAATTTTTTGACGAGGTAACAAATTGAATGTATAAGGGAGAGCCACTGGATGTGGTGCATCTGGACTTTGAAAAAGCCTTTGAAAAGTTCCCACACAAGAGATTACTGCGCAAACGTACAGCACATGGTATTGGGGGTAAGGTATTGACATGGTTGACATGGGTAGAGAACGGATTGGCAGACAGGAAGCAAAGAGTAGGCATTAACGGGTCCTTTTCAGAATGGCAGGCAGTGACTAGTGGGATGTCGCAAGGCTCGGTGTTGGGACTCCCATTGTTTACAATATATACTAGACTGTGGGTGTAGGCGGCATGCAGCGTCACACACACTAACTATCTCCCCCGCACTCACGCTAATTACCCCCCTTGATATTATATTAATATTATTAATTTGCTCCTTTTACCCCATAAACACCTTATCTACTGACGCATAGCCCCCAACTTGCAGTCACACCTAGAGAGGGGGGGAGGGGGCGGGTGTAGAGAGTGAGGGCAGAGAGAGAAGGGGCAGAGACAGAGACACAGAGAGAGGGGCAAGAGGGAGAGGGGGGTGGAGCGGAGGAGAAGAGGGAAGGGGGGGAGGAAGGAGGGGAGGAGAGGGTGAGAATGAGGGGGAGATAGAGGGGGTGTGCTGAGAGGGGGGTGAGGGGGAGAGGTGGGGAGCAGGGAGGGGGAGGTAGGGGGGAGGGAAGAGGGTAGAGAGTGTGGAGGGGAGGGGGTTTAAGGGGAGGGGAGGGGGGGGAGAGGTGGGGGGTAGTGGAGGGGAGAGGGGGGGTGGGGAGAGAGAGAGGGGGAGGGGGAGGGGAGGAGAGGAGGGAGGAGGGAGAGGGAGGGGGGAGGGGGAAAGAGGGGGTGTGCTGAAAGGGGAGGGTGAGAGGGGGGGAGCAGGGACGGGTGGAGGGAAGGGGGTAGGGGTGTGTGGAGGGGAGGGGGTTTAGGGGAAGGATGGTGGGTGAGGGGATGGGGATGGAGGGGGAGAAAAAAGGGGGGGAGGAGGAGGAGGAGGGGGGGAGAGGAGAGGGGGGGGTGGAGAGGAGAGGGGGGGGGGGAGAGGAGGAGGGGGGAGAGAGAGGAGGGGGGGGGAGGGGGAGGGGGGGGAGAGGAGAGGGGGGGGGGGGGGGAGAACCTAAAAAACATTTTAGAACCAAAAAAGACACATTCTGCAAGCATTGTAGAACCAAAAAAGAGACACTTTTTGCAAACATTTTAGAACCAATAAACACTTTTTGCAAACATTTTAGAACCAATAGACACATTCTGCAAGCGTTTTAGAACCATTAAGGCCACTTACGTTTGAGTAGACATGTGTTCAGTGTTATTCACAGTTCAGAGAAACGTGACCCTCTGCCTTCTTCCAGCTTGCAGACACTGATTGAGGCACACCACTTCCTGGTTTTATAGTCCCTCCCCCCTGCCGCCAGCAGGGGCAGCAGAGAGAATGGGGAATTTTGTAAAATCATTAATATCTCTGTCATTTTTCATCGATGGGAAAAATCCTCGGCACACATATGGCGGAGGGGCGCTCTGAGCAAGGTGGCCAAAAATGACGGCCGTAGGTGGTGGCGTTCTCTCGGAAATTGCAGCACAGATGGCCAAAACCGGTCAAGAACAGACTTTTAGTAATATAGATTAACGATTTAGACAAGGGAATTAAATGTAACATCTCTACGTTTGCAGATAACACAAAGCTTGGTGGCATTGTGAGCTACGAGGAGGATGCTATGAGGCTCAGGGTGACTTGGATAGGTTGGATGAGTGAGCAGAAGCATGGCAGATGCAGTATAATGTGGATTAATGTGAGGTTATCCATTTTGGTGGCAAGAACAGGAAGGCAGATTATTATCTGAATGGTGTCAGATTAGGAGAAGTGGGGGTGGGGGGGTGGGGAGGGTGCAACAAGACCTGGGTGTGCTTGTACATCAGTCACTGAAAGCGTGCAGCTACAACAGGCTATGAAGAAAGCCAATGGCATATTGTATTGAATTTCCTTATTGTCATTGTCATTCAAACTATTTTACCGGAGATCAGCGCAGACGGAGACGGAGATACGAAAAGGAAAAGGTCACATCCCCGTTGAAGGAAGAGGTTTTAAAAAAGTTTCCCCCACCCCCCACACATACACAACTAAAAATAAACTAAAACATGCATCTAACAAGACAAAAGAAAACAAAAAAAAGAAAAGACAGACAGACTGCAGGCGAGCCGCAGCAGCTTGACAGCGCCTCCACTTCCGGAATTTTTCAATTAGTTATGAGAGGATTTGCGTTTAGGAGCATGGAGGTCCAACTGTAGTTGTACAGGCCCTCGGTGAGACCACGCCTGGAGTATTGTATGCAATTTTGGTTTCCTCATTTGAGGAAGGACATTATTGCTATTAAGGGAGTGCAACGTAGGTTCACCAGGTTAATTCCCGGGAGGGCGGTACTGACGTATGATGAAAGAATGGGTCGACTGGGCTTCTATTCGCTAGAGGGAATCTTATAGAAACATATAAAACTCTTAGAGGATTGGACAGGGTAGATGCAGGTAAAATGTTTCCGATGTAGAGGGAGTCCAGAATCAGGGGTCACAGTTTAAGAATAAGGGGTAGACCATTTAGGACTGAGATGCGGAAAACTTTTTTCACCCAGTGAGTTGTGAATCTGTGGAATTCTCTGCCATAGAAGGCAGCGGAGGCCAATTCACTGGATGTTTTCAAGAGTGAGTTAGATTAAGTCTTAGGGCTAAGGGAATCAAGGGATATGCGGTAAACGCCAGAACGGGGTACTGATTTTGGATGATCAGCCATGATCATATAGAATAGCTGTGCTGGCTCAAAGGGCTGAATGGCCTACTCTTGCACCTATTTTCTCTCTCACTTAATCTCTCTGCCAACATCACTCTTCCTTTAATTTAGCCGGTCTGTCTGTTCCAATATAGGTCTCCATCCATCCCTCTTATTCTCACCTGTAGTTGCCCTGGATCTTTCTCCATGTGTCTCTCCGTCAGTCTCCACCCTTCTTTCTCAGCGTCTTCCTCTCTCAATCTCTTTGTATCTCACTCTCACAGTGTCACGCTTTTAATCTGAGTTTGCCTCTCTCTCTCTCTCTCTCTCATCTCCTTTCTCAATTTCTGTGAACCTCCCTTCTACAATCTCTGTGTATCTCTGTCAGTTTCTCTGCTCTTCTCTCTTAATTTCGGTACATCCTCCCTTACAATCTATGTAATTGTCTCAAATCTTTTTGTGTCTCACTTTCTCAATATTAATGCATCTCCTCTATCTCTCTGCATCTTTCTTCCTCTATCTATGCGTTTCCCTCTAACTGTATTTGTTGCAGTGACTCTCTGTTTCTCTCCTTGTCTATATGCAGTTGGTACAGGCTGGAGGAGCCAAGCAGTGTCCTGTGCTGCAACCATCCTGTATCCATCTGTGACAGATCTGAGGCCAATGTCCAGCCTTGCACTAGAATGGTGCATTGTGTGGATCCCAGCCGGAGATGCACAGTTTGGACTGATGACTGGGTGATGTTACATGCAGATGTGGTGAACCCCATGTTCTCTGGGTTACTGTGATTTTCTATCATGTCCACAGGGAACTGAGCACTGCGCAAACCACTCTTCAGAGCCCTCTCCCTGTCCAGAAACATGCATAGTTTCTGTTCCACTTGTTCAACACGTTCCTGCCCAGATATTAAAAGGCAGGCACTGGATTGGCTGAGTAAATCAATTGCAGTGGGAGAACAAAGGGAGGTTTCAAAATGCAGCCGTTAGAGCTGTCGTGGTAGATGACTCGTTAGTTATGAGGGGCGCACAGGGGAATTTGTGGCAGCAATTGAGACTACAAGATGGTGTGTGGCCTCCCTGGTGCCAGAGTCCAACATGTCTGAGTGGTTACATGGCATTGTCAAGGGGGAGGGGGAGCAGCCAGAAGTTGTGTGCCTGTTGGCACAAATTTCATAGGCAGAAAAAGGGATGAAGTCCTGCAAAATGAATATAGGGAATTAAGCAAAAGGGCAAACACCAGGACCTCCAAGGCATAATCTCCCGATTACCCCTAATGGCACATGCTAATGGGGGTAGGTTTGCTTTATTGTTTAAAGAGAATGTCACAACAGCAGTCCAGATTATGTTACTGATAGTTCACCCAGTGAGGCTATAAGGGTGGAGCTGAGAAGTAAAATAATTAAAATGGGGAAGTTTGAGAGTTTGTTGAGAGTTTATTTTAGGTCCCCAAATAGTCAAAGGAAATTAGAAGAACAAACATGATGAGAATTTTCAGGCAGCTGTAAGGCTAATAAGATTGTCATAGTCGGGAATTTTAACCTTCCCAATATAGACCGGGAATGTCATAGTGCCATTGGTATTTGTTAAATATGATCCAGGAAAGTTTCCTTGGGCAATATATAGATTCTACAAGGGAGGGCAACGCTTGAAATGCATAATGCATGGTAAGTGTATTCCTTCGGTTTTATATGAGGTTGATATTAGTAGCGTTACGATTGTTTGATGGAGGATTGGGATAAATGTAAGACAGGCCATGCGTGTTTAGCATTTGTTTGAGTCCTGAATCAATCATCTGTAGTTTATTTTACTTAGTAGATATTTACATACTTGGTTGCTTAGTACTGGCATCATAGTTGGTAAGACCGTGTATTGAGGCAGATGGTTCTGTTACATCTTCCTGAGGTGTCATGGGCCTAACTCAATGAAACACTAGTGAAGGGAGATGCTCACTTGATAACCTCAATGATATACTAGCATCTACATGTTGGCATGGAGTGTGGATCAAACAACACCATTACATATACTAATAACCTATATCCTTCTGAACAAATTGGTTACCCTAAGAAAAAGCAACAGGATTTGATAGCACTTATATGAACTCCCTTGCAAAATATCTATCAAATCAAATTGTACTCTTTCTTTTCTGAACTGCTCACTCATCCGTCCTCTCTCCTCCTCATACCTCTCACAATGTACAATGACATGCTCTATTGTCTCTTCTTGCCCACAGTATTCACATCTGCCTGTATTATGCTTGCCTATTATAAAAAGTGTACTGTTCAGACCAGTGTGTCCAAATCTAATTCTTGAAATTACTGTCTCCTCTTTTCTGTTTTTTCCTGCACATCTCATTTCTCCCACTTTCCTCTGGACTCTGTAGAACCACCGTCCTTTCCGCTCTTCCTCCCATTGCTTTTGCCATCTTTCCTTCAGTCTTTGCTTAATAATGTCTTTGATTTCAGTTTTACCTATGTTAATACTTAAATCAATCTTACTTCTTTTTGTTACCTCTTTTGCTACCTTATCTGCCATTTCGTTTCCTCTAATGCCAATGTGTGCTGGTACCCATAAAAATATGACTGTAAGCCCCATCATTTGAATTCTGAATAGTGTTTGTTGTATTTCAATCAAAATGTCTGGTCTACTGTCTGAATGGCTGTGCTGTAAACTCTTTATTGCTAAACTTGAATCTGAACAAATAACTGTCCTTAAAGGCCTAGTATCCTCGACCCACTGTACCGCTAACAATATTGCAATCATTTCACCTGTGTATACTGAGACTTCATTATTGATCCTCTTCCCTACTTTGATGTGAAATTCTGGTACAATAAATGCTACTCCTACTTTATCTACTGAATCTTTTGATGCATCTGTATAAATTTGGACAAAACTGTAGTATCTGTCAATGTATTCCTGTATGATGAATGAATTATACATATGTTGTTTATCCTTGTTTTTCTGTTCTAATATTGTAAAGTCTACTGTTGCATCTGGAAGTATCCAAGGTGGAATTGAAGGTAATGGAACCGTTGGAACCACATTTAATTGTGCTATGCTGATTTGTAATGCTCTCTGGGTCACTGTCCATCCAAAACTTTTTGTTTCCCTTCTCTCCTTTTCCCAGCATGGTTTGACAGTAACTTGTGCTGGGTGTTCTTGACTGTGGCCCTGTAGGTTAATCCAGTAATTCAATGAAAGCTGTATCCTTCTCATCTCTAGAGGCATCTCCCCCATTTCAACCTGTAATGCTGCTGTTGGAGTTGTTTTTATTGCACCTGTACATATTCTCAATGCCTGATATTGAATGTTGTCTATTTTCTTAAGAGAAGTACTTGATGCGGACCCATACACCACACAACCATAATCTAACACAGATCTAATTAACCCAGTGTATATAGCCTTCAAAGCTGTTCTATCTGCCCCCCAATCACATCCAACTAAACATCTCATTACATTAAGTATCTTCTTACATTTGTCCACTACTTTCTGAATATGAACCATCCATGTAATCCTCTCATCAAACCATAAACCTAAAAATTTATAGTATTTTACTCTCTCCAATTCCTGGTTATATAATTTTAGTTTTAACCTCACTACCAATTTTCTTCCTAGTAAAAAACATTATCTTTGTCTTTTCCACAGAAAATTTGAATCCCCATTTATATGACCACTCTTGTACCTTTATTATAGCCCTCTGTAGTTTCTGCACAATAAACTTCACATTTCTCCCCCTTTTCCAGATTGCCCCATCATCCGCAAACAGTGAAACTCCCATTTCATTTACAATTTCTTCATATACATCATTTATCATTACTAAAAATAGTAAAGGACTTATTATGCTCCCTTGAGGTGTTCCATTTTCAATATCTAATGTTCCTGAGTATTGATTTCCAACTCGTACTTGTATTGACCTCCCAAATAAAAAATCCTTAATCCATTTAAATATACGACCTTTAATCCCCAATTTACCTAGTTTCACTAATAACCCTTCTCCCCACATCATATCATATGCTTTCTCAATATCAAAAAATACAGCTACTACACTTTCTCTGTTAATTTGTGCTCTCCTAATTTCATGTTCTAAACATATAGCTGGATCCATGGTGTTTCTCCCCTTCCTAAAACCACTCTGGTAATTGGATAAATATCCTTTATTTTCTACATAATATGTTAACCTTTCATTTACCATTTTTTCCATTACTTTACATATGTTGGATGTTAACGCAATAGGCCTATAATTCCCTGGGTTTGTCAGATCTTTACCTGGCTTTCCTATTGGGATTACTACTGCCTCCTTCCAGCTTTGCGGTAATTTCCCACCCTCCCACACTTTATTATAAAATTCTAACAAAAAATCCTTGGATGTTTCACTGAGATGGTTTAACATGGTGTAACAAATCTGATCTTTACCTGGTGCTGACATCTTGGTTTTTCTAAGAGCTCGGTTGAATTCTGTCTTTGTGAATGGTTTGTTAAGAACATCGTTAGTGTCTTCCTCATGTCGTATTAACTGTATATTCTCTGCTATAGTATTTTCTTTTCCTTTTCTTCCTTCTTCACTAACATTGTCTGAACTGTGAATTTTAGCAAAAGATTTTGCCAACATCTCTGCTTTCTCTTCATCTTTCACTGCTGTAATTTCACCGTCAGTTAGGATTGGATATTTGTATTCTCTTTTAATTCCTTTCATTCTCCTTATCATTCCCCAAACTTGACCTACTTTTGTCTCCCTTCCCACTGAGTTACAAAATGTCCTCCAAAATTCCCTCTTTGCATTTTTTATTACTCTTCTTACACTTGCTTGCAACCTTTTGTATTCAATAAGATTCTGAAAATTGTGATTTCTTTTCAAAATTTTAAAAGCTTTATTTCGACACTTAATTGCTTTGTCACACTCCTTAGTCCACCATGGTACACTCTTCTTGTTGTGCTTACCTCCTTTCTTCTTAATGGACTTTGTTGCTGCCTCTAAAATGGCTTCACAAACAGAAATATTTAAATTATCCACATCTTCATAAATATCAATTTTCTCCATTTCTTGATCACTAATAATCTTAAACTTCTCCCAATCAGCACCACTAAAAGACCACTTCTGTATTCTCTCTGTATTATACTCCTCTAAACTCACTCCTACTACTATTTCTATCGGGTAGTGGTCACTTCCTACCGTTGTTCTTCGAATTACTTCCCATGAACAAACACCCGCCAATGAGTCTGACACTAGTGTGAGGTCTATGGCTGATTCTGACCCTGTTCTGATGTTGATTCGTGTCCCACTTCCATCATTAAGACACACAAGGTTTTTATTCTCCATTAAATCCTCAATCACCATCCCATTTTTCATCATTAGAATCATCCCACAACGTGCTATGAGCATTAAAATCTCCACAACATATAACTTTCCCCCCTAAATACCCAGCAAGTTCGTCCATCAACTCCATCGAAAGCCTTTTACACGGTTTATAAAAATTAACAATTTTAACCTTACCTTCTCTTGTCCAAATTTCAACCACTAAATATTCTAATTCTGTTCCTTTCACCAACAATCTATACTGTATTCCTTGCTTTATAAATATTACACACCCCCCTCCACTCCCCTCCCCCCTATCTCTACGGATACTATCATAACCTTTGATGACAAAGTCTAATGAAGGCTTAAGCCAGGTTTCTTGAATACATATGACTTCTGGTTTCTTCTTTAACTCTTTAATGAATCCTTTAAACTCTTGTCCATTTGCTATTATGCTCCTTGCGTTCCATTGTAATATAATCAATTTGACCTATCACCAGAACCTTCCTGCCTTCCATCTGCTTCAAGCTTTTTATTGATACTCTCCCATGATACTTCTTTTAAACCCAAAAACTTCTCTGCTCCCTTAACAATGATTTTTATTTTTTCTGTTTTGTGTTTAACCTGATCAGTACAGTTGATTACATATGCAATGAAAACAATAAGCTTATCAGCTGTCAGTTCTGTGTGAGTTTTGACTGCTTGACTTTCCTCTAATCTCAAAAACGGATGATTCTCTCTCCCAATTATATCCACTCTTCCCCTTTGTCCTTGCACCTTCTTCACTGCCTCTGAGTAGCTTATGTTACTTACTGTTTTCACTTGCTGAATCTCCACAGCCCTCTTCCTGACTTCACATCCCCCATACGTTACCCTGTGCGGTCCTCCGCAATTGCAGCATTTATCCTGCATATTTTCTCTGCACTCTTCAAATCTATGCTCTCCTCCACACTTGGGACACCTCTGCTTCCCCTTACACACCGCTGCTATATGTCCATACCTCTGGCATTTATAACATCGGAGCGGTGGAGGGATATAAGGCCTCACTGGAAAGCTCATGCATCCGATTCTCACTTTTTCTGGTAGTTCAGACTGCTGAAACTCCAGAAGCACAGACAAGCTCTCTACCCTCTTACCCTCCACTGTCCTTAACAATCTCTTAGCTACACTCACCTGGCCACCAAAAATACTCCGTTTGAGTTTCTCCAGGTCTTCATCTACAGGAATACCTGTTATTACTCCCCTTGTCACTCTACTCTCACCCAGAGTCTTTCTTTCACTGACCATCTTCTTGCAAACACTTTCAATCTTCAGAGCCTTATTTTTCTGCTCCTCCGTTTTACATATTATTAACAAGTTCCCGTCTCTCAAAATCTTAGCTGTTTCCACCTCTCCTACCTTCTTCTTTAGCTCCCTGGATAAAGCTATCGGACTTAAATTGACATGCTCATCTTCCTTTCTAAATTTCAAAATTATTTTAACCTCCTTCCTTTCAACCTTTTTCCGAACTGTTCTCCTATCCTCTTCTGAACTGTTCCCTTCAAAACTCCTTTTGCTGCTTTGGCTGAGCTCGTTTTGCCTGACTCCTCCTTCTCCTTGATTCCTCCCTGATCTCCGACTAGACACTGACGTCCAGTCACCAAAAGCCCCATCATCTTGGTCTTCGTCATCCTCTAATCCTACCTGAGTTGCCATTTGATCCCGGTGCCAGATTGTTCTCAGCATTCATGCAAGACTCTCCAGCGATTTCCCGATTGCCTACACGGATTCGAACCTGCCTGCCCCTGACCATTCCGTCCTGTCGTCTTCCCGGATATCACCTCAGCCTTCTGTCACCGACCCCGGCCTTCGTCCCGTACATCCTGGTTTCTGTCTGCCTCTCTCCTGGGCTGTTTGGTGTATCCCTGCAACGGCTCCTCGACTTCCTGCCTGGCTTCGACTCTCCTCTCGTCTGTCCCTCGCAGGTTTGTTTGCATCGTGTGTTGGATCTCCTGGTTACCGGACCTTCCGCTACCCCGACTACATCTCCTGCCTGCCCCTCTTCGGAACCCTCGCTCAATTCTGAGCCTCTGTGTGAGTACAGTGTACCCATTCCTGTGTTACTACTCTGTGTTACAGTGTTGTAATAAAGTTCATTACCAACTATACCTGCCTGATTCTGTGCTGCTATTGGGTCCAAGCTATACCCGTTACAGTACAATCTGGCCAACAATGGACTCAGCGCACACAACGTCTCCGTCAAACCGTTTCGAGAGGATTGAGCACACGCTCCTGCAGCACGAAGCTATGCTCACTGCCTCCAACTCCGAGGTTCGACAGGCTGTGTCAAACCAAGAGCAAGCATTGGTTGCACTAGCCACCCAGGTCCAACAGCTGACGACCACCCTCGCCCAGGCTACACCCCATGCTTCGCCTCCGGCTCTGACTGCACCAGCTCCCAGTCCGCCAGGACCATCACCTGAGCCCCGGGTGGGAACCCCGGAGCACTACGCTGGAGACCCGGAGGGCTGCAACCCATTCATCATGAGCTGTTCCATTCTTTTCGCCCTACAGCCCTACACCTTCGCCCAGGAAGCGGCGAGAGTGGCGTTTACCATTAATCACCTGACTGGCAGAGCTCGGCTGTGGGGAACGGCTGTATGGGAGCGACGCACGCCGGCTTGCTCCTCTTTCCAGGCTTTCGCCGTGGAGCTTCGCAAGGTGTTCGGTGAGGTTTCGATGGGTCCGGACGCTGCGGGAGGTCCGCTGGGGTTGAGCCAGGGGAACCAGAGCGTCGCTGACTTCGCCATCGACTTTCGCACCAGGGCCCGTCAGAGTGATTGGAATGCCCTGGCCCAGTGTGACGCTTTCTTGCTGGGCTTGAATGACTTTATCAAGGATGAGTTGGTGTCCCACGACCTTCCTTCTTCTCTGGGTGGGCTTATCGAGCTAACGACCCATCTGGACCGACGCATCCTGGCGAGACGTCGGGAGAGGCGACAAGGACAGGGGGTCCGCCAGCTATCCACCCAAGCTCGTTTTCCTCCGGAGACTGGACTACCCTCGTCGGGGCAACCATCGAGGCAACCCGAACCCATGCAGGTGGGTCGCACCAGTCCCACCCCCCAGGAATGGGAACGTCGGCGTCGGGGGAACCTCTGTCTCTACTGTGGCCTGGCGGGTCATTACATCTCCAAGTGTCCAGTAAAAGGGCCAGACTCGCCAGTAGCGGAGGAATTACTGGTGAGTCAAACCTCTGAACTTTCCTCTGCCCGACGCCCTCTTTGTCATGCCCGTCTGCTGTTGTCTGATGGTTCTCACACCCTCGCCACCTTCATAGGCTCTGGTTGTGACATTAATCTTATGGACATGGAACTAGCCCGTCAGCCAGGCATCAGTTGTGTTCCCCTGCCTAAACCTGTTCCCGCCAACGCCCTCGACGGCCATCTCCTGGGGACTGTTTCTCACCAGACGGTCCCAGTGCGCATGCTCCTGTCTGGTAATCACCATGAGACCATCCAGTTCCACATCCTGCAGTCTCCCCGTCTTCTCCTCATCCTGGGTTACCCCTGGCTTCGGTGACACAACCCCAACATCGACTGGAGGATGGGGGTCATCTTGGATTGGAGCCCTTCCTGCCACCAAGTGTGCCTGAAGCAAGCATCATCTCCTCAAACGGCCTCCTGCTCCAGTTCTGCTCCAGATCTGACGGGGGTCCCAGCTGTGTACCATGACTTTGGGGAGGTTTTTAGCAAGTCTAGGGCCACCTCCCTCACTTCTCATCGGCCCTATGACTGCGCCATAGACCTCCTGCCTGGTTCCGCTCCTCCTAGGGGCGCCTTTATTCCCAGTCCGCCCCTGAGAGAGGCGCCATGGATAAATACATAAGCGACTCCTTGGTTGCTGGTCTCATCCGTCCCTCCTCGTCTCCTGCTGGGGCTGGGTTCTTCTTCGTGGAGAAGAAGGACAAATCTCTGCGTTCCTGCATAGATTACCGGGGGCTCAACGGCATCACGGTGAAGAATCGCTACCCTCTCCCACCCATCTCCTCTGCTTTCGAGCTCCTGGAGGGGGCCACCATCTTTTTGAAGTTGGATCTACGCAACGCCTACCACTTGGTCCGCATCAAAGAGGGAGATGAGTGGAAGACCGCCTTCAACACTCCCATGGGACATTATGAATACCTGGTGATGCCCTTTGGCCTCACCAACGCCCCGGCCGTCTTCCAGGCTTTGATCAATGATGTTCTCAGAGACATGTTGAACAAGTACGTGTTCGTCTATATTGATGACATCCTCATCTTTTCACAGACCAAGGATGAACACGTACACCACGTCCAGGCAGTTCTACATCGGCTCCTGGAGAACTCGCTTTTCCTTAAAGCTGAGAAGTGCGAGTTTCACTCCCCGTCAGTCTCCTTCCTAGGATACATCGTTGGCCAAGGGAACATCAAGATGGACCCCGCCAAGGACTCTGCTGTCACCACCTGGCCTGTTCCTGACTCCCGCAAACAGCTCCAAAGGTTCCTGGGGTTCGCCAATTTTTACCGACGGTTCATCCGTGGCTACAGTACTGTGGCCACACCCCTCACGGCACTCACCTCCTCCAAGTTTCCGTTTCGGTGGTCTGCCGCGGCCGACGAAGCTTTTCGGACACTCAAGACACGGTTTACATCGGCCCCCATCCTCCAAGTTCCGGACTCAGACAGACAGTTCGTGGTGGAGGTGGACGCCTCCGACGTGGGGGGTGGGAGCTGTTCTGTCCCAGTGGGCTGCCGGGGACCAGAAGCTACATCCATGCGCCTTCTTCTCCCGACGCCTGACCCCTGCTGAGAGGAATTATGACATTGGCAACCTGTTGGCGGTTAAGTTGGCGTTGGAGGAATGGCGTCACTGGCTGGAGGGAACCGAGCAGCCTTTCTTGGTTTGGACTGACCACAAGAACCTTGAATACCTCCAGTCAGCCAAGAGGCTCAACTCTCGTCAGGCCGCTCGTCTCTCTTCCTCACCCGCTTCAACTTCTCCTTCTCCTGCCGACCTGGGTCCCACAACGTGAAGCTCGATGCCCTCTCTCGACAGTTCTTGGCCCCCAGACCATCCTCCCGTCCTCGCACAGGGTTGCCTCCCTCACCTGGGAGGTGGAGGAGAAGGTCAAGGCGGCCTTGGAGAACCAGCCGGGACCCAGCGCATGCCCTCCTGATCGCCTGTTTGTGGTTTCTGCCCTGCGGTCCGACGTCCTTCAGTGGGCCCACAGTTCTCGACTCGCCTGTCATCCCGGCATTCAGCGGACCAAGGAGATGGTGCTACGGAGGTTCTGGTGGGCATCGCTGGAGGAGGACACTCGGGAGTTTGTCAACGCCTGTCCCGTTTGCAACCAGCACAAGGTCTCACACCAAGCTCCTGTGGGTCATCTGCTTCCACTGCCTGTACCCCATCGACCATGGTCCCACATCTCCCTGGACTTCGTTACCGGCCTGCCCCCATCCAGTGGTCACACCACCATCCTGACCGTGGTCGATAGATTTAGCAAGATGGCTCACTTCGTGCCCCTGCCCAAGCTTCCGTCAGCCAAGGAAACTGCCGAGCTCATGTTACTCCACGTCTTCAGGCTCCATGGTCTCCCCGTCGATGTGGTCTCCGACCGGGGACCCCAGTTTGCCTCTGTGTTCTGGAGGGAGTTCTGCACGCTTGTGGGGGCCACCGTGAGTCTGACGTCCGGATTTCATCCCCTGTCCAACGGCCAGACTGAACGGAAGAATCAGGAGATGGAGACGGCGCTGCGGTGTATGGTGTCCAAGCATCCCTCCTCCTGGTCCCAGCAGTTGTTGTGGGTGGAGTACGCCCACAACACCCTGACAAGCTCGGCCACTGGGCTCTCCCCTCTCCAGTGTGCCTACGGGTTCCAGCCTCCATTGTTCCCGGCGCTGGAGAAAGAGGTTTCCTGCCCGTCCGTCCAGGCCTTCATTCGTCGCTGTAGCAGGACGTGGAGCCAAGCCAGAGCGGCTCTTCTCCGCTCCATGGATCGTTACGCCACAGCTGCCAACCATCACCGCACCCAGGCCCCCACCTACCTCATGGACCAGAAGGTGTGGCTGTTGACCCAGGACCTTCCCTCGAGGGTGGAGTCCAAGAAGTTGGCACCCAAGTTCATCGGTCCCTTTGAGATCCAGAAGGTCATCAACCCAGCGGCTGTGAGGCTCAAGTTGCCTCGTTCCATGCGGGTCCAACCTACGTTCCACGTGTCCAGAGTAAAGCCAGTCCGGGAGAGCTCCCTGGTCCCCGCAGTCCATCCTCCTCCACCTCCTCGTCTCATTTGCCTTTACGGTGCACCGCCTCCTGTGCTCCCGCCGTCGCGGGAGGGGTCTCCAATACCTGGTCGATTGGGAGGGTTACGGTCCAGAGGAGAGGTCCTGGATCCTGCTCGACACATCCTGGACGCCTCCATCATCAGGGAGTTTCACCAACGTCATCCCGACCAGCCGTCCTAGTCCGCCACTGCTATAGGGGTCGCCGCCCCTGAGACTCTGTCCCCTCTTCCGTCTGAGTTATGACGAGACGGAGCTTTCCTCTGATGCCATGGAGGAGGATGCGGACATGGATGTCTCGGACGAATATTAGCCCACCGGTCCCCCTCCTCCCACCCAACTCTGCGTGGGATTGGGTTTTTTGTTACTACTCTGTGTTACAGTGTCGTAATAAAGTTCATTACCAACTATACCTGCCTGATTCTGTGCTGCTATTGGGTCCAAGCTATACCCGTTACATAATTAAGATCTCACACATAAGTTCATAAGTTACAGGAGCAGAATTAGGCCATTTGACCCATCAAGTCTACTCTGCCATGCAATCATGGCAGATCTATCTTTCCCTCTCTACCCCATTCTCCTGCCTTCTCCCCATATCCTTTGGCACCCTTACTAATCAAGAACCTGTCGATCTTTGTTTTAAAATACCCAACGGCCTCCACAGCCATCTGTGGCAATGAATTCCCCAGATTCACCACTCTCTGTCTCAAGAAATTACCCCTCCTATCCTTTCTAAAGGTGCCGGGTACTTCCTTTTATTCTAAGGCTGTGATCGCTGGTCCTAGATTCTCCCATGAGTGGAAACATCCTCTCCACATCCACTCTTTCGATACGTTTCAGTGAGATCCGCATCATCCTTCTAAAATCCAACAAGCAGGCCATCCTTCAACTCAGTGGACATCTTCTCCTTTTGGACCCACTGACATGCAGAGGCACGTATACCTCTGTTACAGGGGAATCTTCTGATTCCATAACGCTGTCCTCTTGCTTCAATTTCCTCGGGCCTTTGCAAAAGCCTGGGGCCAAAGTGCAGGCTCTTGCTCCTTCAGGGTCTCACTTGGAGGTGATTCTTCTTCACTCACTTTCCATCCGATCAGACGCTTCTCTCACTCCAGCATTACCCATACCACATGCTTCCCTGGGATTTGATATGATATTTATTTAGTTCTCATCATCACATCGCCTTTTAATGAGTCGACTCCGTCATGGTTCCACAATTCGTACAGCTTCCATAGTCATGGCCCAGTGGGATAATAAGCACCAATAGACTGGTTGACTGCACAGATCCACCCTGGCCAGCACTGAAGCCTACACATGATCACGAGGGAAGACCCAGTTTCTGCTCCTTGACCTTAGCTGAGATTGGCTAACTCAACCCAAATTTGGAATTGAACTGTGAACACCATGAGGTGTTTGAGTAATGAAGATATGTTTATCCCCATGTACATGGAGCCACTCCTTGCAATGTCTGCATGTAAATGTGTGTTGAGGTGGAGCAGTGAAATCATGCATTCATGTGCTGCATGTGACTATCTTTGCACATTTACTACATTCTCAAAACCCACAGGGGAGAGATCAAAATGGAGCTACATAGAACAGTACAGACCAGGAAATGATTCATAGCATTTTAGAAAAGAGGAACTCCACACAATGAGTCAGTGCATGTTCCTGGTAGAACATCCGGTCAGGCGCATCCTTACAGATTATTCTTGTGTCTGATCATGTCCCTTTCTGAGGACATAAATTTTATCCTCAAATGGTCGTGAGTTCCAGATCTTGGTAGCTGTCTGAGCAAATGTTTTAGAACTGAAGAGACGAACAGACTGCCGGCGGAGCTGCCATCGTACGGCGCCCCTGGTGGTATTATGTTTCAGTCTTATGGGACATTGATCAGATATATCTGGAGTCTCTTACCTTGCCGGAGATGCGATTGTTTTCCGGATCGTATCTCTGGTTGCTCTGCGGCCTAACATCATGGAGCTGGTGGCCTTGCTCGAGACTGACTTTGCGCCCCAATGCGCTGCCGTGGACTTACCATCGGAGCCTACGATCCCTTGCCTGGGATTGACACTCCAACCGTGGCCCGTGGACTTTAACCTCGAGTAGTGTAAAAGATTGTATTTGTGAATTTTAAGAGGAATGTAACATCATGGATGTGTAAAAGATTATACTTGTGGATTTTAAGTTCCCCAATAATGACTGGGATTGCCAGAATTGTTTAGTTGGGGGTTGTAAGCATGGTCCTAAATAAATATTTCTCACCTATATTTACAGAGAAAGACATGATAGACAAAGAGCCAGAGTAAGGGATGGTGATGTTCATGAGCATGTTAGTAATAGGAATGAGGAGGTGCTAGATGTCTTGTGTTACATCAAGACATATGGATTCCCAAAGCCAAATGTGATTTACCCCAGGCTGCTGTGGAATGCAAAGGTGGAGACTACATGTCCCCAATCGACATTTTACATCTTCATTAGCCACAGGTGAAATACCAGGTGAATGGAGGATAGTAAATGTTGTTCCTTTATTAAGAAGCTCAGCATATAACAACTGGTCAGTCAGTGGAAGAGTAACTATTGGAAAAATATCTAAGGAACAGGATATGTTTTCACTTAGGGAGACGGGGATAGATTAGGGATAATCAGCATGGCCTTGTTCATGCAAAATCCTTCTCACAAATATGACTGCGTTTTTTGAGGATCTGGTTGAACATGTTATTGAGGGGAGTGCGAAGACATTGTCTACATGAACCTCAGAGTCATAGAACATGGAAATAAATCCTGTGGTCCAACTCGTTCATGCCGCCTAAGATATCCCATGGAATCTCTTCCCATTTGATCACTTTTGGCCCAAATCCCTCTTTCCTCTTCAGGTAACCGTCTAAATGTATTTTAATTGTTGTTATTGTCTACCTCGACTACTTCCTTTGGCAGTTTGTTCCATGTAACCACAACCCTCTGTGTGAAAAGGTTGTCCCTCACTTACCTCATATCTTTCCCCTCTCACCTTAAACCTGTGCCCTCTACTTTGTGATTCCTCTATCCTGGGAAAAGGACTTTCTACATTCACTCTATCAATTCCCCTTATGATTTCAAACACCTCTCTTTGATCTTCTCTCATTCTCCAAGGAATAGTGAGACATTTTATAAGGTCCCATGTACTAGGCCAATCAAGCAAGTTAAAGCTCACTGCGTTCAGTGCAAACAAGTAAATTAGATGCAAAATTGTTTGGTAATAAGAGGCAGAGGGTGGGGGTGAAATTGTTTTTTCTGATTGGAATTCTCTGACCGAATCTGTCCCACAGCATATTTAGACCTTTGATGTGAAGGTATGAAGTGTGATAACTAAGTTTGCTGATAATATGAAAATTGGTGGTTCTCATGGAAAGCCATGTATTGATTGCAAGGAAAGTTGTCCAAGATGGAAAGACTGGCTGAGAAAAGAGAAAATGTAATTTAAACCTGACAAACACAAAGGAGGGCATTTTGGGAGGGGAAACAATGGTGAAACATTAATAGTAAATGGTGGAGCCCTAGAGTATGTTGATGAACAGAGGATCCTTGGGGTACAAGTCCACAGGTCCCTGAATGTCCCAGTGCAAATGGATGAGGGGTGAAGAAGCACACTTCAACCTTTTTGTTTGTTTTATTATGTGATCAGTTGAGTACTGTGTTTACAAACTTCTTATGCTGCTGCAAGTATGAATTTCATTGTTCCGTTTTTGTAAATATGGCAACTAAACATTCTTCACACTTGAACCGTGTTTAGTATGTGGCTTCCTCTACATGAGAAAAACAAGTGCAGATGGAATTACCTTTTCACAGGCATCTGTGTTCAATCTGCAGGTGTGTCCCTGAGCTTCCCTTTATCTCCCACTTTAATTCTCCATCCCACTCCCATTCTGACCTCCCTGTCTGTGATCACCTGCTGTACCTGTATGTATGTTCTCCTTGTGACCGCGTGGGTTTTCTCTGGGTGCTCTGGTTTCCTCCCACACTCTAAAAACGTACAGGTTTCTAGGTTAATTGGCTTCCAGCGGGCACCACAGAGCCATGCAAGGAGGGACCCGGCTGGCCTGGCGAGAACGTGGCCAGACCCGGCAGCCGATGAGAACAACCAGCGGCATGACAGGAACAAGGATGGAACCGGCGGCCACCGTGTGGCCGTGCAATAGCAGACACTTGGCCCACAATGTCTGGGCTAAACATATGTTAAACTAATCTCCCCTGTCTGCACGTAATCTATTTCCCTCCATTCCCTGCATATCCATGTGTCTAACAAAAAGCCTCTGTTGTGTCTTCCTCCACCATCACCCCTGGATGCACATTCCAGGCACCCGTCATTCCGTTTAAAAAAACATCCACACATCTCCTTTAAACTTTACCCCTCTCAACATAAAGCTACCCATTTCATTCTTTGACATTTTCACCCTGTGAAAAGGTTCTGCTTGTCTACCCTTTCTATATCTCTTACAATTTTATACACCTCTGTCAGATTTCCTCTCAATCTCCAATGCTCCAGAGAAAACAATTCAAGTTTGTCCAACTTCTCCTGGCAGCCAATACCCTCATGCACCAATCTGGTATACTGCACAATCTACAAAGTCTCCACCTCCCTCCTTTAATGGGCAATGGGAACCACACACACTACACCAAATGTGACCTAACCAAAGTCTTACAGTATAAAGCTGCAATATGACGTCCTACCTGTGATACTCAATGCCCCAACCTATGAAGGCAACCTATAAAACTGCATATCTTCTTTACCACTCTATTCACATGTTGCCATTTCCAGGGAGTTGTGACCCCAAAGATGACTAAGGAGGGGGGCAAGGGAAGGGAGGAGAGGGAATGCAGGAGTTACTTGAAATTAGAGAAATCAATATCATACCAGTTGTAAACTGTCCAAGCAAAATATGAGATGCTGTTCCTCCAAGTTGCGTGTGGCCTCACTCTGACAGTGAATGAATCCCTGGACAGAAAGGTCAGTATGGGAATGATTAGGGAAATTAAAATAATCGGGAGATCATATAGGCCAAGACGGACTGAGCGTAAATGCTCAGCAAAACAACCAGAAAGTCTACGCTAGGTCTCGCTGATATATATTTTTGCGGAGAGAATCTCTGCAGAAAGCAGAATGGGATGGAGGTGGGAAAATGTCACTAGTGGTGGAGTCCCATTGAAGGTGATGAAAATATTGGAGGATGATGTGTTGTATATGATGCTGATGGGGTGAAAGGTGTCCTCTCTCAGAGTGAGGCCACATGCAAATTGGAGGAACAACACCCCATATTTTGCTTTGGCAGCTAACAACCCAGAAGAATGAACGTTGATTTCCCTAATTAAGTACCTCCTGCATTCCCTCTCATAGAAACATAGAAATTAGGTGCAGGCCATTCGGCCCTTCGAGCCTGCACCGCCATTCAATATGATCATGGCTGATCATCCAACTCAGTATCCCGTACCTGCCTT
Source organism: Leucoraja erinaceus (assembly GCF_028641065.1). Lineage (NCBI taxonomy): Eukaryota > Metazoa > Chordata > Chondrichthyes > Rajiformes > Rajidae > Leucoraja > Leucoraja erinaceus. The sequence goes on along the minus strand of NC_073400.1, from coordinate 19,757,918 downwards.
CTCTCCATACCCTCTGATCCCCTTAGCCACAAGGGCCACATCTAACTCCCTCTTAAATATAGCCAATGAACTGGCCTCAACTACCCTCTGTGGCAGAGAGTTCCAGAGATTCACCACTCTCTGTGTGAAAAAAGTTCTTCTCATCTCGGTTTTAAAGGATTTCCCCCTTATCCTTAAACTGTGACCCCTTGTCCTGGACTTCCCCAACATCTGGAACAATCTTCCTGCATCTAGCCTGTCCAACCCCTTAAGAATTTTGTAAGTTTCTATAAGAAACTCTCCTTCCTTCCCTTTCCCCCTCCCTCACCCTAGTCATCCTACCAGTTCCACTGTATGCATTTTGGTATCCTCTTATTATCACACCGTCCCTCGCCAACAATGGGCCATTATGGTCTCCACCGTTCCTGAGGTCATCTGTCGTGGTCCTAATTTGTTCTGGCATTTTCTCGCCTCCAGTTTATTTCTACCCCCACCTTTACATTCACTCTGAAGAAAGGTTCCGACCCGAAATGGCACGTATTATTTTTAACAAAATGGCTGCCTGACACTCTTACTCCAGCATTTTGTGTCTATCTTTGGTATAAACCAGCATCTGGAGTTTCTTCCTACACAATGCCATTGCTGTCATTTGACTTCCTCGATGTGATCACTGGGCCAAACCCCGCCTTTAGACGCTCAACGCTTCAACAGTCAGCGCACATACTACAAATCTATACAAGAGGAAGCCTCCCCTATCACACACTGCAGTACGCGGTGAGATATGGACTTCAGGTGCCTGCCAATCTCCTTCTGGCTCATGCTGGCCATCTCAGACTGTAAGTTTAATCAAAAAGAACCTGTCTGTTTAACTTTGTGCTTAATTTCTCTCTCTCCAGCAGAATCCCATCTTGCACTCTCTGGACAGTGTTTCGTTACTAAGTAAAGCTCTCTTTATAATGTTTGAAATATTAGCTAGAACAATCACCAAAGCACCAAACATCCAAATAAAGATTCAAAATATAGTTCACCTTGAGGTACTTCCCCTAACTGCTCTCTGCCCACCATTTTGTTTATCTTAGATTTTAATTACTTTACTCTAGTTATGGAGCAGAGACATGCATGTGAACCTTTGAGGTTTTCAATGTATATGTGTGGCGACTCTCTTTACGCTCAGCCTGAAATAGGGCATGCAGTCTTCTGCCCTCTAACTCCAGAAAGCTTCCTCTCTTCCTCTTAAGTTCGCCCTTATTTATTTGTCTTTGTCCTTAACTCAGTTTTGGTGTTTCAATTTATTTGCTTTGCTTTTCTTCCAACACTTATTTCAACGTCGCTCTCTCTGCAGATCAGTTGCTCTTTCTATCTCTTCATCTTTCTCTCTCTTCATCGTTCTCTCTCAAAATATTAGGGCCGCGCCATTTTCCGCCTTGCATCTTCACCAGAAGTGTTGTATGCTTCCTGCCACGATTTGATGCATTGTTTGACCAAACACTCTCTCTTTGTGAATCAACTTATTACAACTTGACAGCAGTTCCCAATCACTAATGGGCTCTGAGCCTTCAGACCCATTTGTTCTTTGATGGATTCCAGCAACTATCCTCACTCTACGCAGTCCATATTCCCAGGGCATGATTAGACATAGAATGAAGCTCCCTTTGCACATTTCCATCACATATTTCAGAGCACGGATCAACTACACAGGCAGTTTCCCCTTTACACTGACACATGGCAAATTACTGGGACATTCGATAGATATCAAGTAAACATGGGTCTCGTCTGTCCGGTTAAAATTTCCAAAGATACAGTTTTTAAACAATGTGAAGTTCTATTTACACAATCTCCCTTAGACAGTCTCATGGCACGGGTGAAATATGGCAGTTTAGGTTTATTATTGTCATGTGTACCGAGGTAAAGTGAAAACAATAGTTTTGGATGCTATCCAATCCGATCAGATAATACTATACATAAATATAATCAAGACAAACTCAAGTACAATATATAGAGGAAAGGGAAAGATACAGAGAGTGGAATGTATTTCTCAGTGTTGTAGAGATGAAGAAGGAAGAACCGGCGTGGGTCAAGTCTTGTTAGCTGATTTTCAAAGGCAGTTTGAAGTGCATGAGGAGTCAATGTGGATAGGCCAGTCTGTGTGGTGGACTGGGCGACATCCACTGCTAATCTTTTGTGGTCTTGTGCAGAGCTGTTCACAAATCAAGTTGTCATTTAAGCCGAAAATATGGTTTCTATGGTGCATCTGTAAAAGTTTGTAAGAGTCATTGGAGACGTGCTGAATTTCCTCATTTACAGAAGTAACAGGAAAGCTCTGTTTACCACATCCAATCACTCACTCCGAGGGTGCAGCTCAGATCTTTTCTTGTCACTCTTTTTCTCCTTTTTGAGTTCTCTCACTTTCTCACTATACAAATGTTTTTCCACTATTTGGCACTTAGTCTCTCTCACTCTGTCTGCTTGTCTTCCATCACTTCCATGGGTCACACACTCTGCAGATTAGTCTGTCTGTCTCTTTCTTTTCTTCCTTCTTTCTATCTCTCTCCCTCTCTCTCTCTTTCTCTCTCTCTCCCTCAGTTAGTCTCTCTCTCGTTCAACAACATTTCCTGCTTCATATATTTCCCAACCGCCTCCAGAATATGTTGCAAACCACTTCCTGCCACCATTTGATCGTTTGAGTAAACGCCCTCCCTTATCGCAGCTTAACAGCAGGTTTCTGATCTCTCACAAGGGCTTAGGCTGAACAAGAGTTTCAGGCTTATCATTTCTTGGTGAATTTCAATGCTTGTTCTTGCTCTGCACTGCCACAGTCCCAGGGCATAGGTTGGATGTGAGGATTCAAGCCTTTTTCCATCGGTTGTTGCGACAATAATCGACCAGACCACTGGGTTCCCAAAAACGTACGTTTTTATTGAGCAGAGTCTTTACATCAGTTCACCCGACCATAGACCAGGTAACCTGGCAAAGAGTAGCTACTCCTCTTCTTCAGGCATTACCTTATACACCTTTTTAAACAAAGCTTTCCTTCCCCCTTCTTATCCAATTACATTTCTTTCACATATTCCTTTACATCAGTCATCCATTAGCATGATGTCATTGGTTCTTCTTCAAATATGGGGTTGTTTTTCACCCTTTGTTTAAAGTTGGTTATCAGCAAAGTTGCTTAAAGTTGATCACCTCCAATTATGAAGTTGTTTGTTTTCCATTCTTTGCTAAAATCAGTTAGTCATTCTGCATGTCTGCAAGTTGTACAAGGGTAGTGGTTCTGCTATTTGTGTTAGTAGGCTTTTTGCACATGCAAGCTCAAATCTTAAGGTAAGACATTTAATAGAATTAGTGACATTGGCTGTCTCAATCTTTCCATAGCAGGATTTAACACAACTCCTCAGATGCAGAGTAAAACTCCCTGTATAATGTCCCATCACCAATGGGGCAGAGATTAAAAACAGAATAAAACTCCCTCTAAACTTACACAGATCTAGGACACAGGTTTAGATACTGAGTGAAACTCGAAGATTACGCTGCAGTCTTGAGGCAATGACACAGATACCTGTAAAATATGACAATGCTTGCATGGGAAGGTGAAATTTAAGGACCGGGGAGGTATTTCTTGTTTTTCTCTGGGAGAGGCACGTTGAAACCAGAAGTCTATAAAATGGAGGAGATGCAGGTTGCAGAACGGGGAGTCGTGTTTCTTGAGAATGGAGAACATGTAAGATTACTTGCATGGAAAGCCTCATCTTGACAACAGATGTAGTGGAGATGGAGAAACTGAAAGAAAGAGATGGTGTTCTCACAGGAGACAGGTGGAAGAGGTTAGTCCACATGGGATTCAGTGGATTGATTGTAAATATAAAGGGATAATTTGCTTCCGGAGATGAGACAGATAGGAAGGGGAGAGAAGTGTCTGAAATAGTCTAATCAAATTTGAGGACAGTCTGGAGGTGAATAGCAAAGGTGATAAAATTGACAAATTCCTTACAAGTGGAGGCAGCTCCAACTCTTTCTCCGTAACATTGCACATTACAACCTTCTTTGCCATGGCCCCCATGTGGTCTGATACATTGAGAGCCTTGTTCAGGACGAGTGACACTACTCACCTGATTTCAGGATGAATTCAGCCTTCCTATATATTTTAGAGACTGTAACAGTGGCAAAAATGAATGGTAGGAGGCAATGGGTGCAAGCACCCAGACACTGTGGGAATACAGGGTTTAGATTATTTTAAGAATCGGAGGTGCATGTAACAAGGGCAATGCAGTGACCAGGAAGACCCAAATCCACACATAGACTGAGAGTGATGTGAAGGTCCTCTGTGTGGAGCCACAGGAGATGGACAAGGTCCTTAATGATTTCCCATCCCTATGCCTTTCATGCATGTTAGCGAGCACGGGGAAGTCAATAGTGATGACTTGAAGAGAGCACATTATATCAGAGGAGCATTACACCACTACTGGACGTCTTAAAACATATAAAGATAAATCCTCAGGACCTAATTAAGTGTATCGTAGGACATTGTAGCAAGGTAGGGAAGAATTTATGATGCGCCTAGCAGAGATATTAGTATCAGCGATAGCAATGGTGAGGTGTTGGCAGACTGGAGGGTGGGCAAATTGTGTCTTTATTTAAGACGGACTGCAGGACAAGGCTGGGAAGTACAGACCAATGAGTGACATCAATAAGTTATTGAAGGGACGTTGCGTGCTTTTGTCACATTGGGCGGCGCGACCAACGTTGCAGCGGCCTCTGCAGTCCGTCTGTCTTTTTTTTAATTTTTGTCCCGTTGAATGTATAGTTTGTACTAGTTTTTATATTGTTTTTAGCTGTGCATATGTGGGAGGCGGGGGGGGGGGGGTAGAGGAAACTTTTCATCTCTTCCCTGTACAGGAGACCCGACCTTTTCCGTTGTCGTTGGGGCCCAGCACCGTGGAGCGGCCACCAACCGGAACGACCTGGAGGCTCCAGTCACGGAGCCTGCGAATTTACCATCGTGGGGCTGGCCGGCTTCGGAGTGTGGAGAGTTGTGGTGATGCGCGGCTGCGACCCGACTCCGGATCTCAGAGGCTTCAGCCGCAGGATCGGTGGACGGTGACATCGGGAGCTCGCGGGTCCCAGGTGGGAGACTGCTTTTTGGAGCACCCGCAACAGCAACTTCTCCCGCCCAAGTTGCGGGGTTGAAAGTGACCCAGAGCTGGGCCTTACATCGCCCGGCGTGGCTTTAACGGCCGCGGGACTTACCATCGCCCGCCTGGGTTCCAACATTAAGACCCGGAGCGGACCTTACATCGCCCGGCGCAGCCTTAACGGCCGTGGGACTTCCCATCGCCCGCCGGGGACTTTAACATCGGGAGAAGAATGGAACTCGGGAGAGACAAGACTTTGCCTTCCATCACAGTGAGGAGGAGATTCACTGTGATGGATGTTTGTGTAAATTGTGTTGGTTGCGGTTCTTGGTTCTTTTCTTGTTGTATGACCGCAGAAACCAAATTTCGTTTGAACTTCATTTGAGGTTCAAATGACAATGAATAATTGTATAATAATTGTATAACATATACCAATTGGTACAGTAACTCAAATTTCACTGCACCAATTGGTGTATGTGACAATAAATGTCCTTTGTCCTTTTGGAAAGACAAAGACTGAATAGGGATGGTTACTATGGCTTTGTGCTTGAGAATTTGTGTCTCAGGAATTTGAGTGAGTTTTTGACAAGGTGACTAGAAAGATGAAGATAGCATGATGGGTCTTGCCAATGTGGACTTTAACAAGGCCTTTGACAAGGTGCCACTTGGTAAGCTGTCCAGAAAGTTATATCACATGGTGTCATAATTGAAATATAATTGGCTTGATGGTAGAAGTGACTGGGTAGTGATATGCATTTGTTTTAAGACCGGAGGTCTATGACTCTAGGTGTGCTGCAGGAATGGGTACTGGGTTGTTCAACATTTATATTAACAATTTGGATGAGAACCAGCTGGCATTATTGGTAGGTTTGTATATGAAACTAAAATTGGTGTATAGTGGACGTGAAGAAGATTATCCATGATTACAATGGGATCCTGATCAACTAGGCCAGAGGGTTGAGGAATGACAGATCGAGTTTAATTCAGATAAATGTGAAGTATTTTACTTTGGTAGGACAAACCAGAGCAGGACTTACATAGTAAATAGTAGATAGGTATTGTAGGACAGAGAGACCTAGGGGTGGAGGCACATAGTATCAAAACAGCTGGACAGGGTGGAAAAAGGAGGTATTTGGCACATTTGCTTTCATCAGTCAGGATATTAAGTGCAGGGCATATTACAGCTGTACAGGATATTGATAATGCCACTAGTAAAGTAGTGCAATAGTTCTGATCTCAATGCTGTTGGATGATAAATTAAACAGGAAAAGATGCAAATAAAAACTTACGATACATGTTACCTGGTTTGAGTTATAGCATCATAGAGTCATACAATTCGGAATCAGACCCATTGGCCCAACATGCCCATGCCGACCGTGCCCCATGCACGCCAGTCCTACCTTCCTGCATTTGGCCCACATCCCACTAAATCTTTCCTATCCAGTCAAAAAAGGAGAGGCTGGATAGGCTACACTTTTTACGCTGGAGCATAAGAGATTGAGGGGTCAGCTTATAGATGCTTATAAAATTGTGATAGGCACAGATAAAGTGAATAAACATAGTCTTTTCCCAGAGTAGGGGAATATAAATCTAAAGGTAATATATTTAAAGTGAGAGAAGAAAGAATTAAAAAGGACTTTGTAGACAGCTTTTTCACATTGTGGGTGGTGTGTATATGGAACAAGCTGCCAATAGATATAGAGGCAGATATAATTACGACATTTAAAAGACACTTGGACAGGTGTATGGATAAGAAAGATTTTGAGTGATGTAGTCAAAATGCAGGCAAGGTGGACTAGCTCACTTTGGCAACTTGTTCAGCCTAGACTTGTTGAGCCGAATGGCCTATTTCAATGCTGTTAGTTTGATGACACCATAGAGGAACAAACGCAAGGATAGTTTTATAGTTCAACATGTTCAGGAACCAATGATGAAGAGGGCAATTTTAGACCCAATATTGTGTAAAATGGAAGAGTTAATTGATAATCTGCTATTCATTAGTCAAGTCTGAAGGCAACATAGTAGCGCAGTGGTGGAGTTGGTGCCTTACAGCGCCAGAGACCTGAGTTTGATCATGTAAAGTTCCACATCCAGTTATTGTGTTCTTCTGCTGACCTCCTCTCTTGTCTCCTCAGCTGGGACTGGGGCTGACCCTGGCCCTGTGATCGGAACTGTGGGACAAAAGGCCTTGTTACCTTCTGGGCTTCGAGTCAAAGTGAGCAATCTTGAGATTGTGTGGAAACACATGTCATCCAGAACCAGGGTACTGGAATATAAGAACGGGAAAATTAAAACCTATAACAACAATTACAAGGGACGAGTAAATCTTCATCCCAATGACTTCAGTCTGGAAATTTTAAGCCTACAGACACAGGACACGGGAGATTACGAGGTAACTGTAATACTGGATACGGGAGCAAAGAATGTGTCCACAGTCCAACTGGAGGTATACGGTGAGTGAGACCGCCACCAAGGGGTGTGGGTTTAACCATTTAATGAAACCCCTCATCCCACATAAATGATGAAGGCTGATACTGTACATTGTTTACTGAATCCCACTGACTGCCAGTGTCCAGAGTGGGGGGTGACGGTCCCAATGTAATGGGACTGGGGCAGTGCCAAGCTGGGGGACATCCCTGGAGACTGGGTAAGGGGCCGCGAAGGATCGAGCTGTCAACGGGGAACCTCATGGCTCCGAGGCTGGAGGAGCTGAGCACCGTCAAAACAGGCCCAACAACTGAACACTGGGATTCATGGGGTGCTGTGGACCATCATCAGCAGAAATGTCCTGCACACAGCCTGTAATCTCATAGTCCAGCACATCCCTCACACCACCATTACTGTCACCCAGTGGGGGTTATCCCTGGTTCACTGAGGAGCGCAGATGACATGCTGGAAGCAGCACCAGGTGTAGCTAAGCACGACGAGGTGCCAGCCTGATGAAGCTGTGACACAGGGCGACGTGCGAGCTCATCAGCAAAAACAGCCGCATGAAATAGAGCTAAGGGACCGCACTGCCCATGGCTCAGGTCACAGCTCTACAGTCATCTCGTATCTGGTCATGACTAGTGGTGGACAATTCAACAGCTCATGTGGTGAGGAGTCTTTAAGAACATCACCATTCTCAGCGATGCGGGAACCCTGCATGTGAGTGCTGGAGACAAGGCTGATCACCCACAAACATGCCCCTCCACAGCCGGAGGTGTGAGTGGATGATCTCCCTCTGCTTCCGTCTGTGATCCCTCCAACACAGAACTGTCCCCGGACTATTCAGTTCAGTCCATGTGATCCCAGGAAATGGTTGAGAGCCCTGGGGAGAGCAGTGTTTCCTGACAACATCACAGCTATAGTATGGAAGACCTGTGCTCCAGATCCAGTTGCATGTCTCGCCAGTGCAACCCAAGGATACGGGAACCAGAACTGTGTGCCATGCTCTCTGTGTGGTCTGCCAACTCCTAACTCACCCCTCACTCTCGCGTCTATGCCCTGGCCATCTCTCCTCTACAATCTCAGTCCTGAGTCTCAATCTCTACTAAAAAAATAATTAATTCATGGCACTCCACAGATTAGTTTAATTTAGTTTGGTTTATCGATACAGCATGGAAACAGGCGCTTCGGCCCATCTAGTCCACGCCAACCAACGATCACACACTAAGGACAATTTATGGAAGCCAATTAACCTACAAACCTGCATGTCTGTGGAATGGGGGAGGAAACCGGAGCACCCAGAGAAATCCCATGTGATCACAGGGAGAACACACAAACTCCATACAGACAGCACCCATAGTCAGAATTAATCCCAGGTCCTTGCTGTAGGAATGCAGCAACTCTACCACTGCGCTACTGTCAAACCCACGGAGGATGATGCCTGAGATCCCCAGCAGTTTTGTATTTGCTTCTGGTTCCAGCATCTGCAGTATTTTTTTGTTGTTTTAGAAACATAGAAAATAGGTGCAGGAGTAGGCCATTCGGCCCTTCGAGCCTGCACCACCATTCAATATGATCATGGCTGATCAATTTTGATCTTACTTAGATGGACTGGACTACTTTGCTTTCCATGACCTTGTTATTCTGTCTCTGTAGATCTCTGCTCTATCCTTTGTGATTTATTCTCCATTCTGATTCCAAAAATGTGCCCCACAGCAGATCGGAATAATTTGATGATTACACCCCCTGATCTGTGAGCTGATTGAGTCTCTGTGGGGGAGAGGGTGTGTGACCCGGGATCTGCACGGTGCCGGATTCACTCTGGAACACGGCACGCTATCCCAGTCTGGGTCTGTGCCCATCACAGACCCTCTAAACCTTCCATATCTGTCTAAACATATCCTATCCATGTACCGGTTTAAATGTTTCTTATAGCGATAGTACCAGCCCCTTCTACCTCCTCTGGCAGCTCAATCCATACTCCCAACACCCTTTGTGTGAAAAAGATACCCCTCAGGTTCCTATTAAATCTTTTACCTCTCACCTTAAACCTATGTCCTCAGGTTCTTGATTCCCCTACTCGGGGCAAGAGATTCTGCATTTACCCGATCTATTCCTCTCATGATTTTGTACACCTCTGTAAGATCGCCCCTCATTCTACTGCGTTCCAAGGAATAGAGTCAGCCTGCTCAACTTCTCCCTGTAGTTCAGGTCCTCAAGTCTTGGGAACATCCTCGTACATCTTCACTGCATCCTTCCCAGCTTGGAGTGGAGTTTGGTTTGGTTAACAGACAAAAACAATGCAGGAGTGTGGGGGCTATTTTCATGTTGGGAGATTGCGACTAATGAGGTGGTGCAGGGATCTGTATCCCTGTAATGGACGGGGGAATCGAGTGTAACCTACCCAAGCTCTAAAACTCTGTGCTGTGGGGGCTGTGGAGTGGATGTAGAAAATCTTTGGAAGATAGGATCAGGATAAATACATGGGCAGGGACACGGCAGGATTATAACATGGAAATGTGTGGTCATCCACAGTGTAGGGATAATAGAAAAGCAGAATCATTATTTAATGCGGAGAGACTTAAGATGTTGTTGTTCGGAAGAATCAGTGTTTCCTTGCACAGGAATCAGTGAAAGTTATCCCACAGATACAGCCAGCAATTCATTAGCAGAGTGCTGGTGACACCACATGTGGAATTTTGTGGACAGGTCCTGTACCCCCTCCACCCTGGGAAAGGATCTAATGGTGTCTGAGGAAGTGCAGCAAGGAACCACCAGATCAATTCCCGTGACTAGTGGGTTTGCCTCATGGGAGGATGAAGCAGACTTTGGAATTGAGAGAAAGATGAGGTGATCTCACTGAAACTTCCTTCCAGGACTCAGCAGGGTGGGTGTGGTGAGGGGGATTTCCCCTGCTGCGGTTTCTGGGACCAGGAGCCACCATCTGAGAGTCAGGGTTTTCTAGACTTTAGAGATACAGCGTTAAACCAGGCTTTTCGGCCCATCGAGTCCACACCAACCAGCATTCACCTCGTACACTCAAGCATTATCCTAGCCATTAGGGACAATTTACAATTTTACCGAAGCCAATTAACCTACAAACCTGTGTAAGAAGGAACAGCAGATGCTGGTTTAAGCTGAAGATAGACACAAAAAGCAGTGGGTGGAGCAGCATATCTGGAGAAAAGGAAAGGTGACGGTTCGAGTTGATAATATTCTTCAGACCCATGTTAATCAGAAGGGGCTTGACCCGAAACGTCACCTGTTCCATTTCTCCAGAGATGCTGTCTGACCCGCTGCGTAATTCCAGCTTTTTGTATCAACTTCTTTGGGGTGTGGGGGGAAACCGGAGCACCCGGAGAAAACCCACGTGACCATTCAGGACAGAGATGGAGAATATTTCATCCAGAGGGACTGAACCTCGTGGGGGTTCAGTTACTGAGCACATTCAAGACAGATCCTTGGGATTGCGTGTGTGATGGAAATGGACGGAAAGTGCAGGAAACTGGTGCTGAAGGAAAAGAAAGGGCCGTGATCTTATGTGGCAGGAAAAACAAGGGGCCGAATACCCTTCTCCTGCTTTTATTTCTATTTTACCACTTGATAAAATAATATGGAACCAGAGAGAATTCCAATGATGCAGAGGCATAAACAGGACACAGTGGAGAGTTTGTGGATGAGTGCGGACAGTGGTTGGGAAGGGGGCGCAGCACACGTGTAGACTTCCTCCAGCGACAACTGTCTGAACTGAAGGAGATGGGGAGAGTTAAACCGGTGGGTAGAAATAATTGGGATCGGCTTAAAGTTCTCTTACATCTGTTGGGGGCAGGTTGTTGGTTGTTGAGATGTCCACAACTGGGTCTTTTACTCATCTTTAATTTCTTTGTCCCAACCCCAGAACATGTGTCAGGAACACGGATCTCGGTTCAGCACAAGGGCATCTGCAACTTCAACCTGAACTGCTCCGTGACCTCTGGCAACCCCACCAGCTTCATGTGGTGGAAGGGAGGAGAAGCTCTGGGAAACGACAGCATCCATCACCTCCGGGGACAAGGAGAGACGATAGAGGTTCATCCTACAGCAGAGGACAGGAACGTTGAGTACAGGTGTGAGGCCACCAACCCGGGCAGTACAGGCATGGCACATATCTACCTGACAGACGTCTGTAAACAGCCCACATCTGGTGAGTGTCAAAGGGGGAATTGGTTTTTAGAAAGGAGCAGAGATTCCTTCGTACCCAGAGAGTTTATTTTTATGATTTCATTGATTTGTTGGGGCCAGGAACATCAAGCTGTGACACTTTCCATTGCCATCCCATTGATTAAAACAGGTTTGTTGATCCTTGGCTTTTCCCTGCTAAAGTCAACAACCATCTCTTATAGAAACAAAGAACTGCAGATGCTGGTTTCCAAAAAGTAGCACAACGTGCTGAAGGATCTCAATGGGTCACGCAGCATCTCTGGAGAACATGTATAGGAAACTTTGCAGGTCAAGTTTCAGCTCCTTGGCCTTGCTGTAATTGAGAGCAAGATTGGTGCTCTTGCGGCATTCAATGGAAATAGAGAGAATCCAGGGAATTATAAGCGGGTGAGCCTCCCATCAGATGTATGGAAGATATTGGAGATATTACTTCAGGATAGAATTTACTCCCATTTGGTAGAGAATAGATTAATTAGGGACAGTCAGAATAGCTTTGTACATGGATTTTAGGAAGGAATTTGATAGGCTGATGCTAGGATGATCCAGAGGATTAAGATGCACAGGATTAACAGTGACTTGTTTCTATGGATTTAGAACTGGTTTACAGATAGAAGACAATGGCTTGTGGTGGAAGGACAATATTCAGGCTGAAGGTTTGTGACCAGTGGAGTTCCACAGGGATCTGTGCTCGAACGTCTGTTGTTTGTTATACATATAAATAACTTGGGTGTAAACGTAGACAGGTTGGCTTGTAAGTTTGAAGATGACACCAGGATTACTGGGGTCATGGACTGTGAAAAAGGCAGGCAATGTATACAGCGAGATAGAGGTCAACAAGAGAAATGGGTGGAGAAATGGCAGAAGGAGTTTAATCCAAGCAAATGTGAGGTGTTGCACTTTGGAAGGTCAAATGTAACGGTAAGTATACAATTAATGGCATGATCCTCAACAACAGAGAGATCTTGAGTCCATGTCCATAACTTCCTGAAACTGGCAACACAAGTAAATGTAGTGGTTAAGAATGCATACTGTGTGCCTGGTTTCATAATTCTGGGCATTGAGTATGAGAGTCAACATGTCACTATGCTGCTTTATAGGCTTCTGTTTAAGCCACATTTGGTGTTTTGCATCCAGTTTTGGATGCCGCATTACAGAAAGGATGTGATGGCTTTGGAAAATTTGCATAGGAGGTTTACAGAATAATGCCCATATTAAGGGGTGTTAACTACAAGGAGAGTTTGGACACTTGGATTGTTTTCTCTGGAACACAGGAGATTGTGAAGAGACCTGATAGAAATATATACTATAAGAGACTTTTGGAGAGGCATCTGGATATGCAGGGAATGTAGATATATGGATTAAGTGCCAGACATTGTGGGCCAAAGGGCATGTTCTTGAGTTGTATTGTTCTATGTTCTATGGCGACCATCAAAATGCAGAGGACATATGCCAGTGAACATTACAGGGGTTACTGCTCTGAGAGCCCCTTGTCCAGACCTCCTGGTGAGGAAGCTGGAGTCGGAATGAAGATTTTCTCCAAGTGATTATCAAGTCAAAGCAGCCAATTAGTACATTCAACTTCTTCACCGATGCTTGGCCACAGTGGAGACTCGAATGGTTCCCCGTCCTCGAGGATAGAACTGAAAGCCACCACTTCAGACAATACCACAGTTAATGGAGCTCAAGAGATATAATTCCTCTCAAAATCAGAGCATGTATTATGCAGGTCCTGGGGGCAAAAAATGTTCACAAAGTGCAAAAGCATGCACAAGCACACGATGATCTGAAGCAAACTGCCTGGCAGAAGACATTGGACTTCCAAGGTCTCCAGCTGGAAAGGTGGAGCCAATAAAATAGCCACCCCACTCGAAGAGGAACAGAAGTGAATTATGTAGACACCCCCCCCTCGAGTTTGTATTTCCTGTGGAAAGATCACTGTTTATCTCCCATCCCTGAGGACCAAGATGTAATGAAACTAGCAAAGAGGTGGCTATGGTGATCTTGAGGACACTGGTTGGTTCCTTTGACAGGGTCTGCCAGTTCCACGATGTTAAGTCCTGCAGGCTCTCACAGTTGGAGATCCCAAAGTCGATCCCCAGCTAGAGGCCGCCAGCTCCACAATATTACGCCTCAGTACGGGCAGAGGTACGATACGAAAAAAAATCGCATCTCCGTCGAGGTAAGAGACCTTTTGAAGAAAAAAGCTCCTGTTTCCCCCCAACCCCCCCCCCCCCCCCACATAAAACAAAGCTAAAGGACCCAAAAAACATATTTAATACATACTAAAGACAACAAAGAAGGAAAAGGGAGAGACAGACTGTTTGCGAGGCAGCCGCAGCAGCGCCACCCGGTGGTCACATATGTGTATGATAGTGTAAGTGTGTGGGGATCAATGGTCAGCGATTGCACTTCACTGGCTTTACCTTGTACTAAACATAATTCGGTATTCGCTTATCATGTATCTGTACACGGTGAATGTTTTGATTATAATCGTATTGTCTTTCTATTGACTTGTTAGCTTGCAACAAAAGCTTTTCACTGTACCTCAGCACATGTGACAATAAACTATACTCAAAGTCAAATATACCAGTATGGAAAGTGGGTTGGGTGAGGGAGTTGATGGCTTTGTGGCAAGGCTTTCAGATGATACAAAGATAGTGGAGGGGCAGGTAGTGTAGAGAAAACAGGGACTCTACAGTGAGGCAGAGGTTCACTTGCAACGCCTCCAACATCATCTACTGCATCCGCTGCTCCAGGTGTGGACTCCTGGTATCGGCGAGACCAAGCGCAGGCTCGGCGATCATTTCGCTGAACACCTCTGCTTAGTCCGCCTAAACCTACCTGATCTCCCAGTTTCTCAATACTTTAACTACCCCTCCCATTTCAACACTGAATTTTCTGTCCTGCGCCTCCTCCATTGTCAGAGTGACGCCCAATGCAAATTGGAGGAACAGCATATTTCGCTCGGGCAGCTTACACCCCAGCGGTATGAACATTGACTTCACTAACTTCAAGTAGCCCTTGCTTTCCCTCTCTCTCCACCTCCTCCCCCGTCCCAGTTCTCCTACCAGTCTTACTGTCTCTGTCTACATATTATCTCTGTACCACCCACTCCCCTGAAATTATGCTGAAGGATCTCAAGCCGAAACATCACTTATTTCTTCTCTCCAGAGAGCGTAATGCCTGTCTCGCTGAGTTACTCCTGCATTTTGTTTCTGTCTTTGATTTAAACCAGCAAATGCACTTCTATTCTATACCTTCTAACTTCTATATTTGATACTTGACTAATGAAGCCAGTGTGCCGAAAGCCTTCTTGACCATCCTGTCCCTGTGATGCCACTTTCACAGAACTACGTATGTACCTGCACTTCTAGATGTCACTGCTCTACAACTCTCCCCAGAGCCCTGTGTGGATCCTATCCTGGTTAGACTCTGGAAAATGTATGACAATTATGTTTCCGAAATGCAACACGTCACATTTATAATGAAAGGCATTGTATACGCTCGGTTGCGCTTATGATTGTGGCGCCCAATTCTTCCATAGTGTGATTGAAGTCTGCCTGAGGCAGGATGTAGAGTGAGGCGATTCATAGTTTCTGTTGCTTCCAAGGCCTGAAAAAAATCAGTTTCACATGTACATGGCATGTGAGAGTTTGCAGCCTCTGTTTGCATATTATTATTTTTTATTTTTTATTACAACAAAATTTATTCAATTATTAAAAATAATATTTACACTACAATAAAACAAGCCAGAACCCACCACCATAATACAATACAAACATGTATCCATAATAAACTACTATACAACTATGATACAATCCTTATTGAGGATACATTCAACACCCTGCGGAGCCCAGCGGTCCCGGAACTCCCTCAGGGTGCCCGTAGACAGGGCGTATTCCCTTTCTAATCCCACCCGGGCACGGACGTAACCCCGGAAAAGGGGCAGGCAGCTGGCTCAGGTACACAAAGTTCCACCTTGACTACCAGTTCCTCTTCGGAAGTTATGTCCATATCTGGGTGACATTGAGAGGGAATGTGTAGCATCTACTAGCCCTTTGGAGGCTGCCTGGGAGCAGTGGACACTGCACTGGCTCAAGTGTGTCGAGATTAGGTTGTTGTAACTTGAGGTTTGTTGATTGTATACTGTTTGAATACAATCCTGTGTACCTGTATGTGTACAATTGTATTGTATACTGTCCTAGTGTGATGCTTGTAATCATGGAATTTCCTTTAAAAATGAAAACAACTGTTCTCTCTCAGAAACTGGGGTAATATGTGGAGGGGGTAGAGTGAGGGGTGAATGGAGAGGATAGTGGGGTATTGGAGAGGATAGAGGGGAATTGCTCTGGATGGAGGGTGAAAGAGGATTGAGGGATTGGAGGGAAGTGATGTATGGGGAGATTTGAGGCAATTGAGGAAGATGGAGGGTGGAGGAGGAAAAGGAGGGGAGTGAAAATAAAAAAACACTGCAGTTTCCCAAAAGCACGAAGCATTCGTGGAAAGAGAAACAGTTCACGTTTCACATGAGGAACACTTCACCAGACCAGAGAGACATATAAATGTCAGTATAGGTGGCAGTGAATTGGGAGGGAGGGGATGGGTTGGAGTATAAGGTGGGGTGAGGGCGTGGGGAAGATGGGAGATGGTTGAGCTACTGTGGCCGTGCAACCTGTTGCTGATGTGGTTCTGGCCACTGGGACGTGCCCAACAGGCCTGGCTCTACAGGGAGAAGAAACAGGATGGCAGGCACTGGTTTCCTGTTTAATGGGGAGAGATGGGAGTGTCAGTGGGGGCATGATACTGGGGTGGGATGGGGTGGGAGTGGATCTGTTCACCCCGTGTCACTGGGAGAGACGATGGTGTTGGAGTCACTGAGTCTTTTCTCCTCACCAGCTACAGGATTGCGGTGGCTGGTGATAGTGCTGATCGTCATTGTCATCATTGGGATCATCATTGTGTTTATTGTGATGATCATCATCCATTGCTACTGCATACTGAGACCAAAACAACTGACACTGGCTGACCTGTCTGTGTACTGGGCCAACTGGTGCCAAGAAAGACCAGACCAGCGTGCTTCATTCTATACCCGTGAGTGTCTGCTCCGATCAGGGGAGTGTGGGGTCAGTCACCAGGGGAGAGAATAGCAAGTGGTGGGAGGAGCTGGGAGAGAGGGTGTGGTTAAGAGGATGGGGGAGATGAAGGCGATGTGTGAGAAGCGGGGGCAGTGGTGAGTATAGAAGGCAATGGGGAGAAAAAGGGAATGGATAGAAGGATGTGGGAGGGGCTGGAGGAGGAGGTGGTAGGGGTCAGGGGTGTGGCAGCTGTGAGGGGATTGTAGAATAGAAAGGAGGTTCAGAGGGGTGAGGGTTCCAGGGAGCAGTTCACTGAACAGCGCCTCGTCACCTGTATTCTCTCTCCACAGTGTTGCTGAAACCAGGAACAATCATCAAGAATGCTCACAACAATGCCGACAAACAGTAAGTAGCAGAATGGTCCTCAGCAGAGGATTGCTGGAGATCAAACTGGCAGCCCGGAGTGGGAGATGGCAGAGCAGTAGACAATAGGCAATAGGTGCAGGGGTAAGCCATTCGGCTCTTCACACCAGCACTGCCATTTAATGTGATCATGGCTGATCATCCCCAATCAGTACCCCGTTCTTGCCTTCTCACCATATCCCCTGACTCCACTATTTTTAAGAGCCCTATCTAGCTCTCTCTTGAAAGCATCCAGATAACCTGCCTCCACCGCCCTCTGAGGCACAGTAACACGATAAATCATCCCCACATCCTCACCAGGAGTATCCCAGAATAGAGAGACCCATTTACTGGGGTAAACTGGCTCCACACACCCCCAGTTACTGGGGTACACTGTCTCCACACACCCCCAGTTACTGGGGTACACTGTCTGCCACGCACCCAGTTACACCGTCCCCACTCGAGATTCCAATGTTTAATTGTCCAGGTTTGGAACAATGAAATTCGGATTTGCTTCAGCTTTACAGGCACATTAAATGCACAACACAACAAATTAAGGTATAATAAAAAATGTTGCGTTAGTGTTGTGCAGGGTGGTTCAAGATTCAGGTGGTGGATGGGAAGAAGCTGTTCCTGGAAGCTATCACACAGTTCTCAGACTGTTGTACCTTCATCTTGATGGTAGCAATGAGAATGAGACTGTGGATCTTGATCATATGAGATGCCTTCCTAACGCAGTGCTCCCTGGAGATCCCTTTGATGGTTCGGAGCTCAGTTTTGTGATTGACCAGGCAAGATTTAATTCTCTGCAACTTCATTCATTCCAAGCACACCCTGTTCCTGAGATACACTGTCCCCATACACCCTGTTACTGGGGTACACTGTCCCCTACACATCCAGTTACTGGGGTACACTGTCCCCACACACTCAGTTACTGGGGTACACTGTCCCCACAAAGGCCATTTGTGAGGTTGGGGAAGGGTTGTGTTTCATGTTTGTGGTTCTGAATGGACAGGCTCGCGAGGGTGAAATCTGGCGGTGCATGGGCCGAGTGGGACAGGGAGCGTCGGGGTCAATGGGTATGAAGGTGCTGCTTTGTGTGGGAAGAGGGGTTGGATTGGAAAGACTGGGAAATATCTATCAATGGGCACTCACTAATCTCACCTCTGCTCTGTCCTATAGGCATGATGAAGCGAGTGAAGAAAGGATCCGATTGGATGTTCGCAGGTCACAGACACCCCCTGACAGAACGACTCCAACTCACAAAAACCCCATGAGAGTTGACTCCAGCTCACAGACATCCCCTGAGTTGACCCCAGCTCACAGATACCCCTTGAGAGTTGACTCCAGCTCACAGACATCCCCTGAGTTGACCCCAGCTCACAGTTTCCCCATGATAGACCAACTCACACACCCCATGAGAGACTCCAGCTCAGACAGCCCCAGAGAGAGATTCCAGTTCAGACACCCTCTGTGAGAGACCCCAGCTCAAAGACACCTGCTGCCTCCGTTTTACAGAAAGTGCCTCTGCACATGCCCAGTTACTGGGAAACGACGCCCATCACTAAGGAAGACACAAACAATCTCCCAGATGTACTGGAGGACAGAGGATGTAAGGGGGTAGCGGAACTTAAATAAATTTTCATTAGGCGAGAAATTGTATTGGGTAGGCTAATGGGACTGAAGGATGATAAATCCCCTGGACCTGATGGTCTGCATCCCAGGGTCCTCAGGGAGGTGGCTCTAGAAATAGTGGACGCATTGGTGATCATTTTCCAATGTTCAATAGATTCAGGATCAGTTCCTGTGGATTGGAGGATAGCTAATGTTATCCCACTTTTCAAGAAAGGAGCGGAAGAG